>NC_092752.1:19094394-19400112 GCF_047496795.1 Chiloscyllium punctatum | reverse complement strand
TAGGCCAGGACCTCAAAGTTAATAAAAGGGAACCTAGAGCTCTCAAAGTAGAGGTTCAAACAGGTCATAGTTTCCCTGGTCTCCAAATGGGGAGGCTCCAGACCATCTCAAAGAAATTGGGCCCTTCACTGTCAAGGCATCCTGGGGTAAAGCAGACAAATTAGTAGCGATGTACAGGCATTCAATGCAACTGAATGATCTTCAGCATCACAGGGACACAACGTGAAGAGGGACATGAAGAATGGGAGAGATCTGATGCATCACAAGTTAAATCACTCCCAACGAAGGACCAATTGGAACCCTGCCATGTCAAATTGAATATTAACTGCAACAAATTCACAAAAAGCTGCGAGTGCATGCAAAATAGTATCTGTAAGTTACTGTTTTTCTCTGCAAACCTTGGATTTGAGGCCCTGCAAGGAGCTATTGCAGTAATTGTGGTGTCCCTTATTGAACAAAGCTACCTTCACTTCTCACTTCATCCAGAGGTCGGGAACTGTCAAAGAATGAATTACAAGCGATGGCTTTAAACAATCATGGGCATTGCATTGTGTGCACTGATTGCCTCTTTGTCATGTAAACTCAACAAGTTTTATTACAATGAGGAATTTAAAAGGGGAGCCTGATGGCCCCATTTGACACTTGTTATAACTACAACTGATGGAACTACAAGACAAGTCAAATCCCAGTTGCAATCTGACTAGATAGTTTTTCAATATATTTCAGTTAACATAGTGATTATTCACTAAAGTGTCATCACACAAGGCTGCAGAGTTTCACAAAAGGTGAAACCTAAAAAGGCAAGCTAGCTAGACACAGAACATTGTTATAAAAATGTGTAAAACACCTCTGAAGATCCCGAGGACAAAAGCAACCCTTCAATAACACTGCATCATCTCTCTCACCCTATCTTCTGATGAGGCTTTGCTGGGCTTTCTGATGGCCTTGTCCCTACTCAGAAGAAACCAGAGAAGGACAGAGAGCGTGGCATAAGAGATTTAGCAAATCAGTAAGAATAGCAATCTCCAGCAGCTGCTACACAACCTCCAGTGGGAGAAGCAACAGAGCAAAAGATGCATCAAAGAGGCCCAGGCAAATGGCGAGATCTGAAGTGCATAGGGTTTTTTTGCAGTTATCTTCAAATGTTTGTATGACAATACTGGCAATGATTAAGGATGTCCTGTGCCATCATCTCAAATGTCAGGAGTGGGAGGAGGACCTGCACTCACAAGTACTGGGTGCCAAACCCAAAACTGATGGCTGTCTTGTTGTACGAGTGGATCATTTCTGAAAATCATTGAGGACTTCGGTGGTATTTACTAATCCTCAACTCTGGAGTACATCTATAATGCCACTGATGTCATTTTTGTCAGAGTCCACCTCAACAAATCCTTCCACTTTTACAATTGCAGTCAGCTAAGGCATTGGCAGTCTCCACCTCAATGATTCCTCCAGGTGCAGGATACCATAGATTATACCCACCTTATTGTGACAGTGCCCAGTCACCACACTGCAGCATTTGTGAACAGGAAAGTCTTCCACTCCTTTAATGTTCAAATCGTTTGCAGATATTGAAGCCAACGTCTGTAGACCTGTAGCAGATACCCTGGGAGCTGATATGTACTAGAGTACTCACAGCTTCTTTCCAGGGTCTCCAGCTCAGGCAGGGTTCGCCATCGAAATACCCTTGAGAAACCCACAGAAGGAACAAAGAACAAAGTTAGAATGCTGACCTGTTCCTACCAAGGTCACATAGGCCTCCTGAAGTTCAGGTTTTGACGCTTGGGCAATTAAGGTTTTACACCAAAACCCTGATTAGTTGCATGCTCTTCACAATGAAAACCGACACAACAGGGATGTGTCCTTTTGTTTATTTATCCAGGGGATGTAACCATCACTGGCTGTTGTCAGTGTTTATTGCTCATTCCTAATTGCCCTTGGGAGGGTAATGGTGAGGTCCTTTCTTGAACTGCTGAAGTCCATTGGCATAGGTACACCCATAGTGCGGTTAGGGAGGGAGTTCCAGCATCTTGACCCTGGATGTGGATGAAATGGGAGATGAACAGCAATCTTCTGATGATGAAGATGAAGCAGAGGATCAGGACATTAACCCAGAAAGGCAGTCCAAGGGCTGGACAGAGCAATATATCACACAGCCCAAGAGGCCACAGCAGCCTGCTTCCAATATAACTGAGTTGGGTTCAGAAATCATTTGATTGCTGCGAATCAATTGTTCAGCTGGTAGGCAACCCCTACCATGTGCAAAGACATGGCAGATGGGATGTTTCTTAGCAGGACTTATACACTTAATGGTAAGGAGTATTGCTGAACAAAGAGACCTTGGTGTGCAGGTTCATTGGTTTTTGAAAGTGGAGTCATAGGTAGATAGGATAGTGAAGAAGGCATTTGGTATGCTTTCCTTTATTGGTCAGAGTATTGAGTACAAGAGTTGGAAGGTCATGTTGTGGCTGTACAGGACATTGGCTAGGCCACTTTTGGAATACTGTGTGCAATTCTGATCTCCTTCCTATTGGAAGGATGTTGTGAAACTTGAAAGGATTCGGAAAAGATTTATAAGGATATTGCCAGGATTGGAGGATTTGAGCTATAGGGAGAGGCTGAAAAGGCTGGGGCTGTTTTCCCTGGAGCGTTGGAAGCTGAAAGGTGACCTTCTTGAGGTTTAGAAAATCATGAGGGGCATGGATAGGGTAAATAGACAAGGTCTTTTCCCTAGAGGGTGGAGTGAGTCCAAAATAGAAGGTATAGGTTTTGGGTGCGAGAGGAAAGGTATAAAAGGGACCTAAGGGGCAGCTTTTTCATGTAGAGGGTGGTGTGTGTGTAGAGTGAGCTGCCAGAGGTGGTTGTGGAGACTGGTACAATTACAACATTTAAAAAGGCATCGAAAAGATTTACAAGGATGTTGCCAGGGTTGGAGGATTTGCGCTATAGGGAGAGGCTGAACAGGCTGGGGCTGTTTTCCCTAGAGCAAGGATAGGATAAATAGACAAAGTCTTTTCCCTGCGGTGGGGGAGTCCAGAACTAGAGGGCATAGGTTTAGGGTAAGAGGGGAAAGGTATAAAAGGGACCTAAGGGGCAACTGTTTCACACAGAGGGTGGTACGTGTATGGGATGAGCTGCCAGAGGAAGTGGTGAAGGCTGGTACAATTGCAACATTTAAGAGGCATTGGGATGGGTATATGAATAGGAAGGGTTTGGAGGGAAATGGGCTGGGTGCTGGCAGGTGGGACTAGATTGGGTTGGGATATCTGTTCAGCATGGACAGGTTGGACCGAAGGGTCTGTTTCCATGCTGTACATCTTTATGACTCTATGACAGGAGAGTCCAGAAACCAGGGTACTTAAATCCCATGGTGCTGAAGCTACGTAGTGTTGAAACTGTCCATGAGGATGTGAAATCAGAGTGATGTATAATACAAAGCCTCATATAGGATATCGGGTTGACACGAATTCAGAAGAAGTGTCTTCTAACCCTTCCATTATCTTCAATGTTTCCATGTTTCAAAGATTGCATGAGGTATTAAGCTGTCTTGATATGCTCTATCTTGATATCCTCTGTGGCAGTGTTTCACTGTAAGATGCCCTGCTTTGTGAAGCTTCTTTGTGCAGACTGCATGCTATGAGAGATAGTGGAGATGTGAGCTGCCCGTTGAACATCTCTGAGCCTTCAGTGTCAGTGCAGTCCTTTGAAAGGTTCATACCTAGTAATCAACTTCACAGGAAGAAAGTTCCCCTGTAGAACCATCAATGATTCTGTGTTCTAACTAATAAAGTTTCTGTTATATATAGAATGATGTGTGCAGGCTAGGCCTTGGTACATTCCCTAGAATTTGCCATTAGCCTCATTGTCATCCACATTAACAATAAACAATTTGGCTGCAGTCCTTAAAGTTAAGGTTCAAGGATCCCTGATACCTGAGGGTAATTGTAGTGAAAGAGTCACTTCCTTGTCAGATGTGATCAAAGCTTATTGCAATTGCAAATTTTTTAATCCTTGGTACGAGGCTGCTCATCCTTCACACGAATGTGACTAACCAGTTCCTATAACAAGAGTATTGATACACCATACATTGTGACAATGCAAGTAAATATCTATTTATAAATGCGATGGCTTACTCATAAAGATGTAAGTAATACCTATACCTATGTGCCCTCAATGTGTTCTAGTCTTTCTCTCTCTCCCACTAGGTGTAGGTAGGTCTGATATCTGTAATTGGAATTCAGGTGCCTGCTCTGTAGTTAGGCCTGTTGACTTGGAAAGATGGCCCCTTGTGTCTTTGGGCTAGAGTCTCCACACCTGTGGATAGTCTCCTGCTCAGATCTAGGCTCACCCTCTCCCTGATTACTGCTACATGCTTTGAGATCACAGGCATGAGGGAGGCGGAGGGCAGGGGCAGCTTTAGAGTATTTGGAGGGGAAGATTCTGTGATACCTGTATATCACTCCTTCTCCTGTTGACACACCCCAAAGGGGCATCCGAGGTAACACTGGATAAGGCCATCTAGCCCCCAAGCCTGTTCTACCACGCAATGAGACCATGGCTGATCTGTGGTTGCATTCCATATACCAGCCTTTGGTCCATATGCCTTAATACCTTTGCAATCAAAAATTGATCTCTCTCAGATTTAAAATTAACAACTGATCCTGCATCCACTTCCATTTATGAAGTCAAGATCCCTTGTGCCCATCTTGCCTTCCCAATGACGTTGATCACTTATGGCTAAAGCAATGAAGTGCAGATCCAAGAGCATTTACAGCAGCCTCTGAGCATTGATTTATTGGATCTGAGTCTCCAAGGCAGCAGTCAGCTTTTCCAGGGATGTAGTATGCCAGAGCCTCCACAATATTGAGAATTTTGGAGAACTCTTCAATTCTTCATTCTAATCTTGCAAGTGAAGCAAGTCACTTGTTTAAGAACAGGGGAACATCTTCTGTCTGAGACTGAGCTGGTAATAGATGTCCAGCAGTCAGAGTCATACAGTCACAGAGATGTACAGTCTTTTTGGTCCAACACGTCCATGCCGACCAGATATCCTAAATTAATCTAGTCCAATTTGCCAGCACTTGGCCCATATCCCTCTAAACCCTTCCCATCCAGATGCCTTTCAAATGCTGTAATTGTACCAGCCTCCACTACTTCCCCTGGCAGCTCATACACGTACCACCCTCTGTGTGAAAAGGTTGTCCCTTAAGTCCGTTTTATATCTTTCCCCTCTCACCCTAAACCTATTCCCTCTTGTTCTGGACTCTCCCACCCTAGGGAAAAGACTTTGTCTATTTACCCTATCCATGCCCCTCATGATTTTAAAAACCTCTATAAGGTCACCCCTCAGCCTCTGATGCTCCAGGGAAAACAGCCCCAGCTTATTCAGCCTCTCCCAATAGCTCAAATCCTTCAACCCTGGCAACATCCTTGTAAATCTTTGTTGAACCCTTTCAAGTTTCACACCATCTTTCCGATGCAATATTCCAAAAGTGTCCTAACCAATGTCCTGTGTAGCCCCAACATGACCTCTCAATTCCTATACTCAATACTCTGACCAATAAAGAAAAGCATACCAAACACTTTCTTCACTATCCTAACTACCTGAGACTACTTTCTATGAACCTGCGCTCCAAGGTCTCTTTGTTCAGTAACACTCCCCAGGCCCTTACCATTAAGTGTATAAGGGCTGCTCTGATTTGCTTTTCCAAAATGCAGCACCTCACATTTATCTAAATTAAACTCCATTGCCACTCCTCAGCCCATTGACCCATCTGATCAAATTCCTATTGTACTTTGAGGTAACCCTCTTCACTGCCCACTACAACTCCAATTTTGGTATTGTCTGCAAACTTACTAACTATACCTCCTAAGTTTGCATCCAAATCATTTCTGACATTGCAGAGGTGTGCCAGGTATGAGCCTGCCACAGGTTGCGTGCCCAAGTCTACCTTAAATAGAGTAACCATGGCGTGTTTGTGAGCAAGTCTGTGAACTGGTAAAGGGTGGAGGTGACAGTCTTGCCCATGCATTCCACTGAGAGTTCATTGGCTTCTACCTCAGAGGTGAAGGTGGAGCTGAGAGTTTCAAGCTGTGGCCTCTTCCTTTTGGAGATTTGCTGAGGGCTGGACGTACCTGCTGAAGAGAAGAGAGAAAATTAGTCGGAAAAAATGGATGTGAGCTTGTGCCTGGTTTGCAGTCTTTGAAACGGTATGGAACTGGGCTTTGGATGTGGTCCTGGAGGCTTGGAAACCAGACGGTCGGAGCAATGGTCAGCATCTCCATCTTACTCATTGAAGAGAATTGCATCCAACATTTTCCTGCATAATTACTGGAGTGGAAGATGGAAGATTGTGTAGCGTAAATCATCCGAGACACAGGCAGACCTGACACCATGATATCACTCACAATCACACCTTAACTGCACAAGGGACAATTCACTTTTCTAAAAATAAAAATGGTCATTTATCTAAACTAAAATAGCAGTTAAGAAGCTTCGTAAGAGAGTTGAGAATAGACATATCTAGATCTTTTCAAACTCATGTTTTTAATCCTTGGTTCTATCACTATCAGTTCCCTGACTCCACTTGCTGCCTGTCATCAGAGGAACATAAGAACAGGAACTGGCCATTCAACTCCTGGAGCTTTTTCTGCCATTTAGTGAGATCATAGGTGATCTATTTCTTAACTCCATCCACCTGCCTCAAAACAAACATCTCTTCAACCCCACTTGGCTAGATTTTAAAATATCAATTAATTGTTAATCTACTTATTCTAGTGGGAAAGAGTCACACACTTGTCCAGCCTTCAGTCTGAAGAAATGTTTGAACAGCCTGGCTCCGATTTTAAGGCTATTCCATTTGACAGGGGCTCTACTGACAGCGAGAAGAAACTTGATTAGAAGTACAAGATTAGATTCCCTACAGTATGAAAACAGGGCCATTTGATCCAACAAGTCCACACTGATCCTCTGAAGAGTAACCCACCCAGACCCATTCCCCTACCCTATATGTAGCCCTGACTAATGCACCTAACACGATAGGTAATTTAGCATGGCCAATTCACCTGACCTGCACATCTTTGGATTGTGGGAGGAAACTCACACAGACACAGGGAAAATGTGCAAACTCCACACAGACTGGGCTGGAATCGAACCCAGGTCCCTAGCTCTGTGAGGCAGCAGTGCTGACCACTGAGCCACCATGCCGTTCACAAGAGTTTTACAAATGATCAACCACTGGAGTTTAATTTATTGCTGGCCAGCTGTACTCCAAATACATGAGGCTGACCAATATCAAATAGTTGCTTTGCCTACAGTAATGTCACTTTCTGCCATCATTCAACTTGCAACAACTAAAGATGTCTTGATAGTGGTGTATTTTCCACTAAGTTCTTGTTCTCACTTTTACCTTTCCAAGAGGCAGGTAGAGGAGATGACTGAGTAGAATTTAGGGGACATTTATGCTAATAAGTCACATGCTCTCTGGACACCTTAAGAATCATTAGAACATAGAAACATTGGAGGAAAAGTAGTCCATTCAGTCCTTCTCTGATATTCTAGATCATGGCTGCTTTTTTACCTCAACTCATTTGCCTGGATTACCCCCATATTCCTTGGTGTTACTAGGAACTAGAAACGTTATCAGTCTGCCTCTTGAATTTACCTAATGACTGATCTTCCATGGCCTTCTAGGGTGGTGAATCAGAAAGATCACCACCCTATAAATGAAGAATTTCTTCCTCATCTCTGTTCTAAATGACTTGTCCTTTATTCGAGACAGTGCCCTTTGATTCAGTACCCCAGAACCAGGGGAAACATCCATATCCCTTCTGTCTATCCCTTTTAATAATGTTGTAATACATTCCTGTCCCCCTTTTAAAATTAATTCTGTTGCTATGAAACCAACACTAACCCCTGGACCTGTACTTATAGGCTCCACCAGGCTTACCTGAAGATAACAGACACCACCTAGGTTTGCTCAGGAGAAAAACTATCATTTTGTAAGTTTGTGTTTTCTAAGTTGTGTTGATGAGTGGCTGTTGATCATTCAGAGCTAACAAAGATGAAAACTTACCTCAATATACCTCAACCTTCTTAAATGTAGCCATGCTGTAAGCTTTCTGAATGAGAATATTGACTAATATAAATCAATGTTAAATAGATGCTTTTTATTGTTCTGCTTTTTGAGATAGCTTGTATCTATTTCATATTGGACTATTACAACCAAACAAAAAGGCTTACATTCCTCAGTATGAAGCTGAGCTGGGTTGGGGTCCTAAAACACTGGATAACCAACAATTCAATTCAATTAAGTAGTTCTTTGGCCTTAACAGAATGCAAGTATTGCGGAAAAAAATATCCATTTTGCATTCATCAGGACCATTCACAAGAATATCAATTTGAATGGAAACCAACATGAATATTGCATGAGAGGAGAGTGCTCATTGGTTGGTAAGTGGACCTTGTAAGTTGACAGTCTACACAGCCATTGCATCTCATACAGTAATTTCAATTCAATGCCAGTGAGTGTGTCACCAATACTGAAGACTGCCTTTACTGGGGCAGCACATTGGCAATCTTACTCACATGTGCTAAATGCTAATATGGAGATTGGGATTATCTTCTAAGTCTCGTCATAGATGCCCCTTGAGACTTATGTTTCAGGAAAACATTGAAGTAGAATGGAGAGCACTTTAGTCATCTTGCTTGCTTCCAACTGAGATGTTAAAATGGGAAAGTGTATGTTTACCCATTGGCAAATTCCTAGTGAAATGTTTGCAGTCCCTTCCCTTTAATTAAAGGAAAATTCAGTAAAGTAATTACAATATAATTTCAAATCTGAAAAATTTTAAAGAAAAAAATTGTGAATCTTTTTTTCCTGTTACAATCATTTTAAGATTCAACCAACGCAGTTTTTTTTTAACTTTTCTAAAATTTTACAACAAATTCTGCCATGATGTGGATACTTGGTGTGTTTAGCATCAGGAAATGCATTCACAAGAGTTTTCCTTTTATTAGTAGGAAGTGACCTGGAATGACAACTTGAAAGCAGGCATCAAGCCTTGACGTACTGCTTTTACAATGCGTTGCATGGTATTTGGTTTGTGTGTTGAGTAAGTCCACTTTAACACAGTGTAGCTCCACATTATAACACTCCCTTTGGGAGTCATATGGAAACCACTATCAGGAGAAAGGCATGCGAGAAGGAAAACATTTGTGCCAGGGAACCAGAAGAAATCTGTGTTACTTGGAGGCAAGCCATATCAGAGCAATCAGAGAGTTTGTTGTCAAAAGTTTTTCTGCCACTAAAAACAAATTCAGCTGGAAAAATACATATTCTGAATTTTACATTATGTTAATGCTTAAGAAAGCATTTCTGCATGCTGCCCTGTTGAATTAAGTTCGTAGAAACTTTAACATGTTAACAGCCAAAATATATAATTCCATCGAACTCATTATTACAGCACCAATATCATAGCCAGTGAAACGTTTCTTTTTCTACTTGGTTTTGTGAAACAGAATGTTGGATCAATGATAGAAAGTGAATTAGTCTTAATCAAGGCATCTAGTTGGAGGAATGTATTCAAAATTTCTCTATATATGCAGACTTCCAAATTATTGGTTCCCAGCTGTAATGTGCCTCAGACAGATTTGACCTAGAAAGTGAACAGTGATGGGAATAGGATCATCCTTGTATGTTTCTTGGAGTTGGATTGGTTTGTTGATGCATTTCCTGATTTTTATGCATGTTGAATGGGTCAAACACATAGGCTTTCACAACTATGGAGACAAGGCAGGAACAGGATACTGATTAAGGATGATCAGCCATGATCATATTGAACGGTGGTGCAGGCTCGAAGGACAGAATGGCCTACTCCTGCACCTATCGTCTATTGTCTATTACATTATTTTCAAAGATTTTCTTTTTCTCCTGAGACTTGCTATCAAATGCAGAAATAATCAAACTCTTGAGATGGTTTATGGGTTTAAAATCATGTGCCTGATTCAAGTCAGAAATGCTAATGTTTCAGTGTGGAAATTGCACAGTGGCTTGGGGAGATGGCATCTGGGATTGTACATTCAGTTTTGGTGACCAATATACTCCAATTAACATCAAGAAAATCTGTCAGAACAAATCTCTTTTTTTTGTCATTATGTCTTGGAGGGATCTCCTGCAGATTCAATGGTAGTCCCAAATGGAAATGGTGATCCCTTTTCCAGAATAATTTCCTCAACTGGTGAATATATTTAGCACCTTGCTAACACTTTAAATGTGTGATATGCCTCATTCATGGAATACTTCTAAGGGTCACTTACAGCCATGGTAATTTACCTTGGCCGTGTTTCATTACTTATGATTGCCCGTTCTGCATTGGGTAAACATTCAGAAAACATGTAGTCATGGTTCAGCTGTATAAAACCCTAAGACCACTCCTAGAATAGTCTGAGTAGTCATGCTAAGCACACCTTAGGAAGGATATCTTGTCCTTAGAGACAGGGAGCATGGATTTATTTGAATGAAAGCTCAATTTAAATTTTTAAATTATGAACCAAGATTACACATTTTATGAGAAATTATAAACCCTGGAATTTAGAAAACAGACAGGTGATTTGATCTAAGTTTCCAATCTACAAAGGGGAATAGATAGGGTAGATTAGGAAAAGGTACTCCTGCAAATTGGTGAATTCAGGACTAGAGTAAATAGTCAAAGTATTACCACCAGACCTTTCAAGAGTGAAGTTAAAAAGCACTTCTTCAACTTAAATCTGGTGGAAACTTTGAATTCTCTGAAAGTCATAGTCATAGAGATCTACGGCACAAGAAAGGACCCACCGGTGAACAGCTGAGGACCCTGGAATTGTATTCATTAGAGTTTAGAAGATTGAGGGGAGATCTAATAGAAACTTACAAGATAATGCATGGCTTAGAAAGGGTGGATGCTAGGAATTTGTTTCCGTCAGGCAGGGATACTAGGACCCGTGGGCACAGACTTAGAAGTAGAGGAGGTCAATTTAGAATAGAAATGAGGAAATATTTTTTCAGCCAGAGAGTGGTGGGCCTGTGGAATTCATTGCCATGGAGCGCAGTGGAGGCCGGGACATTAAATGTCTTCAAGGCAAAAATTGATAAATTCTTACTATTGCAAGGAATTAAGGGAATCTGGAAGAGTGCGGCTAAGTAGTGTTAAAGTGTCCATCAGCCATGATTGAATGGCCGAGTGGACTCGATGAGCTAAATGGCCTTACTTCCACTCCTATGTCTTATGGTGAAAAACAACCACCAAACTCTCCTAAACCCATTATCCAGCATTTGGTCCATTACATTCTATGCCTTGGCATTGCAAATGCAATCTAAATACTTCTTAAATGTTATCAGCGTTTCTGCCTCTAACACCTTTACAGGCAGTGAGTTCCAGATTCCCATCGCCACGAGGGTGAGAACATTTAACCTCACATCCCCTCTAAACCCTCTGCCCCTTATCTTAAATCTATCTCACTTTCACTGATCCTTCCATCAAGTGGAAAAGTTTCTGCCTGTCCACCCTAACTATGTCCCCCTTAATTTCATACAACACAATTATGTCCTTCTTAATCTTCACTGTTCTAAGGAAAATAGCCAAACATCTCTTCATAACTGAAACTCTCAAGGCCAGTGCAAATGGCATAAGGGATATGATGGCCTAATCATGTCACTGGAGGCTAATGTTTTGCAGACATGGATCCAATCTCAACATAGTTTATTGAGTAATTGTAATTCAATTAAAATATAGAATTAAAAGCTAATCCAATGGTAGCTATGTAACCATTGTCAACTGCTGCAAAAAAAAATCCATCTTTTTCACTGATCTTAAAGAAAGGAAAATCTGCTGACCTTACCTGGCCTGACCTACATATGGTTCCAGATCCACTATAACCTGGTTCACTGTTACCTGCCTGCTGGCCAATAAATGGTTGTCCACCTACTCAAGGCCACATCCCATAAAGGTATGACAAAAGTCCTGATATTAATTTTGAAGCTGAGATTGGTAGATTGTTGTGAACATAAAATATTACAAGATATGGGACGAAGACCAATTTATGGAACCAAGTCACAAGTCAGCCATAGAAGGCTCAACAAGCCCAAAGAGCTAAATTGATATTCCTGTTTCTAAGTTCTTGGGCATAGTGTGAGGCTGATCTTTAGTGTCAAAAGACTGAGTTATAAGAAAAAAATGGAGCAACAGAATCCCAAACCCCTTAAAAATGGGTTCATTTTCCATTTAATGTACGTTAGGGTATGATAGTATAAGCACATGTAAAGTTAATAAGTAACATTAATGCAAGTTATACTGGGAATGTTAAAAAATATTGACTGGACAATTTAGGATTGTTGTTGGGATATATGTTTTCACACAAATATGTTACACTCCTCAAAATGACATCATCGTACATGCTATTCTGGATCGGTGAGTCAGCCTCATATACATCTTTGCTGAAATCGCAAAAAAGAAAAATTAAACATTTCAATTTCCTGCAGCCACTCAAACTAATAAATCAAACTAATATTCTCTTCCAATATGATTAGTCACGGCATATGCACATACTGGTTAAATTGCTATGTGCTGAGTAAATGGAAAACAATATGTGCAGGAGCAATTGCATAGCAATTATGTAAGTTACTGGATTTGCCATTTCTAACTGTTAACTGAGCTCTGAGGTTCAATTTTGTTCAACTAAAATTCTTGAATATTGCTTGTTGTGTCTTGGATGACTCCTGTTTGATTTTGAATGTTTTAGTCAGATTTGGAACAGACTTGTATCATTAGACATTACAATAACAACAACAATTACAATAACAAGATTGGTGGCATAATGGAAACTGAAGGAGTTTATCTATATGTATAACCGCATCTTGATCAATTGGGCTAGTGAGCCAAGGAATAGCAGATGGAGTTTACTTCAGATAAATTCATTTTGGTTAGACAAACCAGGGCAGAACTTATACAGTTAATGGTAGGGGCCTGGGGAGTGTTGTCAAACAAAGAGACCTAGGGGTAAAGGTATATAGTTCCTTGAAAGCAGCATCAGAGATAGAGTAATGAAGAAGGCATTTGGCAAAGTTGCCTTCATTGGTCAGAGGATTGAGTACAGGAGTTGGGACATCATGTTACAGCTGTACAATTCATTGGTAAGGCCACATTTGGAGTACTGCCTACAATCTGAGCGCCCTGCTATTAGTAATGATGTTATTTTGGAAAGGATGCAAGAAGGATTTACAAGGATGATAATGAGACTGGAGGGTTTTGAGTTATAAGGAGAGGTGGGACAGGGTGGGACTTTGTTTCCCGCAGCGTAGGAGCTGAGGGGTGACCTTATAGAGGTTCATAAAACCATGAGGGGCATAGATAAAGTGAATAGTCAAGATCCTTTACCTAGGGTAGGGGAGTCCAAAACTAGAGGACGTAGGTTTAAGATGAGAGAGAAAAGATTTAAAAGGGACCTGAGGGACAGCTTTTTCATACAAAGCGTAGAGCATATATGGAACGAGCTGTCAGAGGAAATGGTAGAGGCTAGTACAATGACAACATTTAAAAGACAATTGGTCAGATACATGGATAGGAAAGGTGATAGAGAGATATGGGCCAAATGCAGCCAAATGGGACTACTTGAATTTAGGAAACCCAGTCAGCGTGGATGATTTGGGCCAAAGAGCCTGTTTCTGTGTTGCATGACTCGATGACTCTAAGAACTTGCATCACATAGCTGGCAATGAATTCCAGTTTTCTAGCTCTTGCTGACTTCTTTCATCACAGACATCCAATTCCTCTACTCCTCCACCCATTACTATGCCCTGAGGGCCATCAAGTTTCTTTCATAACCAGAGTCTCATTCAGCTCAATATCCTCCTCCGCCTGGCTGAACTTGTTCACACATTGCACAACTCCTTTGAATCTAACCAACTTCCTCCAAATTAGACGTGTGCTTATGGACCCATACAATCCTACCGATACCCACCTTTTCATTAGATAGGTCAGGTTCTCTGAGCTGCCGATAAGAAACTGAATGGTACCAGTTCCCAATGTAAAGGTCAGAGCTGACAACTGGCAGCCGCAGCTTGCTGCTGCTTCCACATCAATCACTATCCTCAAGCAACTCAGGACATGCTCCAATGACCACCTCCATGAAACTCCTGGGGGTTGACACTTAGCCAAAACATGTGGAAGTTCAACCCATTCTTTCCACCCCATCTCAGACTCACTTATTCTTCCCACATTCCCCACTTCCTCTACCCTTGCACTTGCTTAAAATTTGTGACATCTGTGGTCAGAGATCATGGGCCCAAAATTGGGCATTCTAAACTGACCCAAACTGGAGAAATCAGGCCAGATAGGAAATTGACAAAACTGAATTAAACACCAGCCAGCAGTTGTTGGCTACAGAGGACAGTGGACACCAAGGTCAAAGAGGTCACAAAGGTTCAAGGGGAACCAGTGACGATCAGCACGAAGATTGTGTATTGACGTAGTGTCGATCAGATGTTCTGGCACCTTGAATGCATGCGTTTGTTTTTAGATAGATTCCCTACTGTGTGGAAACAGGCCCTTCGACCCAACCAGTCCGTACTGACCCTCTGAAGAGTAACCCACCCAGACCCATTTCCTTCTGACTAATGCACCTAACACTGTGGGCAATTTAGCATGGCTAACCCACCTGTGAAGATGCAGGAAAGACTCAGTGAAGACTTACCACTTTGAGAGAGACAGAGACAGAGAGAAGATCCATTCTAATCTACGAGACCCGTCTTCTTAGAAAAGAGACAGTCCTACATCAGAGAAAAAGGAGGTTCCAACAGGTCAACTCAAACTCATCATTCATTGCAGGCTTTTCTCAGATAGATGTAGCTAGATTGAGAGTAAATACTGTGGGATTTGGGAAATGCTCACATAGTATTATTGCTAAGGAATATTTTGCTCATAAAATTGAGTTGAACTGCAAACTGAATTTTGCGTCCTTTTTTCTGCCTTACCAATAAGAGTCTTTGAGTAAAATATTTTTAATATACAAGCTTGACAAAGTGTGCAAAGCACAGACAATGATCTCTAATCTTTTCCAGTTTTAACCAAAGGTCATCGACCTGAAGTATTAACTCTGTTTTTCTCTCTCCACAGATGCTGCCTCAGGTGCTGATTATTTCCAGCATTTTCTTCTTTTAATCCAATTATTATCTTCTGTTTCTTGTCATTAGTGTGTGATAATATTAGTATTGCATGATATCCCAGAGTATTTTTTCTCCATAGAGTTAAAGGACCTTCTTAGATGTTCACTTGTTTATAATAGCAGTTTAATAAAAATATTTTCCTTGATACAATGAGGAAAGCATAGCAAATGAAGTGGTTACTTTTGTAATGCACTCGGGATGATATCCACTTTGTACACAGCAAGAGCCCACAGCAAGTTGTGTGGTGATAATCAGCTAGTCTCTTGATCGAGGGACAAATGTTGGCCAGAACGTCAGAATGCACTCCTGTCTTCCTCGGAATAATGCCATAGATCTTTAACATATACCTAGGCAGCCAAAAGAGATCCCAATTTAATACTGCAACTGGAAAACGCCTCGTCTGACAGTGCAGCACTCCCAGAGTGCTGCTTTAGTCTAAGGTCATCAGGAAACTATCTAAAATCATTGGAATATTTGATAATCAGAGGAGGCAATTAATAGTAAATTGTTTGCCCATTTCAATGGCAATGTAATTCAAATAGTTTTTTAAAGTCAGACCAAGTGGTGATTATGAAAATTATTCAATACCATAAATTTAGAATTTTAATTGGAACAGAAATGGACATAGTACTAAATAAAAAACAAAAATGGTGGAAATGCTTGTGAGTCATATCCAAACTGTGGTTTTATATTCCTCTTTCAGGACCTGAGCTTGAAATTTATCTCTGATTTTGAGAATTTGTAATGGTTCTTCTTATCTCTATTTAATCTCTGCCCATTACACAATGATAAGCGTCATTCATTATCCCATTCCCAATGCCTCCTTGTTTCCCAGGTGCAATGAAAATGAGTACAGAATCCAACACAGTAACCTTGTCACAAAGACCCAGCATCATTGTATCATTTACTGCTGTGCACATATGTGGTATAATGTCTGTAAACCCATCAAACAGATGGAATGTTATTAGGAATAGCCATGGGCTGTTCCTGGCTGTTTAAGTAATGATACATTTGCCCAAACTCCCTTGCGGGATACTACAGAGCTGTTAAGTGCATTATTGCTGATGTTATTTCCTGTTGCAACTCCGCTTTCAAAATGTGGGATCCCTTCAAAAGCAGTTTTAGTGCAACTGGCTGTTCCATGTTGCTAAACATCTATCCAAATACACAATAATGTGAAGGTTGCAACAACTAGTTATATTAACTTTCCACTATATCATTATTCTGAACCTTGTCTAAGTACACATCAGATCTAAGGCAGCTCCTGAGTGTAACAAATGGCTTTAAGATAAGAAATTCAAAGAGCTTATTGATACCCTTTGTTGACCTACTTGCATGTTTGTTGGATATTAATTACGAGGTGCAAGCAAATGATTATTGGTTAAGGATGACTAGAATTTAATTCAAGGGATAAAACAAAATGACTTCAGTCTGACTCAGTGGTTTGCACTGCTGCCTCATAGCACCAGGGACCTTGGTTCAATTCCAGCCTCAGGCAACTGTGTGGAATTTGCAAGCTCCCCCCATATCTGTGCAGATGTACTGTCTTCCTCCCAGAATCCAATGATGTGCAGGTTAGTTGAGCTGGCCATGCTAAATTGCGCATGGTGCTCAAGGATGTGTAGGTTACGTGCATTAGCCAGGGGTAAATATAGGGTAGGGAAATGGGTCTGGGTGGGTTACTTTTCGGAGGATCGATATGGACTTGCCTGTTTCCACACTGTAGGGATTCTAATTCTAATTTCACCCCAGACTGCATTGAGTTTTCAAAAGCTTCCTTTAAATGACAAATTATTTTATTTAACAGAAGATTGGGATATTTGTGCCTATTCATAATTTAATAATGGATGACTATTCCAGTCCAGTCAAGGACAAATTATGATTCACTCCATGTCTAGCCATTATCTTTGTTGATAGAGGAAATGTGTGAATGAGTCACACAGAAAGGCAATTCAATTCCTAGGATATGCTGCATTAATAAATTTCAAGGTAGGAATTGCGATATCTAGCAATTTGTCTTAATGCCATGGAGTAGGACATGCAAAATTAGCCACACTTCCACTCCTGAGTCTATTATGTGCAAGCAAATGAATTTTGGGGAAAGGCAGCAGTGAAAACCCAAATGACAAATAATTTTTCAACAGTCACCCTTGAGGCCAATGAGGTCCAATATATTAGCCATCAACCACTCTGGAGAATTGGAAATCCATTTGTGATGAAAAACATTAAGTAATGATTCCATAGTTAGTAATCTGATCACACTTTTCATTTTCATGTAGTGTGTGAATATGTACTTCAGTATGTTTGTATGTTTGTGGTAAAATGGTCAGACAAAAAGAAAAGTGCAATGATATTTTGAATCATTATCAGCAAGCTTGCCCAATAGCAAATGGTTGGTTCGGTCATGGCCAAGATCAAGCACTACATATTTATGTTTTAAATAATTACATGGTGACCCCACATGATGACCCATCTGATTTTTTTGTGCCAATTGACAGGATGTATGACCCTTGCTGCCTCACAGCACTGGGGACCCAGGTTTAATTCCACCCTCGAGCGATTGTCTTTTTAGAAGACATATTCTCTCTCTGTGTCTGCGTGGGTTTCCTCTGGGTGCTCTGGCCTCCTCCCAGAGTCCAAACATATGCAGATTAGGTGGATTGGCCATATCAGATTGCCCTTTGTGTCCAGGGATGCACAGGCTAGGTGGAGTAGTCGTGTGAAATGCAGGGTTACAGGGATTGGGTTGGGGAGGGGTGGGATGCTCTTTGGAGGGTCAGTGTGGATGCAATCGGCCGAATGGCCTGCTTTCATACTGTAGGGATTCCATAATTGCTGCAGGTTACATCAAAATCAACCACAATGTTTGCATCATTTCTTTTCCTGGTTTAGGAGGAGTGGGCAGGATCATTTTGCTGTGCAAAAATATACTGATATACAGAGAGTCCTTATGACACGCTAACCCTGCCCATCCATCTATGACACTTACCAACTACCTCCACAATTTAGATTAATTGAACTTTTTGTGAAATCTGTTTGTGATGTAAACCAATGAAGGTTATTTTCCCCCTCAAGAAAGCAGCCACATAATCAAAGACCCCTCTCACTCTGGCTATACTCTCTTCTACTCTCTTGCAGCAGGCAGAAAACACAAAAGTTTGAAAACACATACCAACAGGTTTAAGGACAGCATCTTCTCACTTATGAATGGACCTCTCATATTTAGAGTTGATCTTTCTCTGCATCTTCTCTGTAGCTGTAACACTATATTCTGTATTCTGTTCTATTATCCTGATGTACTTATGTAAGGTATGATTTGTCTGGTTAGCATGCAAAACAATACTTGTTATTGTATTTCAGCACATGTAACAATAATAAATCAAATCAAAACAAATTATTTAAAGCTCTAAGGGCTTGTTGGTCTCCTCTAACAATCGATTATTTACTTCACAAGAAGTTTCTGTTCACTATTTTATAAGAGACTAAAAAACAGAAACATAGAAAATAGGCCATTCTGCCCTTTGAGTCTGCTGTGCCATTAAATATGACCAGGACTGAAAAACTGCATCTAACTCCTTCTTGAAGACAATGTTTTGGCACCAACCATGTTCTGTAGCAGAGAATTTCACAGGCTCACCATTTCTCCTCATCACTGTTCTAAACAGCCTACATTTTTAGACCATGACCCCTATAACTGGGTTCTTTGGTTACTGGGAATATTCTTCCCACATTTACCCTATCTAGACCTTTTAAAATGTTATATTGTTTATGAGATCCACCCTCATTCTTCTAAACTCCAGTGAATATAATCCTAACTGATGCAGCTTTCTTTAAGTGTCTGATGAATCAATTTGGTTGCACTAATTCCATAGCCAGAATGTGTTTTCTCAGAAAAATCAAGAATTATACACAATAATCTGGGTGTGGTCTCACCAAGGCCCCAGACATTTGCAACAAGACATTCCTGCTTCTGTATTCAAATCTTCCCACTATGAAGGCCAATATACCATTTATCTTCTTCACCATCTGCTGCACTGCATGCTTACATACAGTGGCTGGTGTTGCAACTTTTTCAGAAACAAGTTGAGACTTTGTGGCAGTATGCTCAATGCTGAGTCACAGGGTTGAGTGTTCAAGTCCCACCCCAAAGATTTGAATACACAATGACATGGAACTACATGTCTTTTGGTTAAAATAATAAAAATAAAACCTCTTTTCAAATGGATCTAAACGGTCCCATTGCACTATTTTGAAGAAAGCATGAGAGTCCTATTCAATATTCATCTCTTAACTAACATGACTAAAACAGACTATCAGATCATTTCCATCATATTTCTATCTTATATCTTGCAGTGTGTAAATTGATCTGTATATTGCCTACATTCTATACTTAAAAAGGCCATAATGCTCTCTGTGATGTCCTGAGGTCATAGAAGATGTTATGTTATGTAGGGTTTTTTTTCTCTTTATATTTGGAGAACTTTTCATTGTCATAACTTTTTATTGCAATTGGCCATTTTGTAATACAATACTGAAGACCCAACAAACCTAATTTATTCAAACCTTTAGGAGCACAGAGAATGTACTTGTCACATACTTATAGATTCAATCTTTATTTTAAAATATCTTCATTATGTTAAGAATGATAATACATTAGTTAATAACCTGTTACATCATTGATCTTTAATGTTAGTGCTACTAATCCTTTGATTACCTTTGATAACTGCAAATTTATTTTATATTTATATTACTGAATTATTGGATTGCAAAATGTTTCTCCATACATTTCCTGATTTGTTACTTAATGCTAGGCATTCCCATAATGTAGCAATTTTCTATGAGTCATTAGTTCTGCAATGGCTGGAAAAATTTCCAGGTCAAGTAAATGAATTGTTTATGGCAGCAGTTACTTTTTCTTTAAAATACAGTGCATACATTTCAAACAAACACCAGACTTCTTTTATGTCTACTTTTCAAAGGTATGCTTTAAGTGCATTAATAGCTTAGCTGAAATGACTAAATTTCAACTATATTTCAATGCTGTAACTTCAATAACACAGTTAAATATTAATTTTATTGGGATTCTTCTCTGTTAGTTGTAATATGTGCAAATCAGTAAATGTATTTCTGAAAATCAATCAAACCAAGATTGTTTAATTAAGTCCTAAATATTTCCGATAGTGCACATTGTTAAATTATATTTTCTTTAGGGTAGTCAGAAATTAGTTTTGGAAGCATCTGTATCATTTACCCTCTGTTTTTGCAATGATTAGCGGAGTGGACAGCAGTGAATATTCAGTGCATTAAACTAGTTTCACAGATTCATTATCATACTTCATTTGATCTTGTGTAATTATATTAGTATACATTTTCATTGTGTAGATGTACATAATGAATAAATGCTCCAGTATGTGTTATGTTGAATCAGGGATTCTTGAGTGGATTGAAATACTGAAGACATAGAATATCTCTTACTGATCCATGCGAATATTTCTCCTAAATTTATAAATCTTTCAAAATAATCTGCACGGCTTATATTTAAAAATATGAGGATAAATGACACAAATTAGGTGATCCCCTTTCCTTAATACTTCTAAGACAGGATACAAAATTACCAGAGTATGTATTCCTGTCCCCTTACAGGAGTCTGTGCTGGAAGCTCCTAGGTTGATTTTTTATTATTCCATGTTTGTAACCATACAGCAGAGGCACATACCCAGCTGTGGTAAAAATACAATGATATACGAAAGTTATGTAAAAGGAAGAATCGGCTCCGTGCAGGCTGAAGGAGAAAGGACTGTTAAATTACACCTCGTTAAAGTTCCCAAAAGAAGGACAGATCACCATAGCAACTCTCAGAACCTGGCTCCAGACCGGATGAAGGCCTAATTAACTTGGCTACATGAAAGACACTGAAAGAAAACAAACGGAGCGTTTATCAATCCTGGGGTTGTACTTGACAAAGCCTTTTGTTGGTGAGCAGCGGCCCCAGAGGGGTGGTTCAAAAAATTAAAAGGACCATTCAAAACTAAACCAGGTAGAGGAAAGGTTTGCTTTCTCACTCTATCTCATTATCTTCTATTTGAATAAACTTACACATTGCCTCGGCAATGACTGGTCTGACCACAAGAGAAAACCACAGGCTACACTGCAACCTGCGTCCGTCAAATTGTATTGAGGGATTTGACAAGCCTGAGTTAAGCATCAGCATAGGCGCTTTCTTTAAGAGGCTACTAAGGTAGGCCTTTTGTATTTTTTCTCCCTGTAGGTTCATACTGTGGAGTGTCAGAAGGATTTCTTTTTAAAAAATGATTATTGCAAAAGCTACCAGAATTGTGCTTGAACCATTGTTTAATAATGTTAATTTTATTTCACATAGTAATTGACTGTTTTCTTTCCAAGGCCATGATTTACACCTGAAGTTTGATTCTGAAAAGGAGCCCATTATAATAAACAAATGATTAAGCATGTGTCATTGAAAGAGATTTCGGCTTTGGTGGAATTTTTCAGATGATAAATGGAAATGAAATCTCTATGATTGCTTATTCAAATAATGTTTCACTTAACAGCTGTTGGTGACACTAGCACATTTGGAGTACACCTCTATGAAAGGCAAACTGACATTTCAATTCTTTTTTAATTTCACCTATTTCTCTTACAAACCTGTTCAGAGATTACAACCTCTAGAGCAGGTCAGACTTGAATCTGTCTGACCACACTACCACCGCACCACAAGAGGGCCCCAAACTGTCTCTTTTGTAAACTTTTTTTAAAAATTGACCTCTTCAGAGATGTTATCACATGCATTCGGAGCAAGTGTGACTTGAACCCAGACTTACTCACCCAGGGGCAGGAACATTACCACTGCACCACAAGAGGACCCCAGACTGTCACTTTTTAAAATTGAACTTATTTTCTCATAAACCTGCTCAGAGAAGTTGTTACACAGCTCTGGAGCAGGTGAGTCTTGGACCAGGAGTAGGGACACTACCACTGCACCATCAGAAGGGCCCAAACTAATACTTTATGCCCTTTGACTCTACACAGTGCACCTAACACTAATGGTTACTCCAATGGCTAAGAAAAGTAAGTCAAAGAAAAGATGTCAGTCTTGTATTTTGCTTCTAATACCCTTGAGCAAATTCAAATCGAGAGCAGTCAAACTCCCCCTGACATAAATTAACCATGTCAGCAGTACTTCTAGAGGCCTTTACATGTTCCTATGCAAAATGCATGCCAGCAATGCTAATAGGCCTCTACCAACTCGTGCATGTCAAGCCTAAACAATGAGCATACATGGGATATTGAACTGCAGAAGCTTCACTGCCAAAATGAATCCTCGCCTTATTCAGTGCCTAGACATGTCCGCTTTGCATAAAGCCTTCTGTATAGTGTTACACAAACAGTTTATATTTAATATTGCTCAGAGGTCTAATATTTTGACAGATTGTGGAAAATGGATTTATTTCACATCTTGTTGAAATATTTGGAGTTGTTGCTTTAAAAGACATCTCTGAAAGTCATTGGTACTGTTTTTGAACAGTGACTGTCCTGAAGAGGCATTTGTTTTATCTGATTGAGTTGGAGAAAAACCTACTGAGAACAACTTAGCTGGCTGAGTTCTCCCATTTCTGAAAAGAAAATTCACTTGTCGAGTTCAGGTTGAAAGGTTGTTTTTCATGAGCAAGATTTGTGTCTGCAAGAATTCAGAGTCAATCATGGATGATTAGTGACCAGGAACACTGGTGGGGAGATGCAATGAGGAAAAACAAGACATAGAGTAGTATGATGACAGAGTCTTTTTGACATCGGTTTTCACTGATGAGGTTGTAGTGCTTGTAACAAGGTCATGCAGATGGACTTCATAGAATATGAGTTTCCTGATTGGGGCTGTCAACCTGGTTCAATCAGGGAGCCCTGGCTGACAGATATGAACAGGAGTGTCCCTGCCTTTGCTGCTCCTTTCCCTTGTAAAATTTATTTCTACACAGCTGTTAGTGTTAATTGTTTTGTAAACTGTATTGTTTAATAAAATAAAATTTTAAAAATGAGTGTCAGAGGTTCTGCTCACTCTGAGAGCTGACTCTGATGGAGTTGGGTCAGTGTCAAGGACTATTCACGTGTAAGTAAAAAGTGACTTGGTGATATCGGCTTCGGTGAAATTTTTCAGATGATAAATGGAAATGAAATCTATATGATTGCTTATTCAAATGGTGTTTCACTTAGCAGCTGTTGGTGACACTAGCACATTTGGGGTACAATTCCCAAATTGCAATCAGTGAAATCATGTGGAAGTAACTGCTGATTGCTCAAGATTTCAGCTGAAAGATAGTTAGGGGAGAGTATGGAGGGACATATCCTCAATGAACACAATCTAACACATTTATATTGACCTGTGGGTTGTTCAAGCATATCAAACTTTAGACCTGAAAAAAGAAACAGAAATGTCAGAGGTTCTGCTCACTCTGAGGGAGCCAGACCTGTGTTAAGGATTCTCTACATGTAAATAAAGGGTGACTTGGTGATGGGACACCAGCCTCTTTGGAGCTATTTCAAGGGTTCTTTGTGGTTCTATTGGTCATGATTAGTTTGTGTGTCATCTTTAAGTGGGCAGTGGATATGTTTCTGAGAGTAGCTAACTTTGAGGATGATACTCTGTAAACCTTTGCAGTTGATAGAATTGAAGGCTGTCATGAATTTGTTAAAATTCATGTATAATGGTGTGAGCTGTTCCTTGGATTTTTTTTTCTGTATTTGAGCTTCAAAATAATGATCAAACACATGTCTTTCTCAGGGCAACACAATTTCACATTGAAATGGTGTGAGTTACTGGAAAACTAAGGTAAGGGCAGCAGACTCGGTCGTACTGGATTTTGCGGTGTTCTATCAATTCCATGTGTAATATCCAGGCTCCTATTTTTCACTTTACAGAATGTCATTACCTGAACTGATCTTGTCCTGCTCCAGCTACAATGACAGCATTACATTTTACATTCAAGTTACTGTATTTTTACAGTATATGTGACTTGGAATTTAGCTATAGATGCGGAAGTGCAGTAACAGATAACAAAGCACAGCCAAAGACAAGATTAAAAGATTAAGCTTCCTCAAGGTAGTAATTTTAAAAATTCCAATTTCAAAGGTGATCATTTGGAAAGAAAAGTACAGACAGTTTCCAGGTTCCAAATGGTTCATTCTTGAGTCTGTTCACAAATCGATTTGTACGCAAGTCAGAACACAATGCAGGACAATACCAAATGGCTATTCATAAGTACATTTGAAGAACTGTTTGTATGTCAGATCTTTAAAGTCACACCTCTGTGTGGGACAACGTTCATGAGTATGAGTGTTCAGAAGTTAGACGTTCATAAATTGGGATCCCTGTATTCATACGGGCTCTTCTCTGCATCAGGAGTCTCATTTCCGTACGTCAATCACCATGGAACAGAATCTTTTCAGCTCCAAGGGCTTTGGCAAGTCAATTGGGAAAATAAGGTGAGTTCGGTAGAAATGAAATTCACAAGATTGAGCAGAAAAAAAATTGATTCTTCAACCAGGTGTTGAATGATGAGAGGAAAATCACACTAGTGTATGTTCATTTGCATTTATTTCCATGTATTTGCATGTCAGTATGACCTCATCTCATCTTACTGATTTGCAGCTTCTCATTCTCCCACCTACCAGATAGAAGCCAGTTGGTGACAATTCCTCACATGAAAGTCAACGCAGTTATCTGGGACTCCAGCTCATTATCTATTTCTCAGGGCCTCCATCTTAGATAACAGTCACCAATATCTAAGCTCACACTTCATGGGCAATGCTGCCTGCACTGCCCATCCACAGATGTTGGCATCAGACACGTATCAGCCTCTACACATCATGCCGGTTCTACGATTCACTTACAATATGGTCCTGCTTTTCCATTTTGCACTTGGCACCTGTCATTGCAATGCTGCTGCAAGGATAGGCACCCACCTCATGGAGAGCACCAGGGTGCACCTCAGGAATCCTCACTCTGTCTCTTACCCCTCACTCTTTTTGCACCTACTTTCTCCCTTGCCTCTTTTGCATTTTTTCCACTCAACCAGAGCTTGAGGGCTCACAGTAAGATAGCCTGTCATTTTATAAGCAATGGTCAGTGAAGAGAATGGACATGCTACAGCATGACACTGTTCCACCTCAATCTCACACTTTCACCATTTGCAAGCAGCACACACTGCAAACACACTGCATCAGCTTCAACCATGTGGTCATGTTTCAAAGTCTGAGGAAAGTAATACACATTCAGGCAACGAGAGATAGCCTTCAGTTAGCACAGTAAGTCAAGAACAGCATCCGTGATTGGTCCAGAAGTTTGGACACAGTCAGTTAGCCTCTTAGGTAGACAAGTGGGAGGCTAGAAGAAAACAGCAAGCCAGGCAGCATCAGGAGGTGGAGAAGTCAATGTTTCAGTGTAATTCACATTCAGTACAGGGCGTGGTTATAAGGGGAGCTGCAGATAAAGGTGGGGGATTGGGGGCAGGGTGGTGAGGTGGGATAGGTATGCACAGTTAGAGGAATGATGGGAGGAATGAATCCGGTTGGTAGCTGGAAGGAAGGGTCGATCAGAGAAATGGAAGGGGGGGAGCTGGGAAGGGAGTCGGTGGGGGGTGGGGAGAATGGGAAGGGAGGTTATTGGAAATTGAGTGCTTTTGAGTGAGAATGAGTGAAAGTTAATGTTGAGTCCTCCGGGCTGTAGGCTGCCCAAGTGGAAGATGAGGTGCTGTTCCTCCAATTTGTGGTCTGATTCGCTGTGGCAATGGAGGATGCCAAAGATGTTATGTCAGAAAGGGAGTGGGAAGGGGAATTAAAATGGGCAGTGACTCAAAGGACAGTCAGCCCCTGTGGGCCTGGCCTAGATGCGCAGGAAAACATTCCATGAATTTACGTTTGATCTCCCCAACGTAGAGAAGACCACATTGGGAGCACCTGATGCAGTAAACTCGGTTGGAAGAGAGGCAGGTGAACCTCTGTCTCACCTGGAAGGACGGTTTGGCACCTTGGATGGAGCTCTGAGCAGATGCAGCAGAGACAGGGCAATTGGGAGAACGGAATGGAGTTCTTGCAGGATACTGGGTGGGAGGAGATGTAGTCCAGATAGTTATGGGAATCTGTGGGTTTGTAATAAACGTCCATCTGAAGACTAACACCAGAGATGGAATTGGAGAGGTCAAGAAGGGTGAAGGAGGTGTCTGAGATGGGCCAAGTGAATTTGAGGTGGGAAGGGGTGAAAGTTGTGGGCGAAGTCGATGAACTGCTCCAGTTCAGCCTGGGTGCAGGACACTGCACTGATGCAGTCATCGATTTAACGGCAGAAGAGTTGGGGCATAGTGCCTGTGTAGGTGCTGAAGATGGGCTGTTCGTTATAGCCAACAAAGAGGCGGGCATAGCTAGGGCCTATCCAGGTGCCCATGGCCACCCCCTCGATTTGGATGAAATAGGAAGAGTTAAAGGAAAAGTTATTAAGAGTGAAGATGAGTTCGGTGAGGTGGAGGACGATATTGGTGAAGGGTGACTGGATAAATCTGTTGGAGAGGAAGAAGCTGAGACCCTGAAGACCATCCTTGTGAGGTATGGATATGTATAAGGACAACACGTCCTTAGTGAGGATAAAACACTGGGGGTCGGGGAACTGGAAGTTACTAAACAGGTGGAGGGCATGTTTAGAGTCATGGATGTGGGTGGGAAGTGTCTGAATCAAGAGGGAGAGGATGGAGTCAAGATAGGACAAGATGGTGGGGCAGGAGCATGCAGAGACGATGGGTCAGCCAGGGCCGTTGGGCTTGTAAATCCTGAGGAGCAGGTAGAACCAAGTTAGCCTCTTAGAGCAGTCAGGATCAAGGGGTCATGCCCCTATACTTGAGAGAGTGGGCGACAGTCAGCTGTGCAGATCCAGGCAACCTATCGAGAGATTCAAAACAAATCAGTCAAGGAGCTGTAACTTTAGACAGGGTTCTAAGATGAAGAAGGCTAAAATTGGGAAAGCTGTGCAGCTGGCTTCCTCAATAGCAAAATATTTACAAGTGTGCAATTGTGCAATTTGCTACAAAGTGTCAGCCATGTCATCTATACACCTTGAGAAGCGCTTATTATTGGTTCTGCTCCCGTTATGTGCCTGGCAGAGATTGACCAGGTACATGGTTGGAATTGGTGCCCAAGCCAAGAATCCCAAGGCATTCTGGCAGTGGTGAGCATTTCTGCCTCTGGTGAGAAGATAGAAATGTCCAGACTGCTGCCATTGAGGAATGGTGCATAGGTAATGAGGCAAGTTTCAGAGAATAGTGCATGAAGTTTCACTCTGAAAGAATGTGATGTGGAGGAAACGGTGTTGGACTGGGGTGGACAATGTTGAAAATCACACAACACCAGGTTATAGTCCAACAAGTTTATTTGGAAGCACTAGCTTTTGGAGTGCTGCTCCATCACCAGGTAGCTGCGCTCTGGAAACTAGTGCTTCCAAATAAACCTGTTGGACTATAATCTGATGTTGTGTATTTTTTAGCTATGAAAGAAAGAAACCCTACATGAAACTTGCAAAAGTTGGACACTTAGTCAATTCAGCCTACTGGGTGAGATTTTAACACACTCAAAACTAAACCTTAAATGCAGAGTTAAAATTGGCAAAATTTCTCCTGTATAATCATCACTTTATTAAGTTATTCAGTGTTTAACGAAGCTAACATTTGCACATGTTAATAACATTATAATATGCCTTCCTTGGCCCTGCCATCTAACACATAAATTTCATGAGAAATTATGCAACTGTTTATCAATATTGTCATGGAAATTTCACTTGCTGGCCAGTAGTCTGAATATTTTGCTCACTGTTTAACTCATGTACAATTTGTAAATTGATGTCTGTGTATGATTCATGGTGGCTTTTCAACCATGGAAATGTCAAGGCAAAACAATTAATGCCTTTTTAAAAGATAAATAAAGGGAACTATCTCAAAAATTACAGCTTCAAGCTTTCTCTGTTAGAAGCAGCAGTGGGAATTTGCAATGATCACATCAGGAGAAGTTATTGACCTGCTGTCAACTGGGCCATAGGTTCTAATTACCGGACAATGTCAGATTTCACCTATTTAATTCCATTGTAATGATTAGTTGGCAAAAGCACTTTTTATGCCAAGGGAAATTCCCACCATAACCTAGAATGACCAATTCTGAAAATTAATTTTCATAGGGTTTAAGGTCAGAGGGGAAAGATTTAAAAGGTACCTAAGGGACAGGTTTTTCACGCAGAGGGTGCTGCGTGTATGGAATGAGCTTCCAGAAAAAGTGGTGGAAGCTGGTATAATTTAAAAGGCATCTGGATGGATACATGAATAGGAAGGGTTTAGAGGGGTATGAGCCAAATGCTGGCAAATGGGACTAGATTAAATCAGGATAGCTGGTTGGCATGGACAAGTTGGTCTGAAGGGTCTGTTTCCATGCTGTATATCTCTATGATTCTATGACTGTTATCACTAAGACTCTGATGGGGAGACAGTAGTGTTGTGATAATATCACTTGACAAGTAATACCATGGTCAAAAAGTGTGGCTCTAAAAAAGCACAGCAAGTCAGGTAGCATCCGAGGAGCAGGAGAGTCAACTTTTCAGGCATAAGCCATTCCTGATGAAGAGTTTATTCCCCAAAACATCGACTTTCCTGCTCCTCAAATGCTGCCTGACCTGCTGTGCTTTTCCAGTGCCACACTTTTCGACTTTGATCTCCAGCATCTGCAGTCCTCACTTTCTCCTAAGTAATACCATAGCCCAGGGAAATGCTCTGGGGATGTCCCACTGTTCAGATAATAAATCGGGAATTGAAAACTGGTGTCAGTGATCAGGACCATAAAACTAGCATCAATTGTTATAAAACTCCATCTGGTTCACTAATGCAGAGGGAAATCTGCCACCCTTGCCTGGATTGACCTATGTGTGACTCCAAGCCTACAGCAATGCAGTTGATTCTTAACTTCTCTCAGATATGACCTTAGTCACTTAGTTCAAGGGCAATTGGGGATAAACTTAAATGCTGTCTTTCCAGTGACATCCACCTATTCTAAAAGAAAGAGTATCTGGGCTAGAATCAAACATCTATCCCTATTGACACATTGATGCTAAACACTGTGTTACTGGTTCCTTCTCCTCTGATACTTTGATTTTCTTTAATATTTTCTTAGCTCTTTCTTCAGTTCTGTTCTTTGATGCATGGTTTATATCTAACTATACACTTACAGGGCAGATGATGTAAATATCTCACTTTATCAATGTCCATTCAGCAGTTTATTTTCACCTTAAGTGCATCAAACATATATAAAGAGAGCATAATATTCAACCAATGGATGTTTTACAAATAGAAAGAGGACTAAAGTATGCTTTTTTTCCATTGACAAAGCAGCCTGTAAGCTCATTAACAACATTATCTCTCTTGAATTGTTCAGTAATTGTCACAATGCATAATCAGTTCTCTCTAGTCAGAGATAAATTTCAGAACTAACTGTTCAATACTGAGGAAACAAGCATCCCTGTGTCACAACTTTCATGCTTCAAACCACATAACAGGGATAATGTAACTATTTTGTAAATAATTTTTAAAATCAACATCAATGAATATAAAAACCAAAAGAACTGTGGATGCTGAAAATCAGAAACAAAAGCAGAAATTGCTGGAAAAGCTCAGCAGGTCTGGCAGCATCTGTGGAGAGAAATCAGAGTTAACTGACCTCTGAGGAAGCGTCACTGGACCTGAAATACTATCTCTGATTTCTCTCCACAGATGCTGCCAGACCTGCTGAGTTTTACCAGCAATTTCTGATTTGGTTTCTAATGAGCATACTTGGGAAATAGGATGTAGAGATCAGTGGTTAGCACTGCTACCTCACAGCACCAGGGATCCGGGTTTGATTCCCACCTCAGGTGACTGTGTGGGGTTTGCACATTCTCCCCATGTCTATGTGGGTTTCTTCCCACAATCTAAACATGTGCAGATCAGGTAAATTGGCCATGCTAAATTGCCCATAGTGTTAGGTGCATTAGTCAAGAGTAAATATAGGGTAGGGGAATGGGTCTGGGTGGGTTACTTTTCGGAGGGTCATTGTGGACTTGTTGGGCTGAAGGTCCTGTTTCCATACTGTAGGGAATCTAATCTAATAACAACATTGTATTCTGTGAAAAATGTGACCCATTCAACAATGTGGTGCCATACTACCTACTGGCAATAACCCAGTCATTCTCTGAAAGAAACCTCAGTATTTTTGTGTTCAACAATCAGCAAATTGAGTGGATATTTTCCTATATGTAGACTCTCAAAACTAAGTTCAGAAGGTTATTCTGATACAGGTAGTTCTTGTATAAAGCGTATTTTGGCAGTGCGATTTGGCTATAATGTCGCTGAAGGATTAGGGAATGGTATTTTCAAGAACACTTACCCCTGTTCACAATAGTGTGATTCCAATGGCTATCATTTCACAAGCTTTGATCTGCACATGCGCCAATGTCAGCTGCCATCAGAGAGCATGTGAGAGGTACTGTAGTATGCTGAGCAGCTTCATCTCAATAATTAGAGTAATGAATGTTAATTGCCCTTGCTCTGAGACAAGACTATTCTTCTATAATTCCTGTATAAGCCCTGTATAATTCCTGCAGGACTGCATTACTATTATACCATTTGCCTTTCTAATTTGTCCTTCTACCTGCATATCACACAATCAAAACCAACCCCAGGAAACAATCAACCACAGCCATCCACTTTGCAACCACAACTGCACCTGAAGGTGGCAATGATGATGACCCTCTTTCCCTGCATTAACAATATTTTTTCAATGTTATGTGTTAAGTTTACTTTTGTTTCATTAATAAATATGATTTAAACCTTCATTCAGGTTGTGCTATGCTGTGTGTTAGGCTTTTGGGTGATTTTTGAGTGATCATGAGTGACGTCTTTTGCTGGTCTGCCCTTAATCCCACTTTTCCCATAGCCCCATTATTTCTATTAAGCGATTTTCTATTAAGCAAAGTTTCGCCGAAGAGCAACTACAATGTTCTAGGAGAACTACCTGTATAAGATCAGTGTCACAATTTCAATTAACTGTACAGAAAAGATAGACCATTACAACTTTAATTATGATCTTTACACATTTACATCTGCAATATGCCTTCATAAAATTTTCTTTACTGTGATCAGGAGTCAGTTGATACTTGATATATCTCTTCAAATCACTTTCATCACTTTTGCAGTCATTGGAAAGAGGAAGCAGGATAACCTTTAGCAATGACCGTAATCCACACACTAGAGAGGTACTGCATTTTTGGAGGTCTAATAAGGAAAGGATAGATATAATGAATGCTAGATCCCTAGGGAGTACTGAGGAACAAAGGGACCTTGGTGTACAAGTCCATAGATCCCTGAAGGTGTCAGCACAGGTAGACAGGGTAGTGAAGAAGACATTCGGGATGCTTACATTCATTTGCCAGGCTGTAGAATATAGGTGTAAGAAGGTCTTGTTACAACTGTATAAAATATTGGTTAGGCCACAGATTGAATGTGTGCAGTTCTGGTCACCACACTATCAGAAATATGTGATTGCACTGGAGAGGGTACAAAGGAGATTCATCAGGATGTTGCCTGGGATGAAAAATCTCAGTTATGAGGAGAGACTGAATAGGCTGAGTTTGTTTTCTATGGAGCAGAGGAGGCCGGGGGGGGTGGAATCTGACTGAGGTATTCAAAGTTATGAGAGGCATGGACATGGTAGATCATGAGAATCTTTTTCCCATGGCAAATGTGAGGGCAGAGCCTCAGAAGGCATAAGATTATAGGGCTCAAGTTTGAGACGAGACATGATTGCCTAAAGGACCTGTTTTCTATGCTGTATGACTTGATGACTATATAACAGTTCAAGGTGCTTCACAGGAGCATGGTGGTAAAGATGCAAAAGGCCAAAGGGTCTGTTCTGTACTGTATCGCTCTATGATTTCAGGAACAAAAAAAGTTGACATTGAGCCAGTGAAAGATATATTAGAACAGATGACCAAAAGCATAGCTTCTGGCAAATGTATTTATTGAGGACTGATATTTATTTGAAAGTAATTCACCAGTTTAAATTACCTTGGAAATACTAATTTTCAATAGTAGTAAAGTCTGGTTTAAATTAACAAGCAGATTTGCCACTAAATAAATGTTAATTATTTTCTTCTCAACTTCATTATTGGTTCCTAATGTAATGAAATACAATGCACCAGTAATCTAACTGTTAGAAAGTAAAACATTACCTAAATTTCATTTCAACACTGTAAACATAATTTTAAGCCTGATTAAATGTCATTCTGTTCAACAATTCTTGAACAGTGGTCATAAAGGTGAGGTGACTCTGAAAAGGCATCAATTCTTTCAGAATGTTGGGGGTGGATATCTGGCTATGCCACTATGGCTTTAACATACTGTGAAATAAAACAGCACTTTTCATGCCAATCATCCTTGTCATCTTGTTCAGTGAGAATGCCGATTTATAGGCTTAATTTCTTTTGGGTGCTATTTTTAGCACATTGATTCAAATGTTCAGATAAATTAATTTTGTGTATTATCTTAATGCAGTACAATAAATGGGCAACTATTGAAAGGGAATTGACAATTAACAACACATTAATCATTGGAATACAAGAGCACACAAGCAAATTAATATAATTTATGCCAGACTGTGCCAAACATCAAACAATTTTGTGCCAAGGCAAGTTCCACCATAAGTTAGAATGACTAACTCTGCAAATTAATTTTCCATAGGACTCTTATCACTAAGAGTCTGATGGGGAGACAGTGGTGTAGTGATAATATCACTGGACTAGTAACACCGTGGCCCAGGGAAATGCTCTTGGAACATAGGCTCAGATTCCACCATTCTGATAAAAATCTGGAATTGAAAATTGGTGTCAGTGATCAGGGTCATAAAACTAACATTAATTGTTGTAAAATCCCATCAGGTTCACTAATGCTCTTTTATGGAGGGAAACTTGCCATCCATACATGCCTTACCCTTTGTGTGACTCCAGACCTACAGCAATGTGGTTAACTCCTAGGCAATTAGAGATAAGTTTAAATGCTGTCTTTCCCAGTAACACCTACCTGCTGTAAAAGAAAGAGTGTCTAGACCAGAACCAAACCTATCCCTACTAGCAAAACTATGCTATCCACTCTACTGATTTGTTCTCCTCTGATATCTTTATTTTCTTAATATTTTCTGTTGCATTTTCTTAGCTCTTTCTTTGTGTTCAATTCTTTGATGCATGTTTTAAATCTCAGGATACATTTACGGGGCAGGTGGTGTAAATAAAGATTCCTTGTTGCAGCTGGCATTGTACTTTATAAACCTGTAGGCACCTCTTTACGACTGTTAGACTTCTGCTTCATATTCAATTGAATTGTTACCATTACCATCATCATTATCATTTCCTCAGCATGTGTTTGCAAAAAGGGTCGGTAAGAGAGGAACCCATCTCTTTGATTCAGTGCCAAAATTCCAGCCCGTGGTACCAAATGTGCTTTACTTTATCAAACAAGGAAAGATGGCTCAGGAAGGGCCATGTCATTCCCATCAGCGCTCTGAAATGTCTTAACTTCCACGATCAAAGAGTTTCAAGCATCAAGCAGCATTTTCTTCACAAAATCAAATGTTTTGTGTATAAAGAATCCCACGGGATTACAACAATGGGCAGCAGCTCAAACAAGCATACTAGCAAAATCAAAGAAAGAAAGATAGCTCAGTCTTTGTTGCTCACTCTATTATCCAAGAGCAATTCTAATATCTGATGAAATAATTTTTCATCTTTTTTCCTGGGAGACACACATCCATTCAATATTTTCATATTCCCTGTAATAATTGTTCAAACTTACCTTAGTTCCAGTAAAGGAAGGATAATTATTTTGCTTAGCTACAGGGGAACAAAAGTAACCACTTTAGGCCTACTGCCTCACAGCGCCAGGGACTTGGGTTCAATTCCAGCCTCAGGTGTCTGTCTGTGTGGAGTTTGCACATTCTCCCAGTGTCTGTATGGGTTTCCTCCGGGTGCTCCGGTTTCCTCCCACAATCCAAAAATGTTCAGGTTAGGTGAATTGGCTATGCTAAATTGCCCATACTGCTCAGGGATGTGTAGGTTAGGTGCATTAGTCAGGGGTAAGTGTGGTGTAATAGGGTAGGGGAATGGGTTTGGGTGGGATACTCTTCAGAGGGTCGGTGTGTACTTGTTGGGCTGAAGGGCTTGTTTCCACACGGGAGAGATTCTAAGATCTATAATCTATGAGGCCTTTTGTGATATTGCCTGATGTAATGTGAGAAATTATCTGATCATGGGGGCCATTATCCCACAGGAATACTTTAATACACCCGATTTCAGAATCAAACTTGCGTGATGAACAAATGTCTCAGGCCCTATTTATGAAGTTGGTGATATGGACCTGCAACTATAGGAGTCCTAACAAGTTTATTGGCCAATCAGATTAGGTTAGCAGAAGATAGTAATGCAAAATCCTCTAGTCAATTTCTCCATTAAGGTCATAATAGAATAAAGTCCAATATTAATTTGAAATGAATAAAAATCAGTCAAGGATTATGAATCCAGACTGGAAAAGAGCAGATTTTAGGGATCTAAAGGTTGAACTGGAGCAGGTTGATAAGAAACACATTTTACTGGATACAATAGTGGATGAAAAATGGGGAATTTCCAAAATACAGATGAATAGGTTGCAGGCAAGGTACAACCCATGAGAAATAAATACGGATATTCAAACACAGAGTACCCTGGATGAGTAGGAATATTGATGAGAACATAAGGAAGGGAGAGTTTTGAAGACAGTTCACTAGAATGAGGGATTTTAAATAGAAGGAAAGATTAGAGAAATTGGACATATTCTTCTTGGACCAGACAAGATTAAAAGGTAACTTTACTAAGATGTTATGTCAGTAACTAGGGGGTCACAATTTCAAGATTGTCAGCAAGGCAGCTAGGAATGAAATGAGGACAAACGTCTTTACTCGGAGAGTTGTTAGGATTTGAGACTGCCTGGGTGAGTGGTGGAGGTGGATTCCATTGGAAGTTTCAGAAGATAGTTGGACATATATTTGAAAGTGATGAATTTAATGGACTACAGAAAAGGGCTAGAGAATGGAATTAGCTGGATAGCTCTTTCAGGAGTGGGTGCAGACATAAAGAGCTGAATGGCCACATTCTGAATTCCACACTTCTATGATTCTAAAAAGGAGGTATATGATGCATAACAGAATAATAAAAGCAATAGAATTCAGGAAGGGTATCTCAAATGCAAGATAGAATAAGTCTGAAACAAGGAAGGCTATGAGGAATTGGGAGGAAAGGATGGCAGGCTGTGCTAAAAGAAATGGCAAAATGCTCTTCAAGGATATTAATCATAAAAAATTAGTGATGGATAGATTGGGGCCCAAAAGGGACAACCAGGGTAAACTACTCACTGAAGCAAACGGTATTGCAGAGGTACAAAATAAGTACTTTGCTTCTGTCTTTAGTAAATTAGAAAATGGTGACAAGGGTCGAGTTGAAAAGGTGAGCAACTCAGTTGAGAGATTGTGCTGGAAATGCACAGCAGGTCAGGCAGCATCTGAGGAGCAGGAGAACTAACATTTCAGGTATAAACCCTTCATCAGGACTCCTGTTGAGCAGCTCAGCAGTATAGTGATAGATAAAGGAGAGCTGCTAAAAAGGCTGACAGCACTCCAAGTAGAGAGGTCACCAGGACCAGATGGGAAGTATCCTAGTTCGCTGGGAGAGGTAAGGGAGCAAATTGCAGAGCCATTGAAAGAGCTTTTTCAGGCCTCTCTGAATGTGGAATTAGTCTCAGGGGACTGAAGGATTGCAAATGTGACACCGTTGTTGAAGCAAGGGGCAAAATGATAACCCAGAAAACTACAGAGTCAGATTGTCATCAACTGTGAAAACTGACGGAAGTCGTAATAGAGGATAAGATCATTGTACCCTGAGAGAAAAATAAGTTTATGCTATCCAGTCAATATGGCTTTATCAAAAGCAAGTCATGTCAGACAAATTTAATTAAATTCTTTGATGAGGTGACACTTGCAGTGGATGAGGGTAGTACTGTAGATGTCACATACTTGGACTTGCAGAAGTAGTAACACTTGGTAAAGTACCTGCATATCTAAGACAACAACGAATTAGAAAAGAGTAGGAATCTAATGAAGGGGGATCTGAGATTGTGCATGTGATTAATTTCATACCTACTTCACCCACTTCCTTGTTCACTTGTTGTTACTCAGTTTTTTTGGAACTCAGATTTTACCAACTACGCACTAAGTATGTTCAGCACATTAGAATCATTTACTAACCAGTACATTTCAGAATTATCACATTGTTTTTATTTGAAATGCTATTTAAAGGAAAATAGAGTCTCAAAGGAAAACAATGCAGCAAAAAATGTAGAATTACCTTAGAATTATTCTCAATAATGGCATTTAGGTTTCTGCAATGAGATCAGTAAAAATACTACTGACAGTATAAAAACTCCATTTCAGTTGTGAGCATGTGTTAATATTTGATGAATTTTTACATAATTAATGTTGAACAAGTATTAAAATGTGTTTATTTTTCACAAATTTTCCATTAAGATAATAAAACAACAAAGTGGATCTTTTACAAACTGATCATCAGGTTACATGGTCTGTTACAAATATTCTGTTTCTAAACTGGCAGATATCAGATACCTCAAAGTTGTGAGGTGTCAGGTATTGCCAGTACATAGGCAGAGACCTGTTCCCATCACCTTCTCTGCTCACTCACAATGCAAGGGTCATATATCCATAGTAGACTGTAAAGGACCATACAGTTCCAGAAACTACCAGGAAATGGTATCACAATTAGATTACTCAAGGTATGTACTACTCCATGGGTGCAAACTAGATTGTAGAGAAGCAGATAAGAAAGGAAATTAGCTATTGATAAAAGGAGACAGCTCCCATTAGTAGTACAGTCTATAAATATTAAACATTAGGTGCATTTGGTATTGGAGGCAAATATATTACAAATTTTAATTGGACTCTGTTCTTCTGTCCATTGCCATCACAACATAATTAGGAAATCCCAATAAACTCAAACATTATGACTTTATTTTGAAGACACAGTTAGGTTCAAATTCAAAGTTATCCAGTAGGGCCAAATTTGGGTATTTACATATAAAATAAAACTGACTCAATTCAGCCGATTCAGAACCTTATTTAAATGACATTATATGCCATTTAAAGTAACAAACAAAAGTGAATCAACTCAAAGAATAGTCAACAATGTTTATGTTTATACCATTATAAGATAGTCAAGCTACCCATTCTGAATTAGACCTGAAATTCCTCAAGTCCATGTGTTCACTGAGAATACTATTAATATAAACCAGTTTTTTTTTCTTTTTTGATTCCCTGTTGAGCGTTTCAATAAAGTGTGCGTTTGTACCAGTTAGACTTGATCTGCCACTCACCACCTTCTTTCCATGTAGAGTTACTTATCCTATTCTGCTGTTCTAGTGAGTAAGGTACCAAGGCAAACAAAATGACTATGGATTTCTGCAAAATGGGTATGTATAATGTACGAAAATGTACAGAAATCCAAAATGTAATCACCTGCAATTTAGCAGTGATGATGTGCTTAAGAAGAAAGAAAGAGATTTGGTTTAATTAGCTGCATCCAATGCTGTGCAATCATTGTCAAACTACAAAGACTTAACTGAAAATGCAACAAACACACAGCAGGTCTGGCAGCAAGTGTGGAGAGGCAAAGGAGTTCACACTTCAAGTCAATGGCCTTTCGTTAGTTATCATATGAGGAACGGCTGAGGATACTGGGATTGTATTCGTTGGAGTTTAGAAGATTAAGGGGAGATCTAATAGAGACGTACAAAATAATACATGGCTTTGAAAAGGTGCATGCTAGGAAATTGTTTCTGTTAGGCGAGGAGACTAGGACCCGTGGACACAGCCTTAGAATTAGAGGGGGTCATTTCAGAACAGAAATGCGGAGACATTTCTTCAGCCAGAGAGTGGTGGGCCTGTGGAATTCATTGCCACGGAGTGCAGTGGAAGCCGGGACGCTAAATGTCTTCAAGGCCGAGATTGATAGGTTCTTGTTGTCTAGAGGAATTAAGGGCTATGGGGAGAATGCTGGTAAGTGGAGCTGAAATGCGCATCAGCCATGATTGAATGGCGGAGTGGACTCGATGGGCCGAATGGCCTTACTTCCACTCCTATGTCTTATGGTCTTATGATCTATCCTGGAATGTCAACTCTGATCCCTCAGATTTTCCCAGGTCTGCTGAGTATTTTCAGCATTTTCTGACTGCATTTCAAATTTCCAACATCTGGAGAATTTTGCTTTTGAAAAGTCGTAGACCAATTTGCTTTATTATATGCCAAATTCAGCGTGGACAGGATCATTACTGGAAATGAAATGAGTCCAAAATTGTAGTTTTGCCATGTACTGCCCAAACCGAAGCCAGTACAATTGATATGAAGCAGTATCTTTGGAATTTGGCTGATGGAAGACTTGAATTTATGTAACGTGTCTCAGTTACAATTCAAAGTATCTCAGATAAAATGAACTTAATCAAGTACAAAGATTTAGGGCAGTGACTGATTAGACTCCCTACAGTGTGGAAACAGTTCCTTCAGCCCAACCCAACCCTCCAAAGAGTAACCCACCCAGATCCATTTCCTTCTGACTAACATACCTGACACTATGGGCAATTTAACATTGCCAATTCATCTGGCCTACAGGAGCAAACTCCACACAGATAGTCTCCCGAGGTTGGAATCAAACCTGGGACCCTGGCACTGTGAGGCAGTAGTGCTAACCTCTGTGCCATCGTGATTCTTCAAACAGGATTGCGAAGCTGTAAGTGTTCATTTCTGTGAAAAACATAAATGGATGAAAAGTGTATCCAAATGTAACCACTTATGAAAGAATCAAGAACAATAGGACACAGATTTGACGTAATTGGTCAAAAAGCAAAGGAAATGCCAGAAAAGGCTTCTTCACACAGTCAGTAGTCAGGGTCTGCAGAGCACAGTCTGGGAGTACAGTATGATGGAGATGAGTTCAATTGATACAATCAAAAGGGATTTAGACAGTTATTTGAAAAGGAAGAATGTGCAGGGTCCAGGGAAGAAGGCGGGAGAAAGCCACTGAGTGAAATTCTCATTCCGACAGTAATCATAAACGTGATGTCTTGAATGTCCTGATTTTGCGCTGTAACGATTTTTATAATTTCAAAATCACAAGCCAATTCATATAGCATCAAACAATCAATTGTTCTGACTGGTAGCTCCCGTAATTCGTTTACCTTTAGCACTTATTTACAGGAAGTAAAGTTTTCCAGCAATGAATGAATCGACCATGTCAGAAGTTAATATTTAATTTTTAAAGTTAATGCAATTCCAATTATTATCATCATAAAACATATCTTTACAAAATCGAAAAGGGAAAGATCTGTAGAGTTTTAGACGCTGTGGAGTTCCTGAGAAAAAAATGAACAAGTCGGCAGCTGCTTCTGCACACCTTTAAGCCCCGATGTGCGTTTCACATAATTATCTTGTAACAACCACAGCCTTTGGGGTCACCTTTAATGTTTAATGCTTTTTTTTTGTCCTGCAGAAGCTTCCTCAGGCAGCTCGAAATGGACGGCTAATAAGATCCAGACTTAAGCAGGCAGTCCCTTATTACAACTGGTAATAGGTACATTCGTGCTAATAGAGCGTACAGTAAATCATTGAGTCAGAACACATGCAATGCTCAGATTCCTGCCTTGCCTCCTTTTGCAACTTCACCGTTAGCAAACAATATGGGAGTTTCCGCGCAACTGAGCTAAAATGGACTGTCATATTTTAAGGGGATATTGTTGCGGCCGCCAACTTGCATAGCGTGGGTCCACAGAAACTCCCAGCGTCATATAAAATAGCCCCAGTCACCAACATTGTTGCAATGAACGAAGGAGGTCGCACGAGATAGAAGTCAATTTCCTCAGAAGTACTTCTCCTCGCGTGCTCTTTTCTTCCTTCGAACACAGAGACGCTGGCTGGCTGCTGGAATGGTTTGTAAGCTTGGTGAGGAGAGATACTGAAGTAAGGCGGTAAACGAAAATAAACGGAATCAATATTTTGGCACATCCCGTCTGCACAAGGAGAAATCGAGAGTTGCAAAATATTTATCGTTAACAGAATGCTGCGGTGCTGCTGATATGAAATCAAAGCAGAGAGTGCTGGAGGGGAAAAACATGTCTCCAAGTTTGACAGCATCCGTGTGGTGGAAAGGGAACAGCGTTAATGTTTGATCCTGCAACGTAGTGCTTTTTGGGGTAGCGTGCGGCAGGTTCCAAATCTTGTTTCATTTTAGATGCTTATAGATGGGAGGAGAGGTCACAGGAGTGTGTACACTAGGGGATATCTGAAAGGGGACAATTAATTATGGAATAAATCTGTTTTCAAAAGATGTCCTCTCTAACATCAAATGTCAATCAAGAACTCTAGCGACCTCTCAACAAATAGTGTATCTGGAAATTTAAAGCGATCATTGCTGTTTTGATGGAACACGAATTGTACAATTGACACATTTTCAAAATCTCTCCAATAATTGGATATCAAAGCCGGAAAACAAGCCAATCTCTCTGGTAACTCTTACTGAGCTTTGTTCAACTGAAAGACAGTTTGCATCCTTATAGTAAAGAAAAATCAAACGATGTAATTCAGAGTGGCGCTGATGAACACTTTTTTGCTTCTCAATGCTTATTGTGTGTGTGTGTTGGGGGGGGGGGGGTGATGAGAGGATGAATTATGCTCCCAGATATGAAACGACAACTTAGATGAAGCCAAGGGAGTTGTGGAGAGACTGGCTAAGTCCCACGGTATGTTCCTACGTTTCCCCAACCCATTGCGCAGCTCAGTCTTGCCGAGAGAAAACAAATGCACCCCAAATGGTACCTGCTCCCCACTGTTATTCAGTTACATTGCTTTCAGTGGTAAATGCTCACAATATTCCACGTGTTTTCTCATGTTCCAACACTCAGGTCTGTTCTAAAAGTCAATTCGAAGTCAATGGCCTAGCGCAATGAGCTAATACTTCATCTTTTACATCCTGTTGCAGCTTCTTTTCTAAGTTAAAACTCACACACCAGGTTATAGTCCAACAGGTTTAATTGGAAGCACTAGCTTTCGGAACGCTGTTCCTTCAACAGGTGGTTGTCAACCTGGCAGCCTCCAAAAGCTAGTGCTTCCAAATTAACCTGTTGGACTATAAGCTGGTAACGTGTGAGTTTTAACTTTGTCCACCCCGGTCCAACACCGGCATCTCCAAACCTTTTCTAAGAGTCTAGGATGTACCTCACTGTTTTACAAAGAGCGCAGCGGGCGGAACTCCCTGCCGCTCACAGACAGACATGGCAGGGAGACTTTGGACAGACTTTACCAATGAATGGGGATTCCTGACATTCTGAGATCTTTGAGAAAGACGTGAGATGCTCACCTCTGGCTTGTGGCCTCGCAACGGTTCCCGCATTCTGCAGCTTTCCGAAGCAAGGCTGCATTTTGACTTTGCGAGTAGCTCACCACTGCCCGAGCGGCTCTTCAGGAGCGGTGGTTTTAACGTTGTACGCTGCTTTTATCAATGTGTGTGTGTGAGAGAGAGATCTCCCTGGCGCCTCTGAAAATCTTTCCCCCGACCTCCCCACCCACAAACTTCTCCTAGTTCTGACACATGCCCAGTGCCGAATCTCTCAGAGATCAGCGGTGAATATCGAGTCATGCCCTGTGCGATTGAATGGGTACACATATCTCTTGGTTCCGCTGTGCGATTTTGCTGTGGAATCCCACGTATGCGGATCACAGGCCCCTGATTGCTGTATTACATTAGTACAGCTTAGAGATCTATCTGGCCGCTGTGAAAACAAATTTACAGCAGCCATAGAGGTGTACAGCACGGAAACAGACCCTTCGGTCCAACTGGTCCATGCCGACCAGATATCCTAAATAAACCCAGTCCCGTTTGCCAGCATTTGGCCTATATCCCTCCAAACCCTTCCTATTCACATACCCATCCAAATGCCTTTTAAATGTTGCAATTGTACCAGCCTCCACCACTTCCTCTGGCAGCTCATTCCACACACATACCATCCTCTGTGTGAAAAAGTTGTCCCTTAGGTCTCTTTTATATCTTTCCCCTCTCGCCCTAAACCTATGCCCTCTAGTTCTGGACTCCCCCAATCCAGGGAAAAGCCCTTGTATATTTACCCTATCCATGCCCCTCATGATTTTATAAACCTCTAAACAGCAGTCGATTAAAGACAACGGGCGATATGATCATCCGCTGATAGACTGGAAGGAATTTTTAATATTCAGCTGGTATGGAACACTGACTTCTTCCTGTTAACAAACCTTGAAATCTGCTACTTTCCGTTGAATGGCTGGACGACTAGAAACGAATCGCCGCCTATTATAAAAACAACCCCTGCAAAGATATTTAATAGAAATCATTGTTTTCGTGGAGGGTTCATTTCTGGATTGTGATCTAGCCCCTGACAGGCCGCCTTGGAACAGAAATAAGCGAAATAGAAATTGCTGGAGATAGTCAGCAGGTCATAGAGTCATAGGGATGTACAGCATGGAAACAGACCCTCCGGTCCAACCCAACCCAACCTAATCTAGTCCCACCTGCCAGCACCCGGCCCATATCCCTCCAAACCCTTCCTATTCATATACCCATCCAAATGCTTTTTAAATGTTGCAATTGTACCAGCCTCCACCACTTCCTCTGGCAGCTCATTCCATACACGTACCACCCTCTGTGTGAAAAAGTTGCCCCCGAGGTCTCCTCTACATCCCTCCCCTCTCACCCAAAACCTATGCCCTCCAATTCTGGACTCCCCGACCAAAGGGAAAAAGACTTTGTCTACTTGTCTTGGCAGCATCTGTGTTAAGAGAAACAGAGTGAACGTTTTTGGGTGCTCTGACTTCATGAATGTGCCTGACAGCAGCGGGAAGGAGGGATGATTCTGGTGCAGTTTGCTACTCATTGTTACTATGAAAGTTGCCTGCAGGCCGCCCCGCGGAAGAACAGGGCAGACCAGGAGCTGAACAAACGCGGCAGGGTGGGAACACTGGCTGCAGAATAGCGACCTAGAGAGAGACCTGCGCAGAGACATGGGGAAGACGTTGAGCAATAAGGAAAGCTGGACACTGCGATTCGATGAGATGAATATTTGATGACCGACGCGGATACGGTGGGCCAAGGGGCCTCTATCTGTACTGTTAAAAACTCAATGATAACGAAACGCTGAGACACAGAAGGTGGGGGGGGGGAGGGGAGAAACAACAGAGTCCTGGGAGCAGCGAGAGATTGAGAGACCACAAGAGGAAGGAATGGTTCCACTTTGCCCATTCAAATCCGCTAAAGAAAGATTTGCATTTTTGTAGTGCCTTTCACGAGAATCGCAAACAGCTTTACAGCTAATTAAGTCTTTAAAAATATTTAATGCCGCTGTTAGAATGTAGATAATCAAGTATAAGTATTTATTTGACAAAATGATTGTAGGCAGTGGTATTAGTAACCGATGATTTAGTAGCTGGGATAGACTCATAAGTTAAGCCTCGATCATTAGGCGCGAAATATTATTAGGTTTATTTAATAGAAACATTATAGGTATCTCTTTAACATACGACAACTGATTCGAGTGTTCAGAGCATCCCTAATCTTTAATGAACACCGTCGTACTGGAAAGAATTGTACAAACGCTTATAAATGGGGACTATGGGCATTGCCCCATAAACCTTTAAGAACGCTCCCTGTCATTTAAAAGACTCTGTCGCAAACCGCTGACTTCGTCATTTGCTCAGCCAAAGATTTGTATTGACAATTGCCGAATGAATTGGTCATGTTAAACAAACAAGAAATTGCTTTAGTCTCCTTGAAATGTGTTTTGCTAAACCGCGTGTCCATTAGTCTCATCGAGATAAAGTCGGGCTTTGAGTTTTAACTAAGTAAGTCAAAAAGGTTCCAGCTACACTTAAATCAATGATTTCATTATAAAGTTTACCCTCCGTATGCTTTTTCAGTCGGGCACATAATTTGTGACACTAAATTATGTAAACTTGCTTTCACACAGAAATAAGATGCGGCCAAACTGAAATTAAGGCTCTGCTCTGAGGTTTCATCGATCTGAACTGTAAATTGTTTCAGACTTTCTCACGACAAATGTTGTCTGACATAATGCATGTCCAACTTTTTTCTGTTCTTTTGATTTTAGTCAACATCAGTGTATCTAATGTTCGACATGGCACTGGGATGGAAAGGCTACTTGCAAGACCGTTTCAGAATTGACCCAGAATACCCAATTCTAGGATTGGATTCTTAATTACGCACACAAATTAGCAGAGAGGTATACTACACATAAGGAGACCATGTGGACAATGTGTCAGAAATAGGGTACAGTCCATCTGGCGTATCCCGTGCAGGCCTAGTTTTCTGAGCAGGAGATGCCGGTATTGGACTGGGGTGTACAAAGCTAAAAATCACACACCAGGTTATAATCCAACGGGTTTAATTGGAAGCACTAGCTTTGGGAGCGCTGCTCCTTCACCGCCTGATGAAGGAGCAGCACTCACAAAGCTAGTGCTTCCAATTAAACCGGTTGGACTATAACCTGGTGTTGTGTGATTTTTAACTTCGTTTTCTGAGGATCTCCGAGTGATTATAGGGAGAATAGTCATGAATGAAGCAGGATTCAGGGAGAAAAGGAGCAAGAATTTGAGTGGGCTTTTTGGGAATAACTTTGAAGATAATGGAGAATATCAGCAAAAATGATGTTAAAAAAATGGAACGTTGAAAATAGATGAGACAGGTGGAATCGTTTAGCCCAAACAGCTAACATGGCGCAGTGGATGAGCACAGATAGTTCAGTCGGTAGAGCATCAGACTTTTTATTTACGGCCCTCTTGTGGTGCAGGTAGTGTCCCTTCCCTGGACTGGGAGGCCCGCTTTCAAGTCCCATCTGCTCCAGAAGTGTGTAATAACATCTCTGAACTGGTTGATTTCAAAAATAAGTGACGTTTTTTTTAAAAAAATCTGGGAAATCAAACGCTTAGCTGGAAGCCTGTGAAGCGTAAAGATTGAGATCACCATTCACTATTTTTGGTTGTGGGTAGATTGATGGATGCAGAGAGAAAGGGGGATTATTTATGAAAAGAGATGAAATCGAATAAATAATTCTTCAAGTTGGACAGACGTCAGAAGTCTGAACATTTCATGGCTCCACTATGTCACCAGATGCTTGTTTTTTTTTAACGGGAAACAATGACTAGAGGGGTGAAGATGAGAAGGAGTGAACTATTCTGAGAATCAACAGAGTACAATTACAACATTTAAAAGGCATCTAGATGGGCATATGAAAAGGAAGGGCTTAGAGGGATATGGGCTAAGTGCTGGCAAGTGGGTCTAGATTAGGTGAGGATATCTGGTCGAATTTGACGGAAGAGTCTGTGTCCACACTGTACTTCTCTATGACTCTATTTGAAAGCCTTGGCACTGCAGGACCCTAACTCTCTAGGTCACTTTGATAACACTATCAGTTATTTTGTCTAGATTTTGTGAACTGTTGATATTTATCAAGAGGCAATCATGGCAATTATTTTGGATAACTGTCCCAGTTAAAGCTGGATCATTTGAATGTTTACATATGAGAGTGAAAATCACACATCAAATTTCAGTCCAACAGGTTGATTTGGAAGCACTAGCTTTCAGAGCGCTGTTATATAATTAATGGTCATCTGGTGGACGAAGGAGCAGCGCTCAGAAAGCTAGTGCTTCCAAATAAGCCTGTTGGACTAAAACCTGGTGTGTGATTTTCAACTTCATCCACCCTAGTCTAACACAGCACCTCCAAATCATGTTTATGTGAGAGGACGACTGTTTTAATTGGGGCGGGGTGTTCAAAGTAAAATCAATTCCTTTCTTATCCCGATAAACTCAGGGCGTGGCCTACAGCCACGTGTGGGTTTAACAAAACAGATCAACTGTGAACTCTAAAACGTGGTTCACTTGACAGATGATTCCAATCTGCCCAGTCTGTGTCAGACAAGCAGTATCCAGGCCCCTCCTCGACCAGGCTAGGGAGAAGCCAAGTTGAAATAGGGACAGAGATGCTCAGCTGAAGGTTGCACCTCCGGTTTCCTATTAGAGAAATGCGGGATGGTTTGATATTGTACGAAATTGGAGCCTTTCCCACTTATTTTCAACTGTTCATCAATCAAGAACGTAGCCAGGCATGTCCTGGTTCTGAAGAAGGCTCATTGGACCCGAAACGTTAACTCTACTTTCAAGTGGGCAAGTGGGTCTAGATTAGGTTAGGATATCTGGTCGAATTTGACGGAAGAGTCTGTGTCCACACTGTACTTCTCTATGACTCTATTTGAAAGCCTTGGCACTGCAGGACCCTAACTCTCTAGGTCACTTTGATAACACTATCAGTTATTTTGTCTAGATTTTGTGAACTGTTGATATTAATCAAGAGGCAATCATGGCAATTATTTTGGATAACTGTCCCAGTTATCCAGACCTGCTGACTTTCTCCAGCAATTTCTGTTTCTGTTTCAAATTTCCAGCTTCAGCGGTTTTATTTATATTATGTCCATTACATTCCCCTGACCTACACCAGTGTAAACGGTACAACTCCAGTCAGACCTGAGGTTCGCATTCACTCACTACCAATGTCAGATCATTGTGCACGTAATACTGCAATTTAGAAAAGCCATCAATCTCAAAATATGACGTTTGAAAAACTGTATAATTGATAATTGTATAAATGCCCGATGATGGATCCTATATATATTTAATCAACAGTAGCAGTCAAAGATCTCCTGGATAATACTGCATGAAGTTCTTTCCGTTCCTGCCTGGGAGATGTATTCATAACATTTAATATGTTCGTACATTAACAAACACATACATATATCATTCATACTAAATTTCTGTCTGCTCAATATTAATAATGGAATAAATGTGTGTATTTATGAATTGGTACATAAAACACTGCAAATCCTATAATTATATATAATGTGCATTAATTATATAGAATGCACATAACTATTATATATTTAACATAAATTAGAGTATACATGCATATGCATATTTCCTGGGAGGTCTGGTAACACAATGTCCTACCTTTGGGCCAGAAATTCTAGATTTGGATCCCACTCCAAAACTTGTTAGGCGGGGATATTGCGCTCACACCATAGCCACATGAATTGATTGCCAGTTTGTAAATCCTTCCAATAGGCCTTGTCCAGGCAGTACCAGCGGGGAAGGTCCTAGGAAGATCCTTGGAATGGTTCTCAGCCCCAGATAAATCGGTCGCTCTGAAGAATGATTACTGGACCCGAAACGTTAACGCTGATTTCTCTCCCCAGATGCTGCCAGACCTACTGAGATTTTCCAGCAATTTATCCCAGAAAAACAGGGAAGGCTAGAAGCAGAAAGGACAAAATCCAAAATGATAGCTAGCATCCAGATAGTCAATCAGAAGTGAGATCACCTCATGTAACATAAGAAAAGCCGATATAAAAAAGGTTTAGTTTATATGTAGTCTGTGCATTATTCTTAAATATACATGTTTTTGCGCATGTTATATATTTGAGGAATTCTGTGTTTTATACATAGATATAAAATCTGTACTTAATAACATTAGTTAAATTATGTTCTAGGTATTGAAGGCATCAAGAGAAAGCAGCGATCTGGCATTGAGATAGAGTACCTGCCATGACCATTTTGAATAGCGGAGCAAGTTCAAACGGCAGAATGGCTTGCTTCCAGTTTCTATATTTGTCACAGCAGGTTATAATAGAATGTTTAATTCATACACACAGTCATACAGATATCTATATATATTACCTTTCACTACAAGAGCATTAAAACATTTTTATGTGAAAATGTCCGTTTAACTTTTGAGGCCATCACGTCACAATAACATGCCAGTCAAACCCAAGACTTACTGTCTACTGTGTAAAGCAATACTGAGAGCTGGGCCAGATATTAATGAATCAAGCAAAGCTTCTAAACTGCGACAAAATTTAATAGATAGTGGGATACATGTGCAATATTCTACCTACGCGGACTGGAAATATATAAATTTATGTATATTTAAGTGCACAGAGCTTTAAAAGAACACTAACAGTCTTTGCGTTGATCATGGCAACGACGATTTTCCTGACTAACTGTAGGGGGTGCAAGAATTCTCCAAACACAACGATAGAACCGTAAAAGGCGACACGTGATTGAATGATCAGCGTTAGTACATCGATACATTTATCTATGATTAAAAATAAATAAATCTGAAGGATACTTTTATCAGTTTGAAACAGCGTACCTCCTCGCTCCCAAATTTTACAATAACTGTCCACGATGCCATGTCGGAAGATGACATCTTCTTACAACCAGGATTTTTTTCCTTTGAGTTTTCGATTCTTGTATTTTTGTGACATCTAAACCTTTCAGACTTATTCTTAATCTGGGAAAGAATCGTTTTTATACAATTTAGAGAGGATCTGGTTATCACACGTTGAGATATTTGGAGAAGACATATGGAAAAAGAAATATTGTCTAGTTATAATTGAAGGAAACAATCCACAACAATCAGAAAACCATAAATCAGAGAGACTATGGATTATTGCTAGTGGAAATTGCGTGAATCTCTATATTAAACAGATGGCACCGGAATCCTTCGAAATGCAATTATGGCTTCCCACTGTCCAATTTGGAACGAACAGCTCCCCAAAATTCTTTCCATCCCTCGAATAACGTACATTTTTTCCTCTCAAAATGAACCTGGAGACGAATTGACAGAAGATCCCTTTACCATACATTTTGTTGTTCACTGGAGCTTTTTCTTTTCGCTCTCTCTGGATAGCCTTTGCCCACGTTTACAGTGGTACAATAAATGACACATAAAATAAACTTCGTTATGGTTAATTTGACATGGACCAAGCAATTTACAAGGCAACATGACACGTTACATAAATCTGCTGGAAACTTGAGCCGAGTTTGGTACAGTTCTACATTACAACAAGCTACACAGACCTTAATAACAATCCACAGGTATAATTGGCAAATACAGTATATATCACAGGCTTAAAAAATAATAAAAAGACCCTTCTTTTCATGAATCTCGCTGTGAGATTCTGGAGTGAGAGCCTGGAGTGAAAGAGGAGAAAAATGTCAGTTTTTCTTTTGCAATGTTAAAGGATTCCGCTTTGCCCCTAGCTACAGTCAAACTGCCTTTCGAATCTCGGTTTAATTCACATACAAACTCAAATTACCACCTTATACTTTTATTACAACAGCCGTGTTCCGTTTTATTTCACGCAGAAAACTTATAAATGTTTGGAAAAGGCAGTGTCGCTGAATGACACGGCGCATTTTAGACCGATGTTAAGTTAATTAGCATATGTATTCGTTTTATTTAATGAATATTTGACGTTTCGTGATTTTACATAAATTAATAAATTTGACCTCATGCCTATTTAAATGATTATTTTCACAGCCATCTTTTATTATTTCCTCCAACCCTGCAAGCCTCCTATTAATATTTTAAAATTTCCCTCTCCCCCGTTAAGCTTTGGTCAATACATCCAAACATGATTGACATTTTAAATACCAACGCTCCGCAAGTACACTTATTATCTCTGTTGCCTCCCTTCACGTCCTGTTGGTACTTGGACACTTGTCATTATAATAATTGCGTTGCCAATGTCTGGATTTCTAATTGCAATTTCAGTTTAAAGAGTTCTCGGTACTTAGTGTGACTGTTCGAAATGTAGATTTTTGACAAGATTCGCTAAAAAGGAGACTCCCACAATCAACCGTTGAGTATGGTGACAAAAAGGTTATTCCAAAAATGGAAGTGCAGTCTAAAAAGTTACTAAAATTTGTACGCGTTCACTTAATGCCTTTAAACTAATCTAAGGATAGCTCAATAAAGAGGCATTCACTGCATTTATGTCCCACTCGGGGTCAGCTCCACAATTTCCGTGCCTGTTCAATTCCTGTGTCAGCAAATTGATTCTACTTCAAGTATTTCTATATTTATGAATTGAGGTATCATCTCCCAGATTTTGAAATAATTAGCAGCCATATGAAGCAATTTCAAAACCATATCTATGGTTAGTCAGTGAACGTGTGGATTTATTTTTCCTGTTTAACTAAAACGTGTAGATCTCGAAAACATGAATAAAGTGGATTTTAGTTGCTTAATAAGTTGTATACTACAATATTACGGGGTAAAAACAATAGCTGCAAATGCTGGAAACCAGATTCTGGATTAGTGGTGCTGGAAGAGCACAGCAGTTCAGGCAGCATCAGAGGAGCAACATTACATTTTAATCGTTCTCCGGGATTTACTATCCAGAGCAGTGAGTTGTGAGCGAGCCCTGCAAAAGGGGAATGTCACAAACTTTGCACTGCTGCTTGAGGTTTCTCACTGCAGAGGCTGTCAACTGCTCCAGAAAGGTATCGTTTCATTCCTATTCCCCTACCGCTCGACTTTGTAAGTCGAATCTATTTGCTTAGAGATAACTCCCATGCATGAGTCCCTCTTCTGCAAAAAAAAATTCACTTTAGTGGCTGATGCATTGCTTGTGAGAACGAAAGTGATGCGGGAATGTGACGTGTGCGGAATGTTTGAGAAAAGCAACACAGAAAACAATAAAGGCCGGTTACTGTGACTGGAATGTGCTCTGGAGTTGAAAGGAATACAGACAATTGCTTCTCCATCGATCAAAACATAAGAGCTCGATCTTACCTCCACCTGGCCTTTGTGTTTTGATTAAGTGTGTCTGCCCTTTGAAATCACGGGCTACAAAAGCTCTTGGCCTCGTTCAGACAACAACGTTTTAACCCTTTAATCACTGAACTGTTCGAAAGGCCGCCACAGTGCTCGAGATAACGTTAAATTGGCCTTAAAAATAAAATAGAACGAAGTTTGATTTGCAACAGCGTAACACAGTTGGTAAAACAAATCGGCTATTGACAACTGGGGGGGGGGGGGGGGGGGGGAGAATAAAATACTCCTGCTTCTGTTAAAAGAGAAATATTGATCAATAATAGGAAGGAAGCGATCCGGAGAGTGAGACAGTGGCAAGATGCGGGCTTCAGCAGCTAAAACAGCATTTCGTGAACTAAGTTGGGCTGGTGCACATCAACATTGTCATTTTGGAAATGATGATGCAATGTCTGTTGGCCAGGTGAAGGGCGCCACCACTCTTTTGGCCCAGATAAACACTTACAAATACACATCGCAATCTTTTAACATGTGTAAAATAAAAGTTTACTTTCGTTTGCTGTTTAACCTCAGGCAAGGGGTGGGGATGGGGGGAGGGGAAGAGAGAGAAAATAGAAAAGCGATCCACCCCATGAAAAGGACCGGCAAATCTCTGGTCTTTTGTGTCAACTTTTCCTTTCAGTTGGAGCGTTCATCCGTGTGATTCCGAATTTATTGTCATTACTTTCTTATTAATTGTTGGCATATGGGGTGTAATTGAGCAAAGAGACTAGCCTTCGGGGCAAAGAAGATGGGGTGGGGGAAGCAACGGTGAAAGAGAGAGGAGTCCAGTAATAATATTGTCAGCCTTTCATCTGAGTTTCTTAATGGATGGGGAGCCGCGGACGTGGCTTTAGATACAATATTGACATCAAACGTTAAGGTCAGGACAGAGTGCCGGGCTGCTGCGGAGCTACACAGGGGCTCGGATGTTTGTCTGTCATCTCGGACGCCATTGAAGTTTTATTTTTAGAAAAATCGTCGGGGACAACGGACATGGGGTCCAATGCCTCGGCTACCCGTGAAAAATCGGTTCCTAAACAATGAGCTTAAGGTCACGCTCTGGGCTTATCTCTTTGCCCCTTGAAGTTAAAAGGAAGCATCCCGGTTTGCATTGTACTGACAAGTAATCCCAACAGAGCCCTGCAACTGCCTTTTGCCAGGAATTCTGATGGCTAATGAAATATAAGAGAAAGCTGAGCTTTCCATTTCAGTATGAAATAAGCCTGGTCTTACAGTAGTTTTTTTTTGGAGGGGACTCTATCCAGAAATAATTCTGCCGTTACAGGATTTTGTTAAATCCCATTATTCGCGGTAGGAGATGATCAGAGAAAAATAAAGGAAGCGTTACTGAGCCTGGCGTGGAAAGAGGAGAAAAATGTCAGGTTTTTTTTGCAATGTTAAACGATTCCGCTTTGCCCCTAGCTACAGTCAAACTGGAGCCGTACCGCGTCTGCAGATGAGCGAGGAGGGGTTTTTTTTTGGTTGCTCATTACAGCAATTATTTGTCAATGATTTCCCTCAGTTACAGAGCAAAGAAAGGCAAAGTTTAAAGATCTAAACCAGCAGAGCCAGTCCCAAGGATCAAAAGTAACAAAACTCCTGGCTGCTCGGCTTTTTGATGTCCTCGAGGCGGTGGGAGTGAGGCAGTGAGGCGGGACCAGCGGATTCTTTGCTTCATCGAAAAGCAGAAGGGGAAAAAATAAAGTTTGTTGGACTACGGTGAACACTGTATCTGCTTTTAAATGTTGACCGAGTAACATTACCTTCAAATACGATGAAAGATTACAGGCACGCGGCATTGGACGGGGGTGGAGGTTTTAGAGGAGTTTACTGTCTTCTTAATTTTATTCCTCTCTGGTTATAAAGGAAAGTTCAGTTTTCACTAATAACCCAAAAAGGCCTGTATTTGGTCAAAGAAATTCTTTGGACATTTTAATATTTTGGAGCCAGTGGCACCTTAAAACCAGCGAATGATTTCCAGTAAGCGCTGCCCATAAGAGGCCACAAATGTTTATATGAACTTTATATTAAACGGTGGTCAGCAGCGAGGCAAACACATAATCCTAGAAAGAATTCCTTCAAGGCAATCGACATAAACTGTAAGACTCTTAACAGTTGCTCCTAAATCGATAACGACAGTGTGTATACACGATATAAAACAAACAACTACAGGAACAAATCTTCGCTGCACCATAGAACACTGTTACATGTTATATGTTCCATTATGACCTGACCGTGCTTCTAAAAAAACCTGCTATTTTAAAACTGAGCTTCCATTCATTTTAAAGGTCTCCGGTTTTGACAAATTGGGTGGACTGAAGATAAAAAAAAAACACAGCTGGGGGTTGGGTTAAATTCATCCGGAAGACAACCCAGTAAACAGCCAGAACAGTTCTGTTAGATGTAAACTAAGAGGAAGGTTTAACGAAACAATTCGGCGTTACTTAAAATAAAGAGAAAGAAAGCAAAACCAATTAGTCGCCGTGCGAACAAATCAGGTTGTGAATTGTCACATTGATTTCAGTGTAAATTTCTCATCCATTTCAAATAAAAACACTTACCAGTTTAAGAAACTACTTGAAACAATTACATTTATTTAACAAATATAAGCATAATATAAATGATAAAACTTCAAATATACAGTATATTACATCGTACACAAACCCCCTTCCAAGGGGTGAATCTTTGTAAAACAGAGGATTGGGGGAATGATGGAGAGAAATGTTCAATAGAATTTCTAGGGAGTTTTTTTTTGTTTAAAACAATACTTTCTTTCGGTTCCCTCTCGCTTCCTTTCAAGCTAAATGATACATACTGTATCCGACATGAGCAGCGTACAGTCCAACGGGAGATACAGGTAGGGTGGGCCTGTGGAAGTGATGAGATGCTCCATAAAGCGAGCTGGCGGGTACTGGCGTGCCGATCGGGAAACTAATGCCAAAAGCAGGCGGCAGCATTGGCTTCGCTGCCATTTTCAGTTTCTCCAACTCGGCTTCTTGCAGTCGCTTGGCCTTCGCCCTCCGGTTCTGGAACCAGATTTTCACTTGAGTCTCTGTCAGGTTGAGGGAGCTGGAAAACTCGGCTCTCTCGGCGATGGACAGGTACTGTTTCTGGCGGAACTTGCGCTCCAGGGCCAGTAACTGCGAGGTGGTGAAAGGCGTCCGGGGTTTGCGGTTGGTTTTGTGCTTTCGGAGGGTGCAGGTCGAAGGGCTCATCCGTCCTGAAAATAAACACGGACATCAACTTAACGACGTTTCAAACTCTCACCTCCATCAGCCCACCCCCACCCCCAAACAAAAACCAATTTACAAATTTAAAAGTGTTGAGATTTGAAAAGTGAGATATGAAGGTGATTAAGTCGTAGTTACCTCCTGAAGTTGGGTTTGAAGTGAATTGAGAGCCAGACCATGTCGGATATTAGACTCTAACAAACATTGCAACAATATTGTTTGGGACGCTACTGCTTCTAAAGATCTAGAGTGCGAAATAAGCAAGGATCGCAGAGTCTCACTTACTGGGGGGCGGAGAGAACCGGGAATCCTGCATCCACGGCGTCCGTTCCTGTCGCTCGCTGCTCTCCGATTTGACCATGGTGTCCTCGGATATTTTTAAGAGTCCTTCCACAGTGTAGGAACTGCCGGCTGCCAGCGTGTCCGGGACGGCCAGGCGCGGGCTCACGCTCTGCGAGGGCCCCTCAGCGGCGGCTGCTGCTGCTGCCGTACACTCACGGCTCGGCTTCCTGTCCGACATGAGCGCCTCCACGCTGAAAGGCAGCAGGACTGGTGGGGCTTTGGGCCGCTCCAGCTCCTCGTCTCCCGCCGGCTTCCCATTGCTCAAGGAGCGGGGAGGCTCCTCGCTCTTCACGCCGCCAGCCGTCACTTGCAAAGCGTTCATGGCAGAACAAGGGGCCATATAGAGTCGATCCCTTTCCAACTGCAGCATCAACTGGAAACGCAAAGCTCTCTTTTTCGCTCCTGTGTGTGTGTATGTGTGCGTGTTGGTATATGTGGGTGCGTGTTGGTATATGTGGGTGCGTGTTGGTATATGTGGGTGCGTGTTTCCCCAGTCCTGACCGTATTCCGCCCCCCACCCCCCCTTCCACTCTTCAAAACATCCTCAAACCTCCTTGACCTACTCAGGCTCCAGGCGTTAAGAAGCCAAATTTTGGCTGGGCGCTGTCCAATCAGCACCGGCAGGGGTGGGTCTCAGAGCTACGATTGGCTGGCTCCTTGGGCCCGCCATCAATAACCTTTCGAAATAAATTAGCAGTTAATCTGATTGGCCACTTGCTGGGAAGAGTTTATTGATAGCTCCGGGCTCTAATCTCATATAAACACAACGGCCCGTCAAGCAATTTAAGGGTAATTATCTGGTTGGGGGAGGCATAGTGACAGTGGGTTCAATTTCCCTTTTAACTGGAGTCATGCAACGCTTTTATTTATGGGTGGGGGGGGGAAGAGAAAAGTTTACATGAAAATTAGCGAAGAAATCTATCGGAATTCCTTCCCCCCCCCCCACCCCCGCTTTTCAAAATTCTGTATCCACCGGGACTCCAAACCCCCCACCATCCCAGCCCAAGACCCCTCGTTTCTTTTCAGTGGCTTCTACGCTGCTAATTGAGAGTCTCGATTAGTCGCTGTCTTTAATAGGCAGACAAGTTATGTTGTTTTTAGGCGCCAGCGGCGGCGTGATCAAAGGCACCAGCTTCAGGGAGAGTATTCACAAGTTTCTCAGCATCAAGCGAACAGCCCGCCCTAGCCCGAGGACATCAGGCCATTCAGTTCCAAAATGATGGCTCTTGGCTGATCGCACGCCACTACTTGAGAGGGGGGGGATTCAGAAAATAATCCCCCACGAAAGTCATGAAGAACCGCAACGCTGTTTAAACCAGCCTCAAGATTTAACTTTTCCACTTTTACAATTTGCCTGTAAAGGACTTTTCTAATGTTATAACTACATAGGAATGAAAAGTGCAGTGGAAAGTTTAGTGAATTGTTGCAATTCATCCGTTATTTTCTAAAAGAAAACAATGTCAACGAGTTTATCTCTCTGTTTCGTGGTCAGTGTGTTTCCTCGGCGTGATTTATGCGTTCCCTCGGTTCCGCAGTCTGCAATAATGTTACCACGACCTGGTTAAAACAAAATGCAAAAGGGTTACTTCCTCCTCAAGAACCTTTAAAGGGAACTGACATGTGTCTGTAAGGAATAGCTCCCTGGCATTCGGGTTAATCTTCTTTGTACTCTAAATGTAGCACTGCCGTACAACCACTGACATTAAATGACAATCTTGCGCAATTAGCTTCCTAAACAGCGCGTTCAGTTTAATGATCGTGGCGGCCTGAGAATCATTTTGCTTTTATCTTAATTACAACACAAACTCCGTTACCCCAGCGAGAGGAAGCGGGGAGCCGCTAGAGAGAGACATTCGTTTGTCATTATCAAACTGGAAATAGTGGATAGAGATGGGAGTTTTCCCTCACGGAATTGGAGACAGGGCTATTCCTGTTGGGCTTTCCTCGGGGGGGGGGGGGGGGGGTAACAAACGGGGGTTTTCGAATGATGGTGGGATAACACTCGGATGGAAACAGTTAAGCATCACAGCCTGCGGACGAAAACAGAGCTACAATCAACTTTGTTATAAAGCATAACTTCCTCAAATAAACGTGACGGCGGCTTTAAGCATCTTAAATCTCCAATCGAGACGTGTTTTATCCGAGAGGTGTTTTCAAACAAGAAGAAACAAAAACAATTGATGGGACGTCTTTCGTAAAACACAAGGATCCTGGCAAATAGCTCAGTGATCTTGTGCCAGGATCTGGCCTCAAAGCAGAGATAAATCTGGAAAAGAGTATTCATCGAGCTGTTGGAGCCATTTAAAATCCCAAACCCACGCAGGTCAACAAAACGGAGACTGTCTCTATCAAACTGGAACCCCAGCTCTTTGGAGTTCGCATCCGTGAAAGGAATGCAATATTTCAAGTCCCTCAAATTAATTTGATCGCGAAATTATGATGCACTTGGAGAAGATGAAAGAAAAAAAAGGCAGGCCGTCTCCTCCAAGATCTATATAATTATAGATAATATATCCTATTTCAAAGCAATTAGTTCAATCAGGCGTAACGAGGCCCTTTGCTGCCAGAGAGTAACAATGCCTCACGGTTATTTAACATTCAAGATGTCAAGCTTGTTAGAACACTCGGTGGTTTACTGGAGAAAAGACCATTGCCCTGATAAGAGTTTTCTGCCTTATTTTTAAAAGAAACACACAGGCAAGTCATTGCAGCCCTCGCTTCACACAAGCGTTTCATTTCACGTTCATGTAAACGACAGGGAATTTTAAAGCATTACTTGTAGATTGTAGGATGAGAGATTTCATGCTTTGTATAATTTACTGGCCGCGCAACGGGGCATGACTCTTGATTATAAATGGAGATTAATAAACAAACTACGCCTTTAATTTACACGGGACTGCCCTGATCTTTTTTGTAGCGCCGTAATTACAGTTAAGTAAAGCTGGATTGCCGAATTTCTTTTAATGTTCCAGTTCTGTGATGTATTATAGACCGATGATACATTTGATCTTACTTTATCAAGAGATTGGAAGCAAACACTTTCCCCTCCTATCGCTTACATTCATTTCCAAAAAGAAACCGGAATTCACAAACATGGTAATTAGTTCCTTTTCTGAAGGAAAAGTAAACATCACATCTTCGACCGAGATAACGAGCAAGGGCGAATTAAGTGAAAATCAATCTCGCTTTCTCGTTTTCGCATCACGGTATCATTTTTAAAAAACTGAATATTTCCCCATTACACAATCTCTGAGTCTCTTGGTAAAAGCAGCCACTGACTATAGCTGGGGAGGGCGGATATACTTTTGGTATAGTTTTGTATCAAAAACAAATTCATTCAAACGATCTTACATTTCTTGTGTATCTCTACATGTGCTCAGAGATTCTTTCAAAGAAACCCCACAAATCAGAGTGCTTTCGTGCTTTCCTACGGGCTATCGTTTTTATTGCTCTCTGTTAATGCCGACACAAATTATTAGACTTCTTCTCAAACGACCGTAACCATTTAAAGTTCCGTTTCCGCTTCGAAAAAAGGGTAAAACTAATGTTAATCATATAACCTTTATCTCTGGTAGGTTCTGTCCCTCCGCTTTAAAGCAGCAAGACGGTGCTACAGAGAAGCGTGCTTGTTGCTCAAACAGAACCACTGATGATCATACGGTATGTTCAAAACCGGATTTGCAGGGCATTCGAAATATAACCTCTCGCTGTCACATCCATACCTTAGGAATATGATTTGGAGATGCCGGTGTTGGACTGGGGTGTACAAAGTTAAAAATCACTCAACACCAGGTTATAGTCCAACAGGTTTAATTGAAAGCACACTAGCTTTCGGAGCGACGCTCCTTCTTCAGGTGATAGTTGAAGGAGCGACGCTCCGAAAGCTAGTGTGCTTCCAATTAAACCTGTTGGACTATGACCTGGTGTTGTGTGAATTTTAACTGTGTATACCTTAGGGATAGGTATTCAATAGGGGAGATTATTACTTCAGGTATTTTAATCGGGATGCAAGGGACCGGTGGTTTCCCCCATATGGCTTAGCTGTCATTTCTCTCAAGGTGACCAAAGCATAGTTCCTAATTATTCACAAACTTCGATTCAACATGACCAAAGGAAGGTGACTGCCGAATCGGTATAATTTGAAATGAGACCTTATCCTTTAAATTGGAATGCAAGGATAAGCATGAGTCACAGATTCGTTTTGCACACTTAGACTCACATTTCAGTCCTAGCATCTGTCTAATGAGGTGACTGTGCTTTAATTGTGGAGCCAAACACCACCTCATCCCATTGCTGGCTTCCATGTGGGAAATCTATTTTCACGTGTCTTTGTGTCCAGTAATTAATACAAAAAGGAATAAAAATTTAAAACAAAACTGTGCAGGCAAGCTATCATTGAACTGCTGCATGAAAGAGTTAGGATGCTTTATATCTTAATGATTCCATAGAAAATGACAAGCAACATTTTTAGCATGGTCTGGCGCTAATTAGAAGCTAGGTCGAGGTTCTGAAGACAGGGCTGCACAGACCGATAAGCTAATCACGACTTCTCTGCCATTTAAGATAAATGCCCGGAAATGTCATTTTAAAATATTGTAATTCCCTAAATAACAAAAGCATAAATACTTAAACGATGCTCCCCAAGTATCCCTCAGCAAAATGAGCTTCGCCTCTGTAATAAACCGCGATACAAAGGAACCAACAAAGGCGGAGAGCGACTAGTTTGGTTTAAATTCTGACCAAATGTCTCCCGGAAAGTTGACGCGTCACTCCTGTTTCAGAGGCTGAAAGGTCTTGGCGGGAATTCTCCGCTGTCACGTTTTCTTTAACAGAGAGAAAAAAAATTACCATACCGCCACGCCTGATAACGATTTTTTTTTAAATCCCTGTAGAATGATTTCTAAAGAAACCAGAAAGATGTGCCATTTAACTTTGCGGTAGCGGTAGTTATTACAAAATAGTTAGAAGTTCGGTTAATCAAAAGCACAACATTGACAGAAAACAGTGGCTGCTCCTTTCAGACTATATGTTGTAGATTGTTGCTGATAAATATGAATTATTGCAGCTCCCTTTGATCTCCAGGGAAATCTAATGTAAACATTTGATTCAATTTCAGAAGCTTGTCATAATCCTTAAGTCGTTCCCAATTTGTTACTTAATCCACTGAAAGTTTACAAGGCACCACGTTACAACAGAATTTGGCGGATGACAATCCAGTGGACGGGATGCAGGAGGAAGACCTAGATAATATTTAATAGTGCCTTGTAGACTGTTGGGATTATTTTATTGCCTGGCCTGCTCCCAAGTGTAAAAATGACACAAATTCACAACCAAACCAAGCCCACGATCGTTGGAGTTATCATGGAAACGATCGATTTAATATTGACGTGAAATAATTTTTTCAGAGCATTGTTTAATACACAAACCTGATTAGAATGAACGAAATTAATTTTACTTTTTTTTAAAAAAAGAAACATCCTGCATTTAAATCCGCAGCATTGACAAATTTCACATTTTTGAAAAAAGATGTCTTGTGTATGTGGCTCCCGCACCTTGATTTATATGCAGAGTATAAAGAGGGCAGCCGATGTATTTGCAAACCGTTTATAAATCATTCCATTTCCCCGTCTCTTCTTCTCGCTGAAGCTACCAGCGATTAGTGATCATTACTGAGTACAGCTGGATTCAGTGATTCACTTCCAGTGCTCAGACCGTTACACGAAATATTACTTCCTCGTGCAAAATTTAAAGGAGAACAATGCTATCTTCTCAATTAGCATAGATTGGGAGGCAAATTCCGCTGGCAAATGCGGTTGTTTCCCTGACAGCGTGCCGATGGAAATGAAGCAGGAATGGAGGGGAAACTTCTATCAACCGCTAAGGATTGCACTACAAGCTGAAACAGCGAGAAATACAAGATTGTTAAGTGGTAAAGAGATGCAGACTGAAGCTTGTAATGGGACACCTTCGTGCCAAAACGCGCTTCCACATTTTGGGGATCTGCGCCGCTCTCAATTCCCCGTCAACCCCAGCAGGGTTTCACGGGTTCGATCTCTCGAACCGCTTTTATTTCCGGCATGACTTGCAAGTGTGACTTTTAAGTGACTTCCGAATATTTCGAGAGATAGCCCTGATTTCAAGGCCCCAACTGGCTACAGGCGAAGCTGAACGACCACGGCAAGCAAGCAGCCCTGGCTTCTGAGCCATCAAAGTCGTGAGTTCAAGACCCAGTACTGAAGCACATCACTGAAGGAATGCTGGACTACCGGAGGTTTCGCTCTGTTTAAAATCTAACGGTCTCCCAATATTAAAACATGTGCTGGGATACTAGTTATACCTATAGTCCAGAGAACAGGAGTTTGAACCGACCATGAGAGTGTGAAAACTTACATGCAGGTTAAAACATGGGACGGGTATCAGTAAAGACCATGCAGATGTCCGAACAGTATTTGTTTATTACTGCTCTTTAAGAAACTCAGGGGAGATCCTCCAGCCTGGCCTAGATGTGACTCTACATTGCTATTCTCCGGCTTATCAAACTGGAGGTGGGGGGGGGGGGAGCCCCCCACCAAACCAATTTAGGACTTGGTCATTGACTAAACCATTTGTTGGCGTAATCTTGCTGCTGAGTGCACTCTTCAATTCTACTCTTTTCTAGGTTTCCAGTTGTCGCCAGTCTGATTTTTTTTTACTGTAGTCCCATTGCATCGCAGAGTCTGAAAACTTCGTCTCCTCTTGAACAACAGGATGGTAAGGACCGCACTTAACACCTGAACAAAAATAAATACTCAAGCTGACAGGATGCGTTAAGCACTGTCACATTAATCTCAGCATGGAAAATGATTTCTTACTTATAGAACTCGATTCTAAAAATAGTGATTTCTCTCAAAGTATACTGCCAGCAAATAACCAAAGACTTAAGATTGGAATTCACAACTGCATCTTATATGGTACGATAAAAGACTTGCCATTGTTGCCCTTCCTTTCCATTCAGGTGGATTTTCTTTAATAACAAGATTACACCTTTCTGGAAAGTTTCGACAGCAAGTTGTACGAATGGGGTTCTTTGGAGACACCCTGCACCCCCGGCAATCCCTGGCACCCTGCCAAGCTGGTTAGCACCAGGAATGACCTCTCCTCACATTCTTCCCTCAGCTACATTGTGAATCATTCGTATAGACAATCGTATTTTATCTTTGGAATAATTGGCAAGCTTGTAACCAGAATCAATACGGACTTTGGTTAGAAATACTGTCTGTACACTTCTGAAATCTGAATGAACAACTGCTCTGACCACATTCAACCATCAAGTTCCAATTTAGCGAAGGTTGGGCAGGCAACGCGTGGTCAAATCTGCAGTCAATTTCCTATAGGTCAGTCCTGGATACACTCATTAAATGGCGCTGTTTTACTCTAGCCAGTAAATTCCTCCCATTCGTGATTTGGAACGTGATGAGCATGTTTAACCTACATTTCGCATTAATTTGTTACAAGACTAATTCTAATCGAACCACTGCATGTGCAAAGTTAAAGTTATTTTTGTATGAATTGCTTTATCATATTTCGTATATTAATTAACCACATGTGCATCCCAGAACAGTGGCTGTATTTCCCATGTTACGATTTTGATTCGTTTCGTTATATAGAAGGCGGATCTCAGAGGCTTTGAGCACGGGATGATGGAACTGATGAAACATAACTGCAAGTCATTTGGAAACACGTTTGTATTCGTGTTGTGAACATTCTTTAACAGTTCCGAATGAGTTTCCAGTTCTTTTCGCCTTGTCCCCATTAATGAATCATTCCGTTTAACGATAGGGACTTCGTTACTTCATGAATGTTTCTGGTTTAATATAAAACGTTACCATTATTCTAAAATTGCATCGTTTAAACTATGCCATTTAGTGCAGACAATGATCATGCTGTTTCTATGTTGTTTTGTTTTTACAAAAGGAACACCAACTTCATACACGATTATATTTTAAATGATTAGTTTAACCTAGCAGATTTTTTTTTAAAAAACGTACATTAAAACAGAGCAGTTGTAAAGACAGGCTGTTTTACGTTGGAAATAAGACCACACTTCAGGAACCCCTGCTGAAATCAGGAATAATGTCTGTGGATGAAGATAAAGTGTGTATCTCTGGAACACCGTGATTTGGAGATGCCGGTGTTGAACTGGGGTGTACAAAGTTAAAAATCACACAACACCAGGTTATAGTCCAACAGGTTTAATTGGAAGCACTAGCTTTCGGAGCGCTGCTTCTTCATCAGGTGGTTGTGAACAATGGAACACCGATTGCGAAGACGTGTTCCTAATCTCCCAATGGGAGATTATTATCCATCAAGGGAGACGTACAACATCTTGACCATTTCAGTGTAAATGCAGCGTTGTAACCGTGTGGAGTTTTTGGCTAACGAATCTAAATGAGAAAAAATAATTTATGACAATTTTTACATGACGGGCGGGGTGAAGGATGCAGAGTAAAACCCTTGGCATTCACTCAATCTCTTAGTGATCTGGCTGGTCAGGTCTCCTCCGAGCAGTTAAAACGCCCAGTTCCTGATCACTCTGCAAGTAACCGAGCTCATCAACTGCCCTCTTAAACTGGCTCTGCTTTAGGGAAGTTTCCGGGATTGCCCCACAGTGATGTATTTGGAAATCTTGACACCTTCAATGAAAAAAAGTAAGCAAATCAGGTCTATAGCCCCTTCTTAATTTTCAGTGCAGTCGCCTGGAATGCCGTATCTACGAAACAGAAGCAAAAGTCACAGATTTACCCCAAAAGGGGTTAAGCATCCTTAACACTTACAGTATTTTTTTCACGAACAGAAAACAGACAGCATCAGCAGACATTTCGAGTCCAGAAAGTCACTGAACTGGAAATGTTAACTGAACAGATGCCGTGTTTGTGTTCAGTGTAGAGCGTCTTCCATGTCGCTGGGGATAGTTTACCTTCTGCGCCTGGCCTCAGGAGAAACGCCTTCAGTTGTCCCTTCGAGCGTCCGACCAACTCTGAATGGTCTAAGAGGATCTTCTGCTAAAGGTTTGACATTGAGGTGGAAGCAATTCTTTGTGACGAGCGCGATGGGCAAAGTCTCCAGGCGACCCTTCGGCCCTTCCAAGTAGTATCCAAAGCGCCTAAGACTTTTTTTAAAAAATGACATGCAAACGTGTAAATTCAGAGCCGGACAGACAGGGAGGTACAGCTCAAGGAGGGCAGAAACTCGAAAGCGATTCCGGAAACACTCGGCAGGGATGATTTGGAGATGTCGGTGTTGGACTGGGGTGTTGTGTGATTTTTAACTCGACAGGGACTCCACAAAGGCAACAGAATATTGCTTCCAAACAACGAGGAGATATTCTCTGGGGAGTTTCATGATATTTTATGCAGTTGTTATGGCATTGGATACAAGGGAAGCGATGGCCTATCGCTAGACTATTAACGTTCCGGGGTCCTCCATTCAAAAGCCGCCATCGCATTTGGAATTAAGAGTCTAATGATGACCATGAATGGAATTTAGGGGGGAAATTCCCCAATACTAATGCTCTTCTTGGAAGGAAGCTGCCATTCTCACCTGCACTACATGTGACTCCAAACCCACAACAATGTGATTAACTCTTAATACTGTATCTCCCAGACCAGAGCTGCCCTCATCCAATGATTCAAAAAAAGGCACAGAATGTTTGAGGCTTGTTCTCACATTCAGTTGCTCATTGAACACCATCCACAGAACTGACAGTAATGGAATATGATAAGGCTTTTTAGATTAGATTAGATTCCCTACAGTATGGAAACAGACCCTTCGGCCCTACAAGTCCACACTGACCCTCTGAAGAATAACCTACACACCGACCCATTCCCCAACCCTATATTTACTCCTGACTAATGCACCTAACATTATGGGCAATTTATCATGGCCAGTTCACCTCACCTGCATATCTTTGGATTGTTGGAGGAAACTGGAGCACCCGAAGGAAACCCACACAGACACAGAGAGAATGTGCAAACTGATATAGTAATCCATTTCAAATATAGAGTAACTATAGTGTCAGGACCCACACCTAGTAACTCCAGGAGAGGATTGGCAATGGGGTGGCATGGTGGCTCAATGGTCAGCACTGCTGCTTCACAGCGCTTGGGACCCAGGTTTGATTCCAGCCTTGGGTGACTGTGTGGAGTTTGCATATTCTCCCTGTGTCTGTGCAGGTTTCCTCCCACAATCCAAAGATGTGCAGGTTAGATGAATTGGCCATGCTAAATTGCTTATAGCGTTCAGGGATGTATAGGTTAGATGCATTAGTCAGGTGAAATGTAGAAAAATAGAGTAGGGAAATTCTGGGTGGGTTACTCTTTGGAGGGTCAATGTGGACTTGTTCAGGCCAAATAGCCTGTTTCCACACTGTAGTGATTCAATGAAACAACAGCTAAATACATGAGGAAACAGACTCTTCAATATGTCATCTTGTTTCTATCTCTGATAATCCACTATTCATTTTTGAGATGTCATAGTTAAAAGAAACTCCTGTGCGGCAGGAGACCATTTGATGCACTGTGTCTGTACTAGCTACTGAAAGAGCTACTCAGTTCCTCCCATTCTCCAGCCATATCTCCACAGCATACTGAATTCATTATTTTCAATTATATATCCAGCTCTCTTTTGAAATCTCATGTGGAATTTGCCTCCACCACTCTCCCTGACAGTGCATTCCAAATCCTAACAGCTCTCTGTGTAAAGGAGTTTCTCTTCATCTTGCTCTGAGCTCTCTTACTGTCAATCTTGAAATTGTAACTCCTAGTTACTGAATTGCCAACTGGTGGAAACAGGATACCTTTTTTACCCTGTCGAAATTGTACATAATTTTGAACTCCTTAAGAAGGTCAAGGAGAATAACCCAATTTTTCTTATCTTTCCATGTATCTAAAATCCCTCATTCCTGGTATCATTCTAGTAAATCTCCTTTGCACTCTCCCCAGGGATTTAACATCCTTCCTTAAATAAAGTGCTCAAAACTGAACATAATACTTTAAATGTGGTCTGACCAATGATTTGCAGAAGTATATCATCACTTCTTTGCTTTTATACTCTATGCCTACATTTATAAACTCAAGAATCCTATAAGCTTTCTGAGCAACTGTTTAAAATTAAAAATCAAAAGAACTGCAGCTGCTAAAATCAGAAACAAAACTGGAGTTACTGATAAAGCTCAGCAGGTGCGGCAGCTGAGGAAGGGTCACTGGACCTGAAACGTTAACTTTGATTTCTCTTTACAGATGCTGCCAGGCCTGTTAGCTCTTCCAGTAACTTCTGAAACTGTTTGAAATTGCCTCGACCCAGAGATCCCTCTGCTTCTGTACTTTCCTTAAATTTGTACAACTGAGACTGTATTGCCTCTCCATATGTCTTTTATCAAAACACACTATTTTACATTTATTGAAATTCACTTACCAGGTGTCTCAGGCACATTGGTGAATTTCAGCATCTTGTAGATAGTACACGCTCCTGATCCTGAACGTTTGTGCAGTTGGTAATAATCAATTGTATTACTTAGAATTGAATTGTGTCAAGCTTCTTGTGTATTGTTGGAATTATCAACACCCAGGCATTTAAGGAGTATTCCATCACCTTCCTGTCTTGTGCTTTGTAACTGTCAGATAGGCTGTGGAGGCTCACAAGGTGAGTAACCTGTGGATAGACTATTAGCCTTTGGTCTGTTTTTCTTGCTAAAGCATTTGGGCATGGATTGGTTCAGTATTTGAGGACTGAGTTGAATATTCAAGGGTATACATCCTATCAGAAAGACAGGCAGGTGGGCAGAGGGGATAGGATTGCCTTATTAGCAAGAAATGAAATTAAATAAATAGTAATAAAGAAAGTGGGGTCGGGTGGTATAGAATTGAGGAACTGCAAAGGTATTAAAAAAACATAATTGGAGTTATGTACAGGCCTTCAAACAGAAGTCAGGAGCTGGTGCACAAGATACACCAGGAGATAGGAAAGAAATGTAGGAAAAGCAAAGTTACAGTGATCATGGTGATTTCAATATGCAGGTGAACTGGGAAAATCAGGTTGGTAATGGATTGCAAGAAAAGGAGTTTGTGGAATGTCTCTAAAATGGCTTTTTGGAGCAGCTTGTGTTAGAGCCCACTAGGGAACAGGTAATGCTGGATTTAGTGTTTGCAATGAGGTAGATTTGATAAGGGAGCTTAAGGTAAAGGGACCCTTAGGGGCAGGTGATCATAATATGATTAAATTCACTCTGCAATTTTAGAGGGAGAAGATAGAATCGAGGTAATGGTATTATAGCTGAAAGATGCAATGACAGAGGCATGAGGGAGGAGCTGGGTACAATTGACTGGGAGAGGAGCTTAGCAGGAAAGACAGTGGAACAGCAAAGGCAGGAGTTTCTGGGAGTAATTTAGGAGACACAGCAGAGATTCATCCCGAAGAAAATGAAGCATGGTACAGGGACGATGAGGCAACCATGGCTGACTAGGGAAGTCAGGGATAGTATAAAAGCAAAAGAAAAAGTATATAATGTAGTGAAGTGCAGTAGGAAACCAGAGGATTGGGAAGCTTACAAAGGCCAACAGAGGACAACAAGTAAAGAAATGAGGAGGGAGAAAATACAATGAGGTAAGCTAGCCAGTAATATAAAGGAAGACTGTAAGAGTTTCTTTAGATATAAAAAGGGCAAAAGACAGGCAAAAGTGGACATTGGGCTGCTGGAAAATGGTGCTGGAGAGATAGTGGTAGGGAACAAGGAACTGGGGGACAATGCTAAGGAACTGAATAATTACATCGCGTCAGTCTTCATGGTGGTAGACATGAGTAATGTCCCAAAAATTCAAGAAAGTGAGGGGGCAGAGCTGAATATGGTGGCCATCACCAAGGAGAAGGTGCTAGAAACACTGAATGGCTTGAGGGTGGATAAATAACCTGGACCAGATGGACTACACTCCAGAGTTCTAAGGGAGATAGCTGAAGAGATGGGGGGGGGGGGGGGGAACGTTAGTGGTGATCTTTCAGGAATTGCTAGGATCAGGGGGGATCCCAGAGAACTAGAAAATCGCTAATGTGACACCGCTGTTTAAAAAGGGAGTAAGGCAAAAGATGGAAAATTACAGACCGATTAACCTAACCTTGGTTGTTGGGTAAGATCCTGGAACCTACTGTGCAGCATGAGATTTCTGAATACTTGAAAGTGTATGATAAAATCAGGCAAAGTCAACATTGTTTCAGCAAGGGGAGGGTCATGCCCGACAAATCTGCTAAAATTCTTTGAGGCAGTAATGAGCAGGTTGGAGCAAGGAGGCTAATGGATGTTATGCACCTAAACTTCAAGAAGGTCTTTGACAAGGTGCTGCGCAGAAAGCTACTGAGTAAGATAAGGGCCCATGGTATCAGAAGCAAGGTGCTAGCATGGATAGAAGTTTGACTGTCTGGCAGAAAGATGACACTGGGGTTAAAAAGGTCCTTCTCAGGATGGCAGCTGGTAACAAGTGGTGTTTCGCAAGGCTCAGTGTTGTGACCGCAACTTTTCATTTTATACATTAACGATGTAGATGAAGGCATTGAGGGCATTCTGGCAAAGTTTGCAGATGATATAAAGGTATGTAGAATGACAGGGTGCATTGAAGAGACAGGGAGGCTGCAGAAGGATTTGGACAGATTAGGAGAGTGGGCAAACAAGTGGTAGATGGAGTACAATGTGGGAAAGTGTGAGGTCAAGCGCTTTGGTAGGAAGAATGGAGATGTGGACTATTTTCTAAATGGGGAGGAAATTCAGAAGTCTGAAGTGCAAAGAGACTTGGGAGTTCTCGTCCAGGATTCTCTCAAGGTAAACTTGCAGGTTGAGTCAGTAGTTAGGAAGGCAAATGCAATGATGGCATTTATTTTGAGAGACTTGAATATAAAAACAGGGATGTACTTCTGAGGCTCTATAAGGCTCTGGTCAGACCACATTGTTTTGGGCCCCATATATCAGAAAGGATACACTGGCCCTGAAGCGTATTCAAAGGAGGTTCACAAGAATGGTCCCAGAAATGAAAAGCTTAACATATGAGGAACGTTTGAGGATTCTGGGTTTATACTTAATGGGGTTTAGAAGAATGAGGGCGGAATCTAACTGAAACATACAGAATACTGAATGGCCTGGACAGAGTAGATGTTGGGAAGATGTTTCGTTTGGTAGGACAGACTAGGACCCAAGGGCACAGCCTTAGAGTAAAGGGAAGACCTTTTAGAACCAAGCTAAGCAGAAACTTCTGCAGCTAGAGAGTGGTGAATCTGTGGAATTCACTGCTCCAGAAAGCTGTGGAGGCCAGGTCATTGAGTATATTTAAGACTGAGATAGATAGGTGCTTGAGTATTGGGGGGATGAAGGGTTACAGGGAAACAGGGTGAGAATGGTGTTGAGAAACCTATCAGCCATGATTGAGTGATGGAGCAGACTCAAAGGGCTGAATGGTCTAATTCCTGCTCCTATATCTTATGATCCTATGGTTTTATGGTTGTGAATAGCACAATCATCAGTAAATATCTCCATTTCTGACTTAATGATGGAGGGATGGTCATTGGTAAAGACGTTGTTCATGATTGAGCAAGGACATTCCTCTGAGGAACCCCTGCAGAGGTGGCTTGGAGCTGAGATAATTGATGTCTAACCATCATAACCAACCTCTCCTGTGCCAGGTATGATGCCAATCAAATTTTCCTCCCTGATTCCTATTGACTCCAGTTTCGCTCTAACTCTTAGATGCCACCAGTCAATGCATTTTTGATGTCAAGGACAGTCATTCATCTCTTTTGCCCTTGTTTGGATGACGGTCGTAATGAGATCAGGACCTGATTATCCTTGACAGGACTCAAACTGGGCATCAGTGAGCAGATTATTGCTAAACAAGTGGTGCCTGATAGCATTGTTGATGTAGATGGTGGAAGTCACCAGTTTGAGAGGAGCATTTCATACCTGGGTTTTCAAATACTTCATTTCCAGCATCCATGTTCTATTTTGCTGAAGCAATCTCAAAACATTTTCCAATTAAGCCAGAAAAATTCAAATATTACCTGACGACATCATTACTATCATTTAACTTATTCTCGTTTGTACTATTATGTAATTTAAGACTGCATCAAAAGATGGAAATATTTAAATGATATAACTGCAAATCAGACAGGCAGTTAGACATTTCACTTCTCCATCTGGTGATCCTTTTGAATAAGAGTCCATACCAACAATGGAAACTCCTGATTTTGGGTTTTAATTTACATAATCATGCTAATTTCCTTACAAAGAAAGCCATTGTGAAACCTTTAAGAAGATTGTCAAAGGCTTCAGTGAAAATTACATTTCGAGAGACTTCTAAAGACTGAGAGTGTTAGAGAAAGAACACCAGTAAACGGATTTGATTTTTGGAGAGGGATTTCAGAAGTGTTGAGAGCTGTGCCACTGATGGTGAGCAAAGGTCTATTTGGCAGTGCTCTGAAAGCTAGTTCCACTTAAACCTGTTGGACTCTAACCTGGTGTTGTGTGATTTTTAACTTTGTCCACCCCAGTCCAACACCAGCACCTCCGCACTGATGGTGGGGTGGGAGGTACAAAGGAGCCCAATGATAAAGGACCAGAAGATAGAGAAGGGGACGCAAAGTTCTGTTGGCAATTGAAAAAGAATAGGACAATAATTCAGAAGAATATGTAAATGTTGCATACCAATACAAAGTCCCTCAAAATATATCAAGGAGATAGCCTAGATCCTAACTTTTTATTTTTTTTAAAGGCAAGTGTAAGGCACAATGTTCCAGATGTGAGTTGATGGGTCCACTACGTGGCTTTAAGCAAAACACCATTATTCTTTTAACACAGTTAAAATACAAACGATAAAGTCAAATTCACATAACTTTAACTCTATTGCAATACTTAATAAAATAATATACTATTTAACTACTAATTATCAACTATTCCAATATAGCAGCATCTCATACACACTCTTGGCTAAAGCAAAGTCAGCATTCCCCATGTGCAATGTCCTCTGCAATCTAGGAGAAACGAACACTGAAAGAAACAATCTAGCAACACAGACAGAACCAAACTATTTTGCTGCAGCACACAGATAGCTGTAATATCAGCTTCAACAGCCAACTCCAAACCCCAAATAAAAGCAAAACTAAAACCCTGGATCATGTTTCTTTAAAAAAAAATCAGAGATCTCAAAGCTGTTTACCAACTGCTTCTGAAGAAGACATTCTGAACCATTGTAGCAACACCTCTCTGCAAGAGAAACAGCATAGAACAAATCTCTCTTAAAGGCACAGTGCTACCATGTAAATGAAGATGATTTTTAGTTTGATGCAGTGGAAATAGGAAACCATTCATAGACAACAAAAGGTCTACTGAGTAGTTAGAGTTTAGTGCAGATTACCATGTGACTTTTGGATGATATAGAATTTGAGGACATCAAAGATTAGAAGGCCAAACAAAGGCATTGGAGAAAATCGGTCTTACAGTGATAAAGGTATAATACATGTTTTGAGGCATTAGTGGTCAGGTTGGCATGATAACAAATAATGTTGCAAAGTTGAATATAAGCATTCCTGGTAATGGACAAAATATGTATTTGAAGATTAACTCCATTCTGAGCAATTGCCAGAATTACACTACATACTCTGGTGTAGCTTGAGCAAATGTTAATAAAGATGTAAATATTTTAGTTTGAAGCAAACATTATGATTTCCGTCTTCCTGTTGTCCATTTGAAGGTGCATCTGCTCAATCACAACTTAAGTCTGACAATGTAGAAGTGATCATGGGAATAACAGGGAGTAATGCAGAGGTTGTATTGGGTTTTGTTAGTTTGACTGGTGAAGCTATCCAATGTCTTCAGTGCATGTCACATTTTTCTAACATGTGGTTGAGGAAGGGCACAAAGGAAGATCACCAGGCAATTAGAGTTGATGATAGAATGGGGAAAAATCATTGTTAGAAATGCACTCCCTAGATTGTGACAGATAGGTATAGAAACCTACAACTATAGTCCAAAGGAGCAAGATCACCAAGGAGTCAGCGTAGGTCAATAAGAACAGGTTAACATGGGGGAAGACAGTGCAGTTGATCATGTCAAATGCAGTTGATCACATTAAGTACAAATGCAAATAAATGAGTGAACAATGGTCTTTTCGAATAGGCAGTCAATGTCAACAAATTGAAAGACAAGAACACAAAAGTCAAAGGAAAAAGACCAGTTGGCCATATTGGTGAGCCTAGGGCATGAAGTATTTGTCCAGTACTTAGTGTTGAACACTATTGGATGAAAGGTCATTTGGTATTGTGGATAATTGTCATGGCTGTTTGTAATATCCTCATTGAACTTGTGAAATATCTGTCATTTTCCATTTTCTTTGTAAGAATGTTTAGGCATTAGGGCAATTGCTGCCAAATCATTCCAGACTGTTCAGAGACCAAAACATTCTTTGTGTTAAATCCGAAGGCAATTATTGGCATTACTGTGTGAGAAAGGCATTCCATTTTTCTGATGCAACAGGAGCCTTCTATGGCAGGTCAAATAAAGCTGTTGCTATTTAGCACACTGCTGTACAGGTTTGGCATAAGCACAGTTGTAATCAGAAAACCCAAGAGCCTGCAGAAAAAGATAATCCTGTAAATCCAAATCAGAAAAAAGAAGATTTTGAATCAGCTAAATTCCAGTGCATTCTCAATGTTGGGAACTCTTTGGTTTGTCGTGTGGTTTGCAAGCTATGGTTAAGCTCTTTCCTCTAATACTGTTGGACTCAAAGGCACGATGATGAGCAATATTGCAAATGGTCGAAATTTAAAGTCTGGATTTTCTTTTGCCTGCCAGAAATATCACTGGATATATCTTCAGCCAGTCTGTAGAAACTCACTGGCACCTGACTTGCATTTTCCTGAGAAAGGAGCTAATTTAGTTTATCATGTGGGTTCAAATTGTAAATTCCACCAGCGAATGGTTTCTGATACTGGAGGGAGATGAATTTGGGTTAACTGCAGTTATAAGGATATTCCTGCTTAACCAACAAGGAGGCAATTGCTTTGAGGATGTAACAAACCACAGGGTTTAAGGGGAACCAGTATTTGTGGTGTATTTGAATTTCCGAAAAGAATTTAATGAGGTGCTACAGGAAAGGTTACTCATTAAAATAAGAGCTTATGGTGTTGCTGTTGATGCCTTAATATGGATAAGGATTGGCTAACCAACAGTAAACAGAGTTGGGGTAAATGGGTCATTTTCAGAATGCAACATGTGTGCCTCAGAGATCAGTACTGGGGCTTAGCTATTTAAGATCTGTATATATTATTGACTGGACAAAGGGATAAACTGTACTGTAGCCAGAATTGCCAATGACACAATAATTTGTGGAAAGCACGTTGTGACGAGAATGCAAAGAGTCTGCAAAGGGATTTAGGTATGTGAAGTGAGTGGGCAAAATAATACCAGATGGAATTTATTGTGAGAAAGTTTGAGGACTTAGCTAAAAGAATGGGAAGAAAATGAACACATCCCTCATCTTCACATCATCCATTTCCTTGCAGTTGAAGTAAAATGATGAATGGGACCGTTAATATGCACAAGGTGCCCTTCCTGTTCTCCTCCATCACCCTGTCTCACTTTACCTAGCCAATTTCTTAAGACCAATAATGTTAGATTCTGATTGAAAAGTACATTTTCTGCAAAAAGTAAAGCCTTTCTCTATCTTCACACCTTTAGCAAAAGAAAAAGCTTTCCATGATCATGCCAACAGATTGCAACTAGCATAGGAAAGCAAGAGAAATGAACTAGGGGAGGATCAAATGATTGTAACAGAACCAGTATGATTTCCCATTTATTTAAGTGCAATAAAAGGATTGTCTGCCCTATCAAGTTCAAGACTGGATTTTTGCAAGATGTTGAGGCTTCCAAGCAAAGACTATAATTAAGGTTTGTAAAACACAACAATGTTTCCAGTAGTGGAATGTAATTGTATTACTGTGAAATATATATATTTTTTGAATATTACAAAGTTGTTTTAATACATTCTCAGAATTTTCAATTACTATAGTAAATGTTGGATGAACTTTATTTTTTCAATGTTTACTTGTTTCTAAAATGTTTGTTACTTTAATTGCTGATGACTGATTTCTGATGATTTCTTATTCACAGTTGTTAAGGATGGCTTTTAATTTTTATGTTTCTTCAATTCTAACTTGCCATTGCTTGATATTGGACATTCAATCAAAGGTTAGCACAAAAGTATGACCACAAAAAGTTAACATTAGAACATTGACAACAGTAAGTGTGCATTAAACATGAGAGGCATGAATATCTATGTGTTCTCTACTAAGCCCTGACAAAACAGTAGCAGGAGCCATGTTTAACACTATGGAAATAACATAACCTCTTGAAGGCAGTAGTTTACATCATCCTGGAGATTTCATCCATGCTGACATTCAGGGCTAAGACCCACAAATTCCAAATTTCTGCCACCCTTTGCCCTCCTTAAATTTGAGCTCATCCACAATTCTGTTGCCCCCGCCCAATTTTACACAAACTCTCTTTCATTCCTTTGCTCCTTGATGTACATACATTCATAGAGATGTACAGCACAGAAACAGATCCTTCGGTCCAACTCGTCCATGCTGACCAGATATCTGAACCTAATCTAGTCCCATGAGCCAGCACTTGGTCCATATCCCCCGAAATCCTTCCTATTCATATACCCATCCAGATGCCTTTTAAATGCCGTAATTGTACCAGCCTCCACCACTTCCTTATTCCATACACGCACCACCCCCTGTGTGAAAATGTTGCCCCTTAGGTCCCTTTTATATCTTTCCCCTCTCACCCAAACCTATGCCCTCTAGTTCTGGATTCCCTCACCTCAAGGAAAAGATGTTGCCTATTTATCCTATCTATGCCCCTCATCATTTTATAAACCTTTATAAGATCACCCCTCAGCCTCCAACGCTCCAGGAAAAACAGCCCCAGCCTATTCAGCCTCTCCCTATAACTCAAATCCTCCAACCCTGGCAATATCCTTGTAAAGGTAAAAACAATGACTGCAGATGCTGAAAATCAAATACTGGATTAGTGGTGCTGGAAGAGCACAGCAGTTCAGGCAGCATTCGCTGCTCGTTGGATGCTGCCTGAACTGCTGTGCTCTTCCAGCACCACTAATCCAATATCCTTGTAAAGCCTTTCCGAACCCTTTCAAGATTCACAACATCCTTCTGATAGGAAGGAAACCAGAATTGCATGCAATATTCCAACAGTGGCTTAACCAATGTCCTATTCAGCCGCAACATGTCCTCCTAACTCGTATACTCAATGCTCTGACCAATAAAGAAAAACATACCAAACACTTTCTTCACTATCCTATTTATCTGCGACTCTACTTTCAAGAAACTATGAACCTGCACTCCAAGGTCTCTATGTTCAGCAACGCTCCCCAGGATCTTACCATTAAGTGTGTAAGTTCTGCTCTGATTTGCTTTCCCAAAATGCAGCACGTCACATTTGTCTAAATTAAACTCCATCTGCCACTTCTCAGCCTACTGGCCCATCTGATCAAGATCCTGTTGTACTCTGAGGTAACCTTCTTCGCTGTTCCCTACACTTCCAATTTTGGTGTCATCTGAAAACTTATTAACTATGCTCACATCCAAATCATTAATATAAATGACATAAAGCAGTGGACCCAGCACTGACCCTTGTGGCACACCACTGGTCACAGGCCTCCAGTCTGAAAAATAACCCTCTGACATCTACCTTCAAGGCAGTTCTGCATCCAAATGGCGAGTTCTCCCTGTATTCCATGAGATCTAACCTTGCTAACTTTTACATACATGACCAGGTATCATCTCAGTTTTAAAGCACTTACTTTTGTTTTCGAAGCCCTTCATGGACACAGAAATCTAAATCTCTTTAAACCTCCTTCAAACTCTTATCTCATTGATCTGGTGCAGGCAGAGTAATTCCAGCTTCAATTCTGGGTCTTGTTAAACTTAGTGAAGACAATGACAGTTGGTTTGAGGGATGCTGTCATTTTGCTATCTCAGGCTATGAAAGGGGACTTCCTAAATCTAATCTTGATTGCCATCCACTCACCTATCCCGGGAAGTACACATGCACAAATGAAGGCAGATACCCTGCCATAATCAAAATGTGGGCTGATACATAAAGAACATGAAGGGTGGTCAGGATCTATGGAATCAGCATCTTCTGGTAAGGTGAGACACCTGGAAGAAGACAAATAAGGTAGCTATTGTAGTTTCATGATAACAGATCTTGCAGGATCACATCATAGACCATTAGTCTTCATCTTACATTCTTTAGCTTGATAACTCTTTGTTCTGTAAGTGCCTGGAAGAGTGAGTTACTAACAATGTGGTGAGAACTAAGTATCTAGTACCTTGGTAAGCAGTGTGAGTTAAATGTCTCCGTCGTTAACCCATTTGATTACAAGTTGAATTTGGCTGTTAGACAGTTGCTGATCTCATTGTGTCAGTGCCACTGACTAATATCCATAGTGCGCAGAACATGAAAAGGAGATAAGGGATTTTCCCACAAGAAAGGAGGAAATATTAGAGAACACTTCATTAAAGCATCTTTTATGTACTTCAAATGAACAGCTACAGATGAAGAATAGCATTTACTAAAAGTTTGAAAGTAGGTTCACTTCCTGTTTTATTCATTAGAAAGTTCTTGTTTTATTCATGGATGTAGGCATAACTCGCCAGGCCAGCCATTATTGCTTATCCCTAATTGCCCTGGAAAATTCCGAAGTGCTACACATGAAAAGATACAAAATAGAAAATAACTGAAATAACTGGCTTCATAATTCAAACAGCAGCCTTATTACAAAACTAAGCACATACAATTCTTTGCAAACAAACATTCTGGAAGTATTCAATGGACAGTACAGTGACTCAGTGGTTAGAACTGCTACTGCACAGCCACTGGGATTGATTCCACCCTTGGGTTACTTTGTCTGTGTGGGCTTGCACAGCTTGTTCTGGATTCTTCCCACAGTTCAAAGATGTGCAGGTTAAATGGATTGCCATGCTAAAATGTCCCTGTAGTGTCTAGGGATGTGCCGGCATGTGGATTAGCCATGCGAAATACAAGGATGTGGAGATAGGGTAGGGGTCTGGCTGGGTTGCTCTTTGAAGGATCAGTGCAGATTCAGTGGGCCAAATGGCCTCTTTCCACACTGTAGGGATTTTATCAGTAATTATTTTTAAGAGGATTCCTTTAAACACTTGGCTGTCAGTTCAAACAGTCCTAGAAATACAATGGCTTCAAAGTCCTCATAACTAATCACAACTGAAACTTTCAGCAAGAAGACAGTGAGAGCAACATAAAATATCAAGGTCTTGTAAAATAATTCAGGATCTTGTCCTTGCTCTCAAAATGTGAATTGTATAATCATGAAGACTGGACGAAGTAATGACTGAATCCCATAGCAACACAGAATAATATAGGATTAAATTATTCTATGCCAGCAATGCAAATTTTATCTGACTCTGTACAGGCTCTGCAGAGTAGTCAATAACAGCATGGTACATAGACGACAAGACCACTCTGCTTAGAACTCTGAACTGTCACTCAAGGAAACACAAAACTTTCACAAATTGGTCTCAGATGTCGTTTAGCTAAACTGCTGGAGGTTTGCATGTCTGCAGTATATTTAGAGAATATTTTGAATTAAGAATTGTTTTATGAATCACTACATTTCTGTAATTATACTTTATAATGTTCCACAGTACAAATTTACAGAAAACCATTTTTGGCAGTTCTATATGATAGGAACCATGTGTTCGTTTGAAAGCTTTCAGAATGCCCAGGTTTAATTGCGAGTTTGGGCAAGTGAAAAGGGTTACTTTATGTTAAGTTTTGTTTTTGATTGTGTACAAATGACTAATGTTGGTGGTTGGAAACTGCACATTTCTCTTGGAAAACATTTTAAAGATTAAGATGTACTCACTTCTTTTGTCACAGCAAATAAGGAAATCAAGCCTTGAATTATTTATTTTCAATTATAGGTCAGATTTTTTTTACAGCATCATAATAGTACAAATAGTCTACTTGTAGAATGCTGTAGTTCAATAACCTGGTAGGCTAATTCCGAGAATGCTTTTTGAAAGGTATTCATTCATTCCTCAGTGTGAATACAATCCACACAGATCATTGGCTTGCTGCCTATTGACTTCCGCAGACCAGGAAAATCCAAGGTTTAATCCATAATCTTTGCTAAATCACTTTATTTCCTGGATCTTCTATGTGTGTATGTAATATGTATCCCCTGAGCACCTTTGTGTGTGTGTGTGTGTGTGTGTGTGTGTCTCTCTCTCTCTCTCGATGGAATCGGCCATTTACTCTCTAAGTTTTGAGCTTGTTCAGCTACTATGTTCATATCTATTAAGCAGCAGCATTTTGATTGTATTTAGAATGGAGAGTAATAGGGTGAACGGTTGGTGGGAGTGCTGAGGGGGATAGGATTTGAAGAGATACCCAAAAACGGGATGTTACATTATAACAAATTGAGAATACATACCCAATGGCAATATAATGATCATCAAAGAGATCATCTCCACTGTACATTAAGTGAATAACTAGATCATTTATACTAGGAACATTGCATATTTAATGCCTGGTCTATGGTGATCTCATCACGAAGAACGTCAGAAAGAGGCAAAGTTAGTGAAAGGACAATTGATTGGGATTTCCATTCATGACTGTTATGGAATGACCATAGCTAGAGTTGTGCCAGCAATGTCTTCTGAAGATATTAACTGCTTTGGTGCATAATGAATTAGGTGAGCAATGCACAGTTGTTAGGAATTGGACTGGTTACTTTTTATAATTGGTCTTTTCCCACTGAACGAGAAAAGTTCCAGGTTCAGGACTGACATTGAATTGCATAACTTAATTTTTGTTTTCCCTGAAGCTCATCAGAGTGAGGTACCATAGACCCAACAATATCTTGCTTAGTTAGTCAAAATACACTCCACTTGAAGCTGGAACTTGACTCCATGCAAAAATCCTGAAAATTTGCTCTCTGAAACAGAGGGACCAATAACAATAGTAGGCTGTATCATCCTCAACTGAGACAGACTAATTCAATTCAAGCAGAAAATAAACCTGGACTTTACTAACCATACACCTCAGCTATTGAAGTAAAGAATTTGCCAAATCATCAGAACATCTAGCATTGGAAAGCAGGTTAGTGGGTTCATGTATTTTCACAAAGTTTCCATAATTTCCATAATAACTAATCTATATTTGTTATTTAGACAAAGAGATCACGAGTAACACATCCAAGTTTGCTGACAATGCTAACCCAGGTGAAAGTGTTGTCCTATGGTGAAATGCTGAGTAAATTGGATTAGAGCTTAGAAAAGTGAGACAAGATCTGACAGAAATACGCAAAATTCTGAAAGGCTTCTGGAGTTCTGATTCCTGATGAAGGGCTTTTGCTGGAAACGTCGATTCTCCTGCTCCTCAGATGCTGCCTGATCTGCTGTGTTTTTCCAGCACCACATTCTCGACTCTAATTTCCAGCATCTGCAGTCCTTACTTTCTCCTTCTGGAGTACTGTGTCTCGTTCTGGTTGCCCAGTTACAGGAAGGATATTATTAAGCTGAAGAGGGTTCAGAAGAGATTTACCAGGATGTTGCTGGCTATTGAGGGTTTGAGTTGTAAAGAAAGACTGGATAGGCTGGGATTTTTTTCATTGGAATGTAGGAGGTTGAGAAGTGACCTTATAGAAATTTATAAACTCATGAGGGGTATAAATAGGGTAAATGGTAGCTGAATTTCCTTAGGATGAGAGATTTCAAGACTAGGGGCCATATTTTTAAGGTGAGAGGAGAGAGATTTAAAAAAGACATGAGATGCAATGTTTTTACACATGGGGTGGTTCGCATGTGGAATGAACTTTCTGAGAAAGTGGTGGATGTGGGTACAATACAATGTTTAAAAGACACTTGGATAAGTACATGAATAGGAAAGGTTTGGTGGGCGGCACGGTGGCACAGTGGTTAGCACTGCTGCCTCACAGCGCCAGAGACCAGGGTTCAATTCCCGCTTCAGGCGACTGACTGTGTGGAGTTTGCACATTCTCCCCGTGTCTGCGTGGGTTTCCTCCGGGTGCTCCGGTTTCCTCCCACACTCCAAAGATGTGCAGGTCAGGTGAATTGGCCGTAGTGTTACGTAAGAGGTAGATGTAGATGTAGATGTAGATGTAGGGGTATGGGTGGGTTACGCTTCGGCGGGGCGGTGTGGACTTGTTGGGCCGAAGGGCCTGTTTCCACACTGTAAGTAATCTAATCTAATCTAATCTAATATAGGCCAAATGCAGACAGGTAGGACTAGATTAGTTTGGGATTATGTTCGGCATGGACTGGTTGGACTGAAGGGTCTGTTTCTGTGCTGTATGACTCTTATGACTAATGGAGTCAATATCACTGTCTGGGGAATATAGAACATGACAACACAGTCTGAGGATGAAGTGTCAGTCATTTATGGCTACAATGCAGATAAATTTCTTCCTTCAGAGACTTGTGAATCTTTGGAAATCTCTACCAAATGGAGGGTTGTAGATGCTTTGTGACTAGGGATATTTAAGACTGAGATAAACATTTTTTTAGGAGATCTATGGGTATGGGAAGTAAGAATAAAAGTGGAATGCAGGTGTAAGATCAGCCTTGATTATATTGAATGGAAGCACAATGAGCCAAATAATCTATCTGGACTCTTATTTAATGTTCTCATGTCTTCTGTATACCCACGATTTATAAGACAGCTGAAAAGAAATAGATAACAAAGCTATTAATGAAAGTATTTGATGAACTCGCTGCAAAGACTGGTAGCAAAAACGGTGTCTCAAAATTGAAAGCAACTTATTGATTTGATTAGAAAATTGGTTGACTCTTAGCACAGAGAGAGTAAAGATAGTGAGCAAGTACCTTAATTGGCAGATTGTGGCTAATGGCAAGCTTAAAGGATCTGCTATTTCTGATAATTATGGTCATCTTGGATGATGGGATAGAAAGCTACTCATCCAAGTTTTCTGATGACACAAGGGCAGATGGGTTTGTAAACAGTACAGATGGAAGGATACATTACAAAGAGACACTGACAGATTAAGTGAATGAGCAGAACTGTGGCAATGATATTCAGTGCTGGAGAAAATTACGTAATCCACTTTCAACCTAAAAGAAGATAGCAAAAAGTACTTTTAAATGATGCAAGAAGGAAAACAGTGGTGTTCAAAATGATATTGGAGTGCATATAGGTCATTAAAATGTCATGAATGAGTACAGTAAAAAAGTCAAATTGGATATTGTAATGCTGACTTTTTTATCTGGAGGATCAGTACACATTTGAGTCTGACTTTTACAGTATTGACAATTTCATGAGTACTGGATGTTCTTATCTCTTTCTAATTATTTTTGTATTTCAAATTTAATATTTAACTGAAATTTTCTGTTTACATTCTATATTTCCTGTAAGTTACTTAATCAAGCAAGTCAGTTGAAATTACTTTATCCTGCAGCTGGGCCTGAACTAACTCATAGCCGAAAGCTATAGCCATCTCATTTAGACTTAGCACTGGATGTGATATTGAACAGAGTGTTGGCAGGTTGGGGTATAAGGGAGTTAGTTGAAGAGAGAGATGAGATATTTCTTCACTTTGCTTCTTCTAATTAGTCATCCTCGATGAAATGGTTATTACTTCACGACAAGGGAAGAAGCTAAATTGTATGTTGGTAAATGGTTAAGCTCTATGAGAACTGAAAGTAAAGCTAATAAAATAAACAAAAAAAGGAAAATAAATAACTGAATAAGTTCAACAATTAATTAAAATTAAGAATGGCAGAACAGGCGCTGTGTCAAAGCTACAGCATATGGGAGCTCCAGGATCCCAAGTCAAACAAATCTGCAGTAAGTGTTTGCTGCTCAAGCTGCTTTGGGTCACAGCTTATGAGCTGGAGGCTGACCTACAGACACTGCAACACATCAGGGTGAGTGAATGTCACCTAGATACTGTGTATGAGGACATGGTCACATCCCTTAGGATAGAGTTTTCTGATTTGGTCTCTGATCAGGGAAGGTTAGTTGTGATGATGAATGAGGCCGGCAAGGTGATGCAGTGAGCAAGAGTGCAAGGGCCTTTCAATTATTTCTAAATGTGCCTTACTCCAATTAAGATTTAGATTAGATTACTTATAGTGTGGAAACAGCCCTTCGGCCACACTGACCTGCCGAAGCGCAACCCATCCTGACCCATTTCCTACATTTACCCCTTCACCTAACACTACGGGCAATTTAGCATGGCCAATTCACCTGGCCTGCACATTTGTTTTTTGGACTGTGGGAGGAAACCGAAGCACGTGGAGGAAACCCACGCAGAACGTGCAAACTCCACACAGTCAGTCACCTGAGGTGGGAATTGAACCCGGGTCTCTGGCACTGTGAGACAGTAGTGCTAGCCACTGTGCACTGTGCCACCGTGCCGCCCACAGGTTGGAGATTCTTTCAGCTTGTTTGGATGAGAGTGAGAGCAAGAGGGTGCTTTAGGTAGCTTAACATGCACCTTGGTACAGACAGGCATTCAATTAGTGGGGGCGGGGGGAGGTGGATGCTTCTGATAAGGGTATGTTCTGGTAATACAGGACAGAACAGTGAGAGGAATTGACACTTTTCATTGCAGCAAAGTGCAAGAGTGGAATGAACTTCCTGAAGAAGTCGTGGATGCAAGCACTGTTACAATGTTTAAAAGACACTTAGATAAGTACATGAATGGAAAAGGTTTGGAGAGATATTAGCCAGGAGCAGGCAGGTGGGACTAGCTTAGATTGGGATTATGGTCGGCATGGGCTTATTGCACGGAATGGTGTGTTTCCACACTGTATGACTCTGTGACTCTAAGACTTGATAAAACTGTGTTGCCTGCCTGGCTCAAAACATTTACTCAGGGTAAGATGGCAACTGGGAGTATATGAGGGAGGATGCGGTCATTGTGGCTTCATGGAGGTACCAATGACATATGCAAGACAAACTAAGATCAGTGTATTGAGCTGGTGCCTAATTAAGAAGGACTTCAAAGGTAATAATCTCTGAATGTATGGGTCAAGACAGTTTCCAGTTGTGGGGCATTGGCACTAGTACTCTGGAAAGTGGGGGCTGTATCATTGAGATAGTGTTGTGGACCAGACCAAACTTGCTCAAAATATATTAAGGAAATCGTCTAGACCCTAACATTTGTTTTATTTTAAAGTTAAGTGTAAGGTGTTATGTTCTGGATGTTATTCAACTGGTCAAACTACCCGGTTTGAAACAAAACACTCTTTATTCATACACTGTAATTAAAATACAAACAAAGTACAAAATAAATAAATGGTATTGGCCTAACTGGAACTCTATCAAAATCTTTAACAAAATAATATCTATTAACTGCGACTAATTAACAGTTCCAATATAGGAATATCCCATAAACGCACCCTTGGCAAAGGCAAATTCAGTAAAATAGATTGTCTCACATGCAATTCTAGCAGCAGGAAGAGAACCCCAACTTTTAACTGTAACAGAGAGAGGAATAAGAGCTTCCACATTCAGTTTTAAGACGCAGCGACTACTACTGAAGTTTAAAACATAAAAAAACCTGGTTCTGTGGGAGTTGACCCCACCTACATCAGGCTGCTTCTATTGTTCCAACTTTAAGAAGCAGGAAAAGCAGGACTAGGCTTTTGGAATATCAGCCATGATCATACTAGCAGTGGAACAGGGGCTAAATGACCTACTCCTGCTCCTATTTTCTATGTTTCAATGAGTGAAGTTAGGAAACACTTTCCCAAATAAAAAAAATTGAAACTTGGAAACTCCTTTGCAAAATGACAATTCAACCTGCATAATATGTTAATTTTAAATCTGAAATTGGTAGAATTTTCTCAGTCAAATATATTAGAATCACTGAGCAGGTCAGCCATAATCTAATTGAATAACAGACAGATTTGAGATGGCTAAATAGCTGTTCCTATTTTCCAATGAATAATTAACAGCCATTCTCAATGAAATCTAAAAGATCGTCATGCGATGTACTCTTTGATTAATTTTCAAAGTGTAGTGAATATTGCTACTTAAATAAAATATACAGACTTGCAATTTTGTAGTATCTTAGAATGTCTTTATGAAATCCTTTACAAAATGTGCCTTTGAAATGCATTTGTTATATAGGCAAATATTTTTACATTGCAGCAAATTCATAAACAGAGATGAGCCATATGGTCAGCTATTCTGTTTTTGATGGTATTGGTTGAGGGAGGAATGGTGGCAATGAATTCCTGCACTTATTTGAAGATTGCTTTGGAATTGTAAACATCTGAGCAAAAATAATAAGCAGATGTGACCTTGATATAGTCTGAAGGACAATACTTAACCAAAACAGTTCTCCTCACTGCAGTACTAAAGTAGATTTAAGTACAGGTCGTTCTGCTATAACGCACATTTTGTTAACATGAATTTGCTATAAAGTGATTGACGAATTGGGGACACTGTTTCTACTGAGCAAAGTTTTAAAAGGTGTATTGGTTATAATGCAATGCTGGCCCCATTAGTTTAAATGATGCTGTGAACACATGATACTCTTATAATATGGGATTGCACGAGAATGGAACTACTGCATTATAGCAGAAGTGGCTATGGTTATGTTTTGGTACAAGATGTTTCCAAACAGAAATGCAACTACAAACATATCCATTTGCAGTGCAAACACGCTAGGTGTATAATATGAAACAGTTTCAACTTATTTTCTTTATCTTACCTTTCAGCTCTTTTCTCACCTATTTTTAGTTTTCTCTTAGTTTCGATTCTCTTTATGTCCTCTGTGCAAAAAGTGTATTTTCTAATTTGTCCTTTCCTCCAACCAGAGTGGTGAGGCAGTGTATAGCAGTCCAAGAGAAGGTGGTTAAGATGAATGGAGTGGATTTGGGAAATGTGCAGCACGTTGGATTTACATGGTAGCATATGTGGAAGCTGAAATTGATCATTGACCTTCCAACACAGTAAGGATCTTTTGAAATTATCTCATTCTGAGTATAGAAAAGGGGCTAATAACAACTAATGTAACATGGTTATAAAGAACACCTTTTAAACAATGTAGCCTTATGCTTACTTGCTGAAAGGAAAAGTGGAAATGTTGAGGTAGCACATACTTAGAGCATTAACTGGGAGCAAAATAGGTTCCTTAGAACACAAAACCCTCTAGAGAGCAATCAAATCAACAGGTCCTCGTGGTGACAAATCACTTGCAAACTTTTCAGTCACAGCTGCCAGGCGGGGCTGGTTTTGCAAGGTCTTTTGTCCGAAAGGAAAAGCTAGTAATGCCAAATTTAATATAACTTCATTTGTGCCACACATTATATGAGACTTCCACAAAGGTAATATGTAGCAGATGTTAGGTACAGCGTGTGGTTCAGGCAGTATTCCAAGGACCCTATGAAACACTGGAACTGGAGACACTGGTCAAACTTATCTAAAGCTGTTTACCAGGGCATTCCAGTTCTCACAGACTTATGTAAATGGAAGCCAAAAGTTGTATTCCTGGCTGCATGACAAAATTTCTCTGTACTCCTGAAAATATAAAATTGTGGCATTCCAAATGTCTTCATTTGTATTTTAAATATACATATATATACTGAAATATGCTAATACTTCAAAATAAACTGTGCAAATTCCACGAGAAAGCATTTCTTTCTCACAGTCCTGCAATATTTTTATTCTCAATGATACATTTCAATTCCCTTCTGAAATTCCCACACTATTGCATCTGCTTTTACCAATCTTCCAGGTACTGCATTACAGATCATCACAAGTCGTTGCGTTAATACATCTCTCCTTTGCCAACTGTCTTAAATCTCTCATCCATGGTTACTGACCCACCTGCCAAGTGGAAGTCACTTTTAATTAATGTAAGTTAATTTATAGTCAAAATAAAATTTATCGTCCCTCATAATTTCCTAAGTATATAAAGGTGCAGGATGTTTGTTCAAAAGAAAGTCAGATTGCTTCAACAGGGATTAAATTTAAAAAGCAAGGTGATGACTTCTGTCCAGCATTAATCCTTTTTGAATGTGTGAATATTGAGTAATGTGTGAATATTTAGCAATGCACGAATGATTACATCTGACACAGTGCTTCATTCAAGATGTCCCATTTGAAACTAATCTGCAATGCATTTGGAGACATTTTGGATGAACACCCAAGTAGTTGCTCTTGTTTGCTGTATTTCCCCAAATGAGAGGCTGAATTAATTGGGTATATACCCTTTGGAGCTTAGAAGAATGAGACATGATCACTTTGAAACATATAAGAACCTTCTAGCTCAGCGAGCAAACGTACCTCCAGAACCTCAACCTGAGCGACAAATCTTCTCAAAACACACATACAAGATTGTGGAGGCACTTGGAAGAATTGATACAGAGTGATTGTTTTTTGTGACTGGGGAAATCTGAAGTACAGGGGCGCAACCTCAAGGTAAGGGGTTAATCATTTAGTATTGAGAGGAGGAGAAATTTCTTCATTCAAAGGATTGCAAATCTTTGAAATTGTCTACTCCTAAAGGTTACAAATGCATTATAAAAAATCATTAATGTATTTAATGCTGTGCTAGATGTATTCTTTGCCTGTCAGGGAATTGAGGAATATGGGGACTGGGTGGAAAAGTAGAACTAGAGCCAAAATTCAGCCATGATTATATTGAATGGCAGAGCAGGCCTGATGGCTGTATGATTTACTCCTGCTCTTATTTTTTTTAAGTTCTTACTTCAGATCTTTGAGAAAAAGCGAACAGTTGGATGTGCACGTCCAAAAAAAGCTCTGCAAATGAAGACTTTGTTGCTGTGGCATGAGGAACTGGGCACAATACTCCAGTTGACGCTGAGCCAGTGTTCTACGAAGGGTTAATACAACTTTCTTGCTTCCGTACTTATGTCCCTTTTAATAAAGCTCAGAATGTCGAAATGCTTAATAAGCACTATGTCAACCTGTCTGGCCACCCTTAAAGACTCATGCACATATATACCCAGATCACTCTGTTTTTGCGGTCCCTTTAGAATTGTACCTTTTTTATATAGTGTCTTTTTGTCCTTCCTACCAAAATGAATAACTTCACACCGTTTTGCATTGAATTTCCTCTGCCACTTCTCCATCCAGTCCACCAACCTGTCGATGTCCTTCCCTAAATTTTGCACTATACTCGCCACAGTTCACAATGCTTCCACGTTTCTTATCATCTGCAACTTTTAAAATTGTACCCTACATATACCCAGGTCTAGGTCATTATCAGTCCCAACACCTGAAATGCTCTACCACAGTACAAACCTACCTCACATCCTATAACCATTCATTAATCATTACTCTATTTAGACAATGATTAGAGCTGATTTTATATCCATGTTACTCCTGTTGTTTGTATTCCATAAGCTCTAAGTTTACTTTCAGATCTGTTCTGATGTCCTTCATAAAATATATTTGGAAGTCCATCGACAGGCCAATCTACTCATCAACTTTCTCGATTACCTCATCAAGAAACTCTGCCAAGTCAGTTAACATGATTGTGCATCTTTCCAGCAACTCCATGTTTAAACCTTCCCAGTCAGATTTTCACCAATGCTGGTGTGCTCGACTGATCAGAATAACTTTAACCTGTGGTAAATATGAAGTTTACAAAAGTGTTAATGATGACATACAAATAAGGGTTCCTGTTGAATACAGCTCCTAATATCATGTTATTGACATTGTGAGGTGGAATTAAGGAAGCCAATTAGTGTTCGGTGTCACATAAAACTGAGCTTCAATATTAGATGCAAAATTGTTCCAGGGCGGCATGTTTTTCATATGTAAATAGAATGTAAACATTCACATCAATCACAACTTCAATGTAATACAAAGATCAATCTTAATCATTAACTTTTTGGGATTGTTATTGCACATAGTACTGTCAATAAAATACTGACCTCAGCCCTTACTGCCACTGGGAAATATCTGCGGAAAGGTAAGTTTTTATCCACATGGGAGTGAGAGGAACCAATAGACGGTCACTGTCCTTGGGATGAGCTCGTTGCATTTGAAATCCTAATTTAGGCTCACATTTTCAGGACCCAGTCGACAAAACCAGCGTGAGGCAGAGGGAGAATTTATGGTGGGAAAGTGTAGAATCGTCAGCAAAATATTGGCATCCCCAAGAATTCGTGGGATTAACCTAACATTCAAGTATGCAAATGGTAATGGTAAACAGAAATCACACAAAATGCCAACTGTTGCTTCTCTGTTGTTTTATAAGCAAGCCAGACAATTTGGCTGCTGTGCTGGGCATCAGCAGTTTGGCTGAAATAACTGAGACCCGGACCACTGCAAGAAGGTGTAGCTTTTATAGTCGGCCACAAATTGTTCAGAACGCAACCAAAAGTAAGCGATGGTATCTGTTTATTTACACCGAGTCATTCATTGCTTTCTTTGTGCTTATAGTGATGCCTCGCCAACACATGTACTCAATGCAGAAATGGCTTTACTGCTTTACTGCCAGAAGAAAATGTGCTGTTTGCTGAGATTGGCGCCACTTTCCGCGTAACTAGGCAGAAATCTTCGGGACGTCTAGCACCAAAAACACCTTCAATGTGATCTCCCTCTGCTGTTGTCAGAGTAACAGTTCTTGCATTCAACTGGAATCTGGTTCAATAATCGGTGCATCTGATCCCGAAAGGGCTCATTCTAAAGGGAGAGATTGTTAACGTTGACGTGAGACATTTCAAGGCACGGCGAGGTGTATTGTTCGTTTCATTTTAACCAACAGGTCAACATCAAAAGTAGTCAAGGTGAGCTCTGTTCTGTAAGATGGTGACGACACGTTGCTGGCTGAAAGAAAGAGAAAACAGAAAACAAAGGGATAAAAATAAATTATTATAACGGTACGTTCAAAAAAGTTAAAAATCACACAGCACCAGGTTATAGTCCAACAGGTTTAATTGGAAGCACATTAGCTTTCGGCGCGACGCTCCTTCATCAGGTGATTGTTCAAAAAAGGGCTTCGCTGTATTAAATCAAGATTCCGTGTTGTACATGCTGTTGAGTAACAGCGACAATTTGCTACATCCAAACGCTAAGGGCTCATGTTCTGTGGAAGGGACAGTCAGAATTTGCAGCCTCTGCCAAACAAAACCCTGTTGCTTATTTTTAAATGCATAATTTAAAAAAAATAGCTACAAGTGGAAAGATACGTAGTCACATACAGAAAAAAAAGGAATGAAAATCCCAGAGAGTGTCCTTTACATCAGAAAGAGCCTTGACAATTCTGCCCAGTCAAATACCAAGGGAACTGTTGCGGATGGGAGGGGGATGGGGTGGATGGCTGGTTGTGGGGGGGAGGGATAAAAGTACTGTATGAATTCAAGATACAATTACATTCCAAAAAGCAAGCCATAACTCTTGGAGAGGTCTCTCCAGCAGTTAGTGAGCAGAATATCCTCAGGGGCAATATTCATCAAGCAGCACGCTGCATTCTCTCTCAAGAATCGCTCGGGGAAAGGGTCAAGTAGCCACTGCCATGCTGTTTGAGCTCATCAGAGACATATTTAATTTAATTAAGCCTGTCACTGCTATTGATTTTGGCAGTTTCAATTACTGGACTGTTATGGCTTCTGGATCTACTGATCTGTGATGAGTCCTATCAGCATAGGCACACATGGAGGAAGAAACCCTTTGTCTCCCTCAGATCCTGACACATCCTGCCTCGGGCCATAACTTATTGCATTTATTCAGCCTAGCTCTCCTTCCACTTTTCATAATTAATTCCTCATTAGACAGGCTTTTATTGTTTAATTTGTGCAGTTTTTAATCAAATTGGGCAGATTAATTGCAGCTAAATTTAAAGGCGAATGAAAAATATAGGCTTTTGAAAACTTGCTGTTCATTTTTTAGACAAGATAAAATGAAACACTTAAAATGTTGCGAGTGGTTTGAATAATAATTAGATCATACTAACAGCTTGGACGTTTAAATAAAAGGGCAGATCGAGGCTATTAGAAACCATTCTGACGTCCTTATTCAATAAATACAAATTAAAATCTTCGGTTCAGTTGATGAATATACCCAGCATTTTGACTCTGCCCTTCTGGGATTTTGTGGTGATGTCTTTTATGCTTTTCCTGCACATCACCTATGTACTAGATTAAAATGTCACGAAAGGTTTTTTTTTGACTGTTTACAGAACAACAACAAATAACATTTATAACTTTTTTTAAAATCCCAGGAAGTGCTAGCTGGACTTTTTAAATTTAAAAATGTCTCTCCATGAAATCTCCATGCTTCCCATTGTTCAGGCACTACCAAACCTTCCCAAAAAGTGTATTTTAAAATTTATTTACAGGACGAGGGCATCGCTGGCCAGACCAACATTTATTGCCCATCCCTAATTGCCCAGAGGGCAGGTTAAGAGTCAGTAACGTTGTTGTGGGTTGGAAGTCACATGTAGAGCAGACCAGGTAAGGATAGCAGTTTTCTTCCCTAAAGGACATGTGTGTGTGTATATATGTCCAGACACTCTAAACTATATCTGATACTACTACTCAAAATATGTTCTTGTTACTTATATCCATATCACATTTGTCCGTGCTGAAAATGCTTCCTTCTCATGCAACATATACCTGCTACCCATTCAACATGCATGAATCTCATGAAACTGCCTTTACTGTAAATGTTTCACATTTCTTGCAGCATTAATGTAGTGCAACATTGTCACACAGATTACATCAATGCACTCAGGTTTATAAATGGGGCAAGTTGTCTTCCAGCACTTTTAATAAGCCTGAAATTATGAAAGTGTTAGTTTCTGTGCTGGTTGTTCCCACCATGCTCATATTGAATGGTAGAGCAGAGTTGAAGGATTGCATGATTTACACCTCCTCCTATTTCTTATGTTCTTATGCTGTGCAGTACACATTGATTTGACAGGGAAGGAGGTAATGAAGATGTACATTTATGAAATTTGGTGCAAGAACAAAATGCACGAACATTTTGCAGTCAGAACTTTGCATAAATATGTTCAATCTATAGAGGAAAGCATGTATACACTTCAATGATAGCTCTCACAAGTCATAATGTAACTAGTTCATTTGAGAAGGAGACAGAGCTTGCTCTTATAAGTCACCTTTCACAATCTAAGGATATCACCAAAAGCACTTCACTGCTCATAAACTAGTTTTTTCAAAGGTAGTCATTGTTGTAAAGTAGGGAAAGACTGAAGTTAACTTATTCAAGCAATGTTCCACAAACAGAAATGCTGCTGTCTGTAAAGGAAAATGTTGAGTTATTTACTTAGTTGAACGAAAATAACTTCCTTCATGCAACTGTTTGTTGGCTGTGATGCTGATGACTTCTTTGGTAGGTGGGCCTCAGGCATAAAATACAAAGAGTGGCTTTGATAGGCTCCATGAGTTTCCTCCATTATTGTGGAGGTTGGCTGCAGTTCAAATTCAAACAGGTGCCATAACTGTTTCATTATACGCATGAACCCGACAAAGGTTTTCCTTCAATATTTTGGTATCAGTGTGTTAACGGATTTATGAACCACACTTGCACAGAAAAGTGCACACAATCTGCCTGTGATACAAACTGAACCTGGATTTATGCCTCCCTTCCTTCTTTTTATACTTCATTGAGAAACACAAGATATGCAAATCCCTGTTTCCAGATTGTAGCAACACAAAATTGTAGTGCCAAATGAAATCGTTTTTTAAAAACATACTCAAAGTGCAGCACTCACAAACAGCTTCAATCAAACATCCATCCATTGGTTTAAAAGTCATAGAATTATGGAGTTATATTATCACAGAGTCATACAGCACTGTAGCAAGGCCTTTGGCCCAACTCGTTCATGGCAACCAGGTTTCATAAACTGAACTAGTCCTGTTATCCTGCATTTAGCCCATAACTCCCGTACCTTTCCTATCCATGTACCTGTCCAAGTGTCTTTTAAATATTGTAATTGTACCCGTCTCTGTCACTTCCTCTGGGACTTCATTCCATACACGTAGCATCCTCTGTGTGAAAAAATCGTCCCTCAGATCCCTTTTAAATCTTTCCCCTCTCACTTTAAATCTATGCCCTCTAGTTTTAGATTCCCTTATCCTCGGGAAAATACCTTGGCTGTTCAATCTATACATGCCTCTCATGATTGTACAACTCTCTTTGGTCACCACACCTCCTCCCTCCCTGCACCCCCCCAGCCTCCTACATTCTAGGATAATAGTCCCAGCCTATTCAGCCTCCTTATAACTCAAACTCTCTAGTCCAGTCTTGATAACACCCTTGTAAATCTTTTTTGCACCCTTCCTAGTTTAATAATATCTTTCTTATAGCAGGGCCACCAGAATTGTATATAATGCTCCAAATGTGGCCTTACTGACATCTTGTACAGACATAACATAACTTCCCAACTCCTGTACTCAATGCTCTGACAGATGAAGGCAAGTGCCAAACATTTTCTTCACCACTGTCTACCTATAACGCTGCTTTCAAGGAAATATGTGCCTGCACCCCAAGTTTATCTGTTTGACAACACTCCTTAGGGCCCTTCCATTAACTGTGTAAATCCTGCCCTGGTTTGTCTTACCCAAATGCAACACTGCACATTTATCTGAATTAAACTCCATCTGCCATTCCTTAGCCTAGTTGATTAAGATCCTGTTGTACTCTTAGATAACTTTCTTCACTGTCCATTTTATCACCGAGTTTGGTATCTTCCACAGACTTATTCACCATGCCTGCTACATTCTCAAGTAAATTGTTTATGTAAATGATGAACAATAGTGGACCCAGCACTGATCCTTGCAGCATACCGCCAGTCACAGATGTCCAGTAACAATCCTCTACCACCACCTCCATCTCCTACCATCAAGCCAATTTTCTATCCAATTAGCTAGCTTTCCCTGGATCCCACATGATCTAAACATACTAGCCTAGCTACCATGCAGAAACTTGTCAAAGACTTTGCTAATGCTCATGTAGATATTTTCCACTTTGCCTTCATCTATCTTCTTGGTCACCTCTTTACAAAACTCAGTCAATTTTGTGAGACATGATTTTCAGCACATAAGGCCATTCTGACTATCCCTGACCAGTCCTTGACTTTCCAAATACATGTAGATCCCGTCTCTCAGAATCCCCTCCAACGACGTACGCACCACTGTTGTGTAAGCCCTGCCCTGGTTTGTCTTACCCAAATGCAACACTGCATATTTATCTGAATTAAACTCCATCTGCCATTCCTTGGCCTGGTTGATCAAGATCCTTTTGTACAAGAACCACAGTCTGTGGTTCCCTGGCTTTTCCTTGCAGCCTTTCTTAAATCATGGCAGAACATTAACCACCCTCCAGTATCTGGCATCTCACCCGTGCTGTTGATGATACACATATCTTTTCTAGGGACTCTGCAATTCCTTTCTTAGCTTCCCGCAATGTCTTAGGATACATTTGATCATGTCCCAGGAATTTATCTACCTTTATGTGTTTGAAGACCTCAAGCATCTCCTCTTCTGTATGGTGGCCTCTTTTCATGATATCACTGTTTATTTCCTTGAATTCTGTAGCTTCCATGTCTTTCTCCATAGTAAATACCGATATGAAATGTTCTTTTAGGATTTCGCCCATTTCCTGTGGTTCCATATATAGACAGCATTGTTGATCTTTAAGGGGCCTTATTCTCTCCCTAGTTAGTCTATTGCCCTTGGTATACTTGTAGAACCTCTTTGGATTTTCCTTTAACTTATCTGCCAAAGCTATCTCATGTTATGCATCCAGGAGGCCCAGAACATGCCCAACCTGAATTACTCATTGTTGTGGTTCTGTTCGCCGAGCTGGGAATTTGTGTTGCAGACGTTTCGTCCCCTGTCTAGGATACATCCTCCGTGCTTGGGACCCTCCTGTGAAGTGCTTCTGTGATTTTTCCTCCAGCATTTGTAGTGATTTGAATCTGCCGCTTCCGGTTGTCAGTTCTAGCTGTCCGCTGCAGTGTTCGGTATATTGGGTCCAGGTCGATGCGCTTATTGATTGAATCTGTGGATGAGTGCCATGCCTCTAGGAATTCCCTGGCTGTTCTCTGTTTGGCTTGTCCTATAATAGTAGTGTTGTCCCAGTCAAATTCATGTTGCTTGTCATCTGCGTGTGTGGCTACTAAGGATAGCTGGTCGTGTCGTTTCCTGGCTAGTTGGCACAGCAACGAGCACCCGAGCTACAAATCTTCTCACAGACTTTAATTACTCATTCTTTAGCAGCCAAACACTCAGAAATTTACTACTATGCTTTTCTATAGAAAATTAGAAAAGTAAAAACATCTACTATATGTATAAAATGTATGCATACAAAACTTATACTCTAACATTCAGAATTAACATGAGGTAAATGTAGGTAAACAGACAAACTGTGGTCAAACAACACCACAGAGTACATCAGTTAGCAGATGTGTTTGGCACAGATCCCATGGATTTCTCAGAAATCCATCAGATGTTAGTGACACTGTGGGTCACTAAATCTCAATAAAAGTTTATCTTCTTCACAAGGGGCATTCAATTTTCACTTTCAAATGCTGCTCTGATCTGGACTGCTTTGACAGCTGTTCAGCTCCACATGGTTCAATCTATTTTCCTAGGACTTATTTCCACTGGATTCTTGAGTCTTTTCTCCTGCACCTACTCCCAGCACAATTCCAGCTCTTTTGCAGACAGCTAACATAGAGTCATAGAGATGTACAGCATGGAAACAGATACTTCGGTCCAACCCGTCCATGCCGACCAGATATCCCAACCCAATCTAGTCCCACCTGCCAGCACCTGGCCCATATCCCTCCAAACCCTTCCAATTCATATACCCATCCAAATGCCTCTTAAATATTGCAATTGTATCAGCCTCCACCACTTCCTCTGGCAGCTCATTCTATACACGTACCACCCTCTGTGTGAAAATGTTGCCCTGTAGGTCTCTTTTATATATTTCCCTTCTCACCCTAAACCTATGCCCTCTAGGTCTGGACTCCCCGACCTCAGGAAAAAGACTTTGCCTATTTACCCTATCCATGCCCCTCATAATTTTGTAGACCTCTATAAGGTCACCCCTCAGCCTCCGACACTCCAGGGAAAACAGCCCCAGCCTCGTCAGCCTCTCCCTATAGCTCAAATCCTCCAACCCTGGCAACATCCTTGTAAATCATTTCTGAACCCTTTCAAGTTTCACAACATCTTTCCAATAGGAAGGAGACCAGAATTGCATGCAATATTCCAACAGTGACCTAACCAATGTCCTGTACAGCCGCAACATGACCTCCGAACTCGTGTACTCAATACTCTGACCAATAAAGGAAAGCATACCAAACGCTTTCTTCACTATCCTTTATACCTGCGACTCCATTTTCAAGGAGCTATGAACCTGCACTCCAAGGTCTCTGTATTCAGCAACACTCCTTAGGACCTTACCATTAAGTGTATAAGTCCTGCTAAGATTTGCTTTCCCAAAATTCAGCACCTCACATTTATCTGAATTAAACTCCATCTTAGTTAAACTCCATTAAACTTCTCAGCCTATTGGCCCATCTGATCCAGATCCTGTTGTAATCTGAGGTAACCCTCTTCGCTGTCCACTATACCTCCAATTTTGGTGTCATCTGCAAACTTACTAACTGCATCTCTTATGCTCACATCCAAATCATTTATGTAAATGACAAAAAGAAGAGGACCCAGCACCGATCCTTGTGGCACTCCACTGGTCACAGGCCTCCAGTCTGAAAACAACCCTCCACCACCTTCTACCTTTGAGCCAGTTCTGTATCCAAATGCTAGTTCTCCCTGTATTCCATGAGATCTAACCTTGCTAATCAGTCTCCCATGGGGAACTTTGTTGAACATCTTACTCAAGTCCATATACAGCTCTGCCTCATCAATTCTCTTTGTTACTTCTTCAAAAAACTCAATTAAGTTTGTGAGACATGATTTCCCACGCACAAAGCCATGGTGATTATCCCTAATCAGTCCTTGCCTTTCCAAATACATGTACATCCTGTCCCTCAGGATTCCCTCCAACAACTTGCCCACCACTGAGGTCAGGCTCACTGGTCTATAGTTCCCTAGCTTGTCTTTGCCGCCCTTCTTAAACAGTGGCACCACATTAGCCAACCTCCAGTCTTCCAGCACCTCACCTGTGACTATCGTGATACAAATATCTCAGCAAGAGGCCCAGCAATCACTTCTCTAGCTTCACACAGCGTTTTAGACTACACCTGATCACGTCCTGGAGATTTATCCACTTTTATGCATTTCAAGACATCCAGCACTTCCTCCTCTGTAATATGGTCATTTTGCAAGATGTCACCATCTGTTTCCCTACAGTCTATATCTTCCACATCCTTTTCCACAGTAAATACTGATGCAAAATACTCATTTAGTATCTCCCCCATTTTCTGTGGCTCCACACAAAGGCCGCCTTGCTGATCTTTGAGGGGCCCTATTCTCTCCCTAGTTACCCTTTTGTCCTTAATGTATTTGTAAAAACCCTTTGGATTGTCCTTAATTCTATTTGCCAAAGCTATCTCATGTCCCCTTTTTGCCCTCCTGATTTCCCTCTATTTTTTATAGATATTTTTATTGAAAATTTAACATGTTTTTACAAGTTTACGAAAGAAAACTAAAAAAAACCCAAGTATAAACATTGACATACAGTTAAATCTTAAATAAGTGATAACCAAAATCTGTCAAACAAGAAAACAGAAATACCAAGAGAAAAAAAAGACAAAACTCAACTAACTACTCATCTAACTTACAACTAACCAGAGTGTATCATTAAAATTCTTACATTATTCAAGAGAAAAAAAACCTAATGGATAACACATAAATTGAGCAGTGATATGCATGCTCGGAATGGTTTAACATCAGATCACGACAAAACCCATATTTATCCAAAACATCCCGAGCATAGAGCATATAAAATTCACAAAAATAAAAGCTCTTTAGTACATTCAGATCAATATATAATTAAAAAAACTATTTCTAAATAGTAAAAAAAGTATAAAACGTATTTAAACGGAGATCTTCCCCTTTATTCCCAGGGGGCATCACTATCTTTCCAAAAAACCCATCATAACCTCTCCCAACCAGTGCCCCAGCCTTGACCCAGGCACCTCACGATAGGATAAAGAAAATTCAAGTATACTACTGAACTAAAACTAACAGTGAGTACCCTATCCCCCACCCCCACCCACACCAACACCTGGATATATTTGGTAATGTTAATATATGAACATATATGACTATAAAATTACAGTCTCAGCAAATAATAATTAAATATTAATCCAAAATAACAGGGGAAAACAACCTCTCTCCCAAGGACAAAGATAAAATAAGATAAGGTAGCCACCTTCCCCCATCCACATTAACTAGACTCCCTGGCCTATATTAAAAAAAGGGGAAAGAAAATCGCTAAGTAAAGGATGAATAAATAAACCCTTCTTCCCACCCCCCCCCCCCCGGAGATAATATTAAACAGTAAGGTAATGAAAGAGGAAAAGAGAGGGGGTAAACTGGGGTGGGGTAGGGCAAAGCAACATAAATTAACTCGTATAATTTGTCTAAGAGAGTCCAAAAGTTCCTTGGCCTTCTCTGGTGATCCGAAGTTATACATGGACCCTTCATGGCTGAAGTTTAGTATAGCTGGGTAGCGCAAGGAGTATTGAATGTTTAAATCCCTTAAACGCTTCTTTGCTTTATCAAACACCTTCCTCTTTCGGACCAAAGCTGGGGAAAAGTCCTGAAATAACATAATCTTGGATCCTTTATAAGTCATGGCTTAGGGATCTTTCCCAAGATTTCTGGAGGCTTCCAAGAGCATCTGCCTCACCTTATAGCTCTGCAGCCGGAACAGGACCGGGCGGGGGCGCTGGTTCGAGCCAGGCCCGCGTATTGCAACCCTGTAGGCCCATTCCACCCTTACCTGGCCTGATCCAGCCTCCAGATTTAAAAACTGTGGAAGCCAGTTGTGGATTCTCGAGGTTGTCAGTGTGATTCTCTAAGGTCTGGACTTGCTGGTCGAGAGTCCATACCTGATCCATGGCCAATTCTGCAATGGCCTCGGAAATCTGCCCCTTCGACTCAGCATTCAATTTCTTCGATGTCTCGGCTGTGCTTTTATAGCGCGGCCGAGAATTAATTCTATTGACTTCGGGACTCTTCAATGAAAGCATCGATCTTCGCATTGAGTTTGGAGATTATTTCCACGAGGCTCGCCACCGTAGGTAAGTCCCCCGGGCGGCTGCGGACACCTCTGCTGCAGCTGGGGAGGGTGGGGGAGGGGCTCCTGTCAGCTGAGAGCTGCGAGCTGCTTTCCCCCTCGTCATTTTTACAGAAGACTGAACTGATTAAACTTAGTACTAAACCACTAATTACATTAAGTAAAAACTATTTTTAATTGACTTGGTGAGTGTGGTGGAGGAGGGTGGCCCACTTTGCCTGGGTCTTGGGAGGAGCACTATAGACTCAGACTTGCTGAGTCGCCGCCATCTTGGATCACCCCCTGATTTCCCTCTTAAATATACTCCTACTTCCTTTATACTCTTCTAAGGAGTCATTCGATCTATCCTGTCTGTACCTTACATATGCTTCCTTCTTTTTCTTAACCAAACCCTCAATTTCTTTAGTCATCCAGCATTCCCTATATTTACCAGCCTTTCCTTTCACCCTAACAGGAATATACTTTCTCTGGATTCTTATTATCTCATTTCTGAAGGCTTCTTATTTTCCAACCGTCCCTTTACCTGTGAACATCTGCCCCCAATCAGCTTTCGAAAGGTCTTGCCTCATACCATCAAAAGTTGCCTTTCTCCAATTTGGAGTTTCAACTTTTAGATCTGGTCTATCCGTTTCCATTATTATTAAATCTAATAGAATTATGGTCGCTGGCCCCAAAGTGCTCCCCCACTGACACCTCAGTCACCTGTCTTGCCTTACTTCCCAAGAGTAAGTCAAGTTTTGCACCTTCTCTAGTAGGTACATCCACATACTGAATCAGAAAATTGTCTTGTACACACTAAACAGATTCCTCTCCATCTAAACCCTAACACTATGGCAGTTCCAGTCTATGTTTGGAAAGTTAAAATCCCCTACCATAACCACCCTATTTTTCTTACAGATAGCTGAGATCTCCTTACAAGTTTGTTTCTCAATTTCCCTTTGACTATTAGGGGGTGTATAATACAATCCCAATAAGGTTATCGTCCCTTTCTTATTTCTCAGTTCCACCCAAATAACTTCCCTGGATGTATTTCCGGGAATATCCTCCTCAGCACAGCTGTAATGCTATCCCTTATCAAAAATGCCATTCCCCCTCCTCTCTTGCCTCCCTTTCAATCCTTCCTGTAGCATTTGTATCCTGGAAAATTAAGCTGCCAGTCCTGCCCATCCCTGAGCCATGTTTCTGTAATTGCTATGATATCCCAGTCCCATGTTCCTAACCATGCCCTGAGTTCATCTGTCTTCCCTGTTAAGCCCCTTGCATTGAAATAAATGCAGTTTAATTTATTAGTCCTACCTTGTCCCTGTCTGCCCTGACTGTTTGACTCTCTTCTGTTCTCAACTGTGCCAGTCTCAGATTGATCTCTTTCCTCACTATCTCCCTGGGTCCCACACTGCCACCCCCCCCCCCCCCCCACCACCACACACAAACACACACCTTACTAGTTTAAATCCTTCTGAGCATCTCTAGCTCTCCCTGCCAGTATATTAGTCCCCTTCCAATTTTCGTGCAATCCGTCCTTCTTGTACAGGTCACTTCTACCCCAAAAGAGAGTCCAATGATCCAAAAATGTGAATCCTTCCCCCATACACCCGCTCCTCAGCCATGCATTCATCTGCTCTATTCTCCTATTCCTGCTCTCACTAGCTCGTAGCACCAGGAGTATTCCAGATATTACTACTCTCGGGGACCTCCTTTTTAAATTTCTGCCTAACTCTCTGTAATCTCCCTTCAGAATCTCAACCTTTTCCCTTCCTATGTTGTTGGTTCCAATGTGGACAATGACCTCTTGCTGGCCCCTCTTCCCCGTGAGAACATTCTGCACTTTCTCTGAGACATCCTTGATCCTGGCACCAGGGAAGCAAAACGCCATTCTGCTTTTTCGCTGCTGGCCACGGAAGCGTCTTTCTGTACCTCAAACGAGAGCATTGCTTAACGCAATTGATTTCTTGGAATCCGACGTACCCCCCTCCCCCCCTTTGCATTAGAGCCAGTCTGCATACCAGAAACTTGGCTGTTCGTGCTACGTTCCCCTGAGAATCCATTACTCCCTACATTTTCCAAAACAGCATGCCTGTTTGAAATGGGTATATCCACAAAAGACTCCTGCACTGGCTGCCTACCTCTCTTATCCTTCCTGAAGTTAACCCATTTATGTGACTGTATCTGAGACTTACCCCCCCTTCCTATAACTGCCATCCATCATATTCTGTTGCTGTTGCAAATTCCTCATTGCTTCTAACTGTCTCTCCCACTGATCCATTCAATCTGATAAGATTTGCAGCCAGCAGTATTTATGGCAGATATAATCTGCAGTAACCCTTAAACTCTCTTTAAACTCCCACATCTGACAAGAAAAACATATCACTCTATTAAAGGCCATTTTTGTTCCTTCACAATTTACAGACCCAGAAAATAACACCGTCTTATTCCTCTACAAACACTGCCCCAGCTTAAGTTAATAGTTATGGTTTATATTTTAAGTTTAATCAAGAGATATATCTCCAAAACATATAATCAAGAAAGAACCTACTCTACTCACTATTGCAGATTTTCTGTAGGCCACACTTAAAATAACGATTAACTTATCTGATTCTGTGCTGTGAACTTTGCCCAACAGTTCCTCCAAGATCAGGTGTGAATTTCACTGTTTGGTAATTTTCCCTGATGTACTCTGATGTCCAGCGATACATGAATTCAAACATCAAAGGCAGTAACTGTGCAGGTTCTCTCTCTCTCTCTCCCTCTCCTGCAATGACATCACCATGTGCTTCTCAGTAAATCTTCACTAACTTTGATGTTCACTGAATTCCAGACTCCAAACTGCAGTGAACTATAAATTCTGCATCTTTGAGCTCTAACTCTCAGTTGCACTAAATTGTTCCTGGGATTTCAGTGAGGCAACAGCTCCTCAGGGTTAACAGAAGCACTTTAGCTGCCTGCAACCACCTTCTCTGATCAGCAGATTTCTTTCAACTCTACTAAGTTGGTAAGTCTCCATGGACTTCCCTGAACCCCAGTGGAACTGAACCAGAGAATGGCCATACTTTTCCTGCACATGACCTCTTTCCCTGCTCCTCATTAATTGAACACCAAAAATTGACATTTGAACTCTTGTTGTTCACTGACCCTTGAACTGAATTGCACAATCTTTTAGGAGCTCCCACTAATGTTCCTAGACAGGATCAAATGTAAGCAGAAACAAAAACAGAAATTGCTTGAAAAGCTCTGCAGGCCAGGTAATATCTGTGGAGAGAAATCAGAGTTCATGTTTCAGGACCGGTAACCCTTCCTCAGAACTTCCCCTGTTTTTCCAACAATGTCAATCATTTTGTTTTTTATTTTAAATGTAAGTAATATTGGAATATCTTGTGCCTTGTCTGTTAGAATCTTCAGAGATGGCTCACTTCAGCAGCACAAGTAGAGAAAAAAAAACTAATCACAAGATATGCACTGACTTTCATTCGAATAACATTTCATGTAATATTAAAATGAAGCTCAAATAAATATTCTGCAGATGACTGTTTGAAAGATCACACACTGTGTTCATTTTATTTCCACCAGGAAAGTGGGCTGTCTGTTATGTTGAAAATAGTGGAACATTCACCCTCTCCTTCACATGCTGGGTGTAGTATTATTTCTTCTGCACTGCCTCGATCTTGCATCTATTACCCTCAAGGGCAAGTCAGTAACATCATGAGAATTAATCTCCAATTTGTGCAATCATCCTGACACAATTGCAGGTCATTTTTCTAATTCATTCTTCAACTCGTGGTTTTGCTAGCCCTGTATCATTAGTGTCCTGCACTTTACCAAATGTACTTTTCATCATGAATTATGTATGCCTGTTTTCAAGTCTGAATGATAAATATTGGTACATTGCTGTTAATGCCCTAAAATTCTGCAGTGGCACTATTTGTTGGCACTCACTTGAGAGCAGATGAAAATTTATGAGTCCATTAATTAAATGGTGACATATTAGGGTATGTGGAATACTTGTTCCCCATATTCTGATGTGTCTTGGTCTAAAGCTTAGTCAAAGTCCAACCCAGCTAATGTCTGATGTTGGAGCCAATTTGAAACACTGGGAGGCTACACATATAACATTCATACAAATCTCATTCATACCTTAAAGAAATATTTAGAATAGTTAGTCTCCCATGATGTGACTGGAGAATATGAATAGCCTCGGAAGGGATTGACAACATAAAAATTAAAGTTTCTGATTAGGCCTGATCTTTCATGAGAGCTATCCAATCTGCTTGTTTATTGGGCCTTAACATTAGTATTTTGGTTTGAACATACTTCTTTTTATTCACATCTATTCCAAAACCCTAAGCAATTGTCAGACCGAAAACCTTTGAAAGTCTCCATCCCTAATAATTCAATAACCTTTCGTCTTGTACATTGTATATTTTCTGAGACAGCCTGCCACCAATTCAATTCCATCCCTACTCCATGTGCATTTTGCATTTAATCATATATGTTGTATGAGTTAAGACAGAGTAATTTGTCAAGTGGAAATTCGTTGCAAATGCAACTTTTCAAAAAAAATCTGAAAACACCAATAACTTAGCTTTGTTTCCATAGATAGCTTTTCTTGCTATTTTGTTGCATGTATTCCTGGTAACTTGGTGTATCCAAAGAATGGTAAAATATCACAAGACACCAGGTAATAGTCCAAGTAATAGTTGAAAACACTAGCTTTCAGAGTGCTGCTCCTCCATCAGGTGCCAGCATTTATGGTATATGCATTTTATTGCTGTTTATTCTCATAACTATTGTAAATTTCAAAGCCATATTTGCCCATAAAAACATTCAGTATATGGAGTACATTGAGATAATTTAATGACATGGCAATGCACTACAGGGAATTGAAAAGCTGTTTAATATTCTCACCCCACCTTGTGTTCCTTTTAAAATTATGCAACTTTAATTCAGCTCTTTCAGTTAATTAAAGGATTTGAACTGGTAGATCCAGGGAAAATATTGCCTTTGGTGGGGCAATCTGGAACAAAACATTAATGATACTCTTTTCTTGTAGAACATAATCCCTGCCAATCAAAATAGGGGTGGGGAGAGACACTGTAAGAGGAATTTTGGGGGTGATATCTGGTAGCAATTCTTCACACATAGAATAATGGAAATTAGCAACTCTCATCACCACACCCTCCACAAATCATTGAGGATAAGCCCATTGAAGATTAGCCTTAAGTTATTAATGAATACAGAACCAAGGTGGGTAAGTGCAATTAAGCTAAACAGTGACTCTGATCTTATTGAATATACAACTGGCTCATCGGGCTGAATGGCCTTTTCTGTTCCTAATTTCTTAAAGATCTCCTTCCAGTTTCACCCTGATAATTGATCCTGAGCTTATTGCTGTGAAGTTCTGCCAAGGTCTTTGCCTTTGCAGACTGAATGAAAAAGACTTTTCAACTTTGATGCTGAGCCATCACTGAAAGCTTCTGCCATTGCTGAATGAATTATTTTTTTCTCTCTCATTTATACTGCTCAAGTGGCTCATTAGCTGCTCCAGACGTGTAAAAGGAATGTTATTACAGGTGTGTCATGATTGGTCAACTCTCTGTCTTTCCCATTAATGAAAATTACTGTCACCTGCCATTTTGATTGACAGGGATGACGTTCTACAAGTAAAAGGGGTATTCAGTCCTTTATTCAAAAATAACAGTGACATATCTTCTCTCATTGTCTTGTTCCTAATTTACTTATCAGTAATTCGCATAGTCCCAATTTCTCTTTTGCATTTCTTTTCCCTATCGTCAGCTGATGATTGCGAAACACACAGCAAAGTTTATGAAATCATAGAGATTTTCCTGGCATCACTGCAGTGTAACATGGCATGGAAGTTTTCACGAGAGAACGTGCTGAGCTGATGGTTCTGAATGCCACAACAAAGTTTATGAAGTCGATGAGATTTTTCCTGACTTTACAGCAAAGGAATATTCCATGAAAGCTTCCAGTGTGTCATTAGAGAACCTTCTGAAGACTCCACGATAAACAACTTTTTTTTTGGAAGAAACTGTTGCCTAATCAGCCATAACATTTAGTCCAGAGTGTAATGACTCCACTCATCACTGTAACTTTGTCCAAAACTAGTCAGCGTAAAACATGTGTTTATGAACATGTAACGTTTATAATTAGAATTTATACTTAGTTTCAGTATATCCAAACAGAATAATTTGCTAAAATACACAATGTGTGCATTCAGTTATAAAATTAGTAGAGTTTATAACTATAATGAGGGATTTAAATACAAGAACAGAGAATTTTATTATTTGCAATGTTTATTAAACAAGGATTTTACCAAAATTTGGAAAAGTACCGCTCTGAGTTTTTACTTTTACCATAAACAAATTTTATCATGGCCAATGTCAAAATAATTCCTGTTTGGGAAAAAATATATCTGCTCATTAACCTAGAATTGCTTTGAATTATGGTTGTTCTTAGATGTGAAATATGCAAACATACAGGGGCAGGTTACTAGAGCAGCTGGAACTAGGTGTGACATTGAACTATTTGCTCATCACAGACCTCATCTTATTTTCAATTTACCTCAATGGAAGGATAAATCCTCTGTAACATATGACAGATAGCTATCTTGATATCATACTATTGTCCATTGCATGTTTTGACATTTAAAGAAAAAAGTCTGGAACTGTGAGGGCAATGTTAACCTAACCTACAGGAATGGGAACGTGGGTGCTTTACATCATGCCCAATTTTATTCTCCAGTGGAAATTAATTAATTTAAAATCCAATTCCACTGAATTTCTGGCTAATGAGTAAGATTAAAATTAGCACCAAAATGAAGAGTAGACTGAAGCACCCACTCCTCAATGTTTTCTATATGACGGGCTAAGCTAAAACCACCCCTGTCAGTCTGATTTGTGTCTAAGTTGCTTGCGTTTTCTGTTACAATATTTATTTTGCCTGTCTGTAGTTCCAAAGTCTGTTCCTTTTCAACTTTTAAAATAACTATTTTCAAACCGTACCTACTGAACAACATCCCTTTAATTAAGTTAAATTAATAGGGACCAGCTTTAATTTGGCTTCCTGTAACCAGCTAAAATCTGCTAACAGTGATCTCTGTCTTTTATTCTTGTTACAAGAGAAATTTGCCATGCTTGGTTTATTTTTATTTCCTTCATCTGTTAGGTCTCTCTAAGCCTGCCATACTTCCCATATGGGAAGACAGTGGGTTCATGCCTTTACTAATATCCATCTTACCTTGCTTTTTGCTTTTTGCAATGTGCTCCTCTTTTTGTCCTTTCCTCTCCTGAGGGACAGTGGTTCCATCTGTGTACGTCTCCATAGCAACCTTTCAACAATGTTCTAAAGTGAGTAATTGTAGTTCTGCATAGATTCCATTGTTTTAATTAAAGATGACAGGAATGGAACCTGAATATTGAAGGATGAAGGACAGTTGGGAAGGTGAGGAAGCCAGGAAAGTAATAGAGTTGTGGCTCTGATAGTTAAGATGGAATTAGTACAGTAGCGGTTGATGTTGTACCTTCATAAAGCTTGAATGTGGACATATTTTGAATAGAGATAGGAAATGACAAAGGCAAGAAGTCACTTATGAGAGTGGTGTAACAATAACAACATGCTTCAATAGAGCAAAAAGGAAGAAATGATGGGAGCTTTGGTTTTTACCAGGCATGGCCCAATAATATGGCAATTTCTGCCTGATATTATAATGGTATTAGCTCCACTTCATGAGTTGTTGAAGAACAATGTGAAATAGAAATAGTAATGGCCAAAAGCACAAGATGCTTATGATGCATGTGACAGAAGCCTGATACTGATATAGTACTCATTCATGACAACAAAAGGCATTAACTGAAGCAAGTGTGCGATACTTCAAGCTATGCCATTGGGACAGTAATCAATCACAAATTATAATAGTCAAGAGAAATTCATAACATTTGTTTCACATACTGTAACCAAGAATGAGTGCAGCAATGAACAGATGTTCTGAGCCCAACCATCTTCAGCTGATTCAACGACCTTCCCTCCATCATAAGGTCAAAGTGGGAATGTTTACTGATGATTGCACAATGTTCAGCATCATTTGCAACTCCTCAGATACTGAAGCTGCCCACATTCAAGTGCAAGAAGATCTGGACAATATCCAGGCTTGATCTGATATGTGAAAAGTAACATTCAAACTACCGAAATGCCAGGCAATGACCATCCCCAATAAAGACAAACTAACCACCATCCCTTGACATTCAAAGATGTTACCATCACTAATTCCCCCAATATTAACATCTTGGGGATTACCATTGGTCAGACACTCAACTAAACTCACCATATAAAGCCATGATGTGGAGGTGCTGGTGTTGGACTGGGGTGGACAAAGTTAAATGCAAAGTTAAAAATAAATACAATGGCTACAAGTGCAGGTCAGAGGCTTGGAATACTGCAGCGAATAACTTACCTCCTGACTCCCCAAAGTCTGTCCACCATCTGCAAGACACAAGTCAGGACTGTGATGTAATATTCCCCACTTGCCTGGATGGGTGAATCTCCAACAATACTCAAGGAACTTACCAACATCCAATACAAGCATTGGCACCACATCCACAAGCATCCACACCCTCCACCATCAATGCTGAGCAGCAGCAATGTATACCATCTGCAAGATGAACAGTAAAAATTCACCAAAGATCCTTAGACAGCACCTTCCAAACCCATGATCATGTTCATCTAGAAGGACAAGGCAAACAGGTACATGGGAATACCACCACCTGTAATTTCCCTTCTAAGCCACCCATCATCCTGACTTAGGAACATATCACAATTTTTTTACGTAGCTGGATAAATATCCTGGAATTCCCTCCCTTAGACATCGTGGGTCCACTATATCACATGAACTGCAATGGTTCAAGAAGGTAGCTCACCATCGCCTTCTCAAGGATAATTATGGATGAGCAATAAATGCTGGCCGGCCAACGATGACCAAATCACAAAAGTAAGTTCATTTTTTTAAAACGTAAAGGAATCATCTTCGGAATCAAAATATTTCATGAATATGTTTAAGTTGATGTTCATTGCAGATTATTAATCCTCAATGGTTTTTCCTGGTCCAAAATTTTCTAAACAATGATAGCAGGAACCAGAATGTAGTAGTAAGCTATATCTCTCTCTCATACTATGATGGCAACATTGAAAAGCGCAGTTCATAATGAAATGTTACAGCACTGTCATTTTTGCCATATGAAGAAAAGTAAGCTGTGAAGTCACAATCTTCCCAAGAGGAATAATAAATGAGAGAAATGCAAGTCAGAGAAACCTAAACCTTGAGCTTAGTTAGAATATACACATTCTAAATGAAGAATTACTTTGAAAAGTCTTAAGCATCTACCTGCATTTCTTTCATAGGGTGCACCTTACACATCCTTTAAGACACCACACAACAACAATAAAAAATAGCAAATGCCTTCTTTTATTTATTCCTGGGATATGGGTGTCACCGGCTAGACCAGCATTTATCGCCCTTAAGAAGATGGTATTGAACTGCTGCAGTCCACGTGCTAGAGGTAGAGCCATTATTCTGTTAGGGAGGGAATTTCAGAATTTTGATTCAACGACACTGAAGGAATAATAATATACTTCCAAGTCAGGGTGGTGAGTAGCTTGGAGGGGAACCTGCACTTGGTTGTGTTTCTATGTGTCTGCTGCACTGTCCTTTAAGGTGGAAGTTGTGGGCGCTGTCTAAGGACCATCAACAAGTTCTGCAGCATGCCTTGTGCATCCAGTCAATCTTTCCATCTAATCTTCAAAAAGTGCATCCTTACTTTTAATGCTCATTCACCAGCTGACCCTGGCACACCCTGACTAGCTGTGGGAAAGAAGACTAACCTGGCCCCCACAGTTTTATGCCACATGCATCTCTGTAGTTGAATTTTAAAATCCCAGCGTCCATTAATCTATCTATCCTGCTCTTCACACCTCCAAATTTCCTTCAGCACCACGATGCTTTTTTTCCTAACTGGGCTACAACAAAGATTCTGCTCTCCTTTGAGATGCTGCAAGGCATAAGAATCCACAGCAGCCCCCAACTTCCTGCTCCTAATCAGTGAGTTGCTTGTGAGAAGTGTATTTTGCATTGGCAGTATGCCTACTGCATTCTAATGAGGGGCGCCCTGGAATTGAGACAGATTCCCCACCAACTCCCCCGGGCTGGCATTGCTGTCAATCCCCCAGGAGCACCCCCGCACTTCACATTGTTTGCATCTCCCTTTGGTTTAAAATGGAGAGCTGTAGTTTCTAACAGGCAAAGCTTTAACTTTGATGAGTTGAAAAGATCAAGAAAATGAAATTATAACTGGAGGTACAGCTTATGCTACAGACATGTGAGTTTCGCTGACACCGAGTTTGAAGTGGATCGTCTTTCAATCTAATCTTCAAAAATTCATCTTCATCTTTTCTATTTTAAAGTGCTGGACTTTACAAAATTCTGGCAGAATTTTGATTTACGATAATCTAAATGGATCATGCTTTATTTGTACCACACATACTCCCAACTTTAAGTCCGATAGCAATCATCTGAATTAGTCACTTTATTTAGTTTATTAACTTCTTTGCTTCAGCAATTTCCTGATGACATTTTTAAAAAACGCTTTTTGAAACTGAAATGGCACCCAGTATTCTAATGCTCCTCAGTCTGAATTGTTTTCTTCATAAAGATCTAACATTTCTTGGCAGAAAAAAACCTATTATACGTTTCTTTCATGGTCAATCAGTTTGAATTCTCCTTTGAAACTATTTTAGTAGCTGCATTATAAGCTTGGCAAAAGATGCAGCAGGTATCGAAAAATTCAGACTGCCTTTTCTTATTCTCATTGACTTTGGGAAATTTCTAATGAAGAATTTGACCACTTCCCAGTGAGATCTCAAATGCTTAACCAAATTGCTCTCCTTTTTGTAGAATCTGCAACTAAGTGCTGCTATCAGCAACTTTGCCCAGCCTTCAAATTGCATTGGAATCTATTGCTCAATGTTCCTGATTTTCTCATTTTCCGAACTTTCAGCGCTTATTTTACTTCAATTGTATGTTCATGCCCAAATGGAAATATGGATGTGTAATTTATGAATCCCAGTTGCTTTCAAATCCCAGAAAACATCTGGCATGCATTTCTCTTATCCCATATATGTTACCAATTTTATCAGCCAAAATTGCTCATAAAGCACACTATACAGAACTGGGCTTGTTTAGAATGGGTTTGGTGCCCTATGGAGATTTTATGCAAGCCAACAGCAATTCAAAATACATATCTTGGTTATGTTAGGCTATGCTACAATGAATCACATTATGTTATATTAGTGAACATACTATAAAAACAGATCAAATGACATGACTATATTCTCAGTAATATGATAGCTTTAGAGGGTTGCTTTCAAAATTTAATTTGTTTGTTTTGCTGCTTTTTAAGAAAGTATACATATCAAACATTCATTGATGTTCTTTGAAATATGACGTGATTTAGTTATACGTACCTCTGAGCTGTTCACACTAATTGAATGGTTGCAGCATCACATGATATCATCTGTAAACTCAGATTCAATAATATGGTAATTTTAAAATGTAAAAATTCTAAATATGAAAGAATATAAATTTCTGGAGCAGCAAGTTGTCTTTCATTAGATGTAGTTGATCTCCTGAAGTCACACACGCATAAAGGGGAAGAATATGGTCACTCTCTCACCTGTCTTTGATGCCCTTATGCTTCTGGCTTGCAACATCTTTTTTGTGCTTTTGTTTCTTTCTCTTCCCAGTTTCTTTCTCAGAGCCATCTTTGCTTCTCTCCCAGTGCTCTTCCCAGTATCTTCTATTTTCAATCACAATTTCTACCTCTTTTGCTTTTAATTGGTTTACCAGGATGCTGCACAGGATTAGATATAAGGAGAGGTTAGAAACACATGGGTTGTTTTCTCTAGAGTGGTGGAGGCTGAGGGGAGACTAGATAGAGGTCTATGAAATTATGCATATATAGGGTTAATGGTGAGAATCTTTTTCCCAGACTTCAAATGTCTAATACTCGGGGGCAAGCATTTAAAGTGAGAGGAGGAAAGTTCAAAGGAGATATGAGGGGCAAATGTTTTACACAGAGAGTGGTAGGAGTCTGGAACATGCTGTCAGGGGTAGTGGTGAAGGTAGATATGATACGGGTGTTTAAGGGACTTATTAGGTAAGCACATGAATATGCAAGGAATGGAGGGATATGGACCAAGGGCAGGTAGAAGAGATTAATTTGGTGTCTTGTTTGGCACAACATCATGGGCCAAGGAGCCCTTTCTTGTGCTATTGTTCTATATTCTACGATCCACTCAGCTCTTCCGTCCATAGCACTCCATTGATTCTGCAATATGTTACATCCTTTATTCATGCTCTGATATTCTTCACCCAAAAGTGGATAACAACATCAAATTCAACAAGATCTTTTTCTCCACACGCACAGACTGACCCCTTATTTACTTCTCTCAACAAGGCTACATATGTCTTCAAAATTCATCCTTTTAAAAAAAATCAAATTAAAATAAGGAAAGATATCTGTCAGCCTTTCTCCCAACATACCGCAGGTATTTTTGTAATAAGCTTCTTCTCTTTCTCCCAATTGTGTAAGAAATTAGAATCACTGATAATGCTCTAAGCTGTCTGTGCCTAGCATTAACTTTTTCGCAATTGCAACAATTCTCATTTCTCAAGCAAAGCGAAGGTTGAAAAGTATCTTGATAATGCGAAGACGACATTTTTTTGGAACATAAGTGTGGAACAACGAAAGGTCGGACAATGCTATGTTTCAGAAAATGGGCCAGGTGTATTTTTCATTTTCATTTTGTAACCTGAAGGTCAAGGGGGACTGGGCTGTGTTCACTTATTGGTTACAGAAGATCATGTGATTCTTGAAGAAGCTGGATTTGATACTTCTGTGAGATGAGCGGCACCGGGTGCCTTTATGTTAAAAATTGGCCTAGTAACAATTAAATTATATATAGATTTGTGGCTCTTCTATCGTCACGCAGTCAACAGCAACGTGATATCATTCCCAAAACCAAAATAATAGTGAAAAAAAATCACTTCACCTTTGTAGTTTAAAAACTTGATTCACAGAATTTGTTCTTTTTTCCCTAAGTTTTCTATTTGTGATATTTATGCAAAGCTCTCTGTCTTTGCTTTTCTATTTGTGAATGAATGTATGCAACCAAAATTGATGGTGTGATGGACAGTGAAGGAGGTTATCTCAGAATACAACAGGACCTTGATAGTTGGGTTGATTGGACGAGGAGAGGCAGATGGAGTTTAATTTAGATAAAGGTGAGGTGCTACATTTGGTAAGGCAAATCAGGGTATGACTTGTACACTAATAGTAGGATCCTGTGGAGTGTTGCCTAACGAAGAGACCTTGGGGTATAGGTTCATTGTTCCTTGAAGGTGGAGTAACAGGTAGACAGGGTAGTGAAGAAGGCATTTGGCACACATGCCTTTATTGGTTAGTGCATTGAGTATAGGAGTTAGGATGTCATGTTGCTGCTATACAGGACATTGGTTAGGCCACTATTGGAATATTGCATTTGTGGAAGCTGTTTTTGCTGCTTGTTTGCAGAAATTTCAGTCAGTCGTGGCGTTGCTCTCACCTGACTTGGCCCCTTGCCCTGGGTGGCCCTAGCCTGCTGGAACATTCTGTAACAACCACATAACTTTTGCTTTTGCCGTATAACTCATGAACTGTTTACGTGTAGAAAGCGTAACTTAGCCAAACGTTATCACTAGGAATGTAGTATCTGGAGTGTGCATTGACTGAAGGTCTGAGAACAATAGTTCGTTATGTACAGTCTCAGACTCTGCCTGGTGATGCTCACATAGACCATCTAGTGACTATCTTGTGGTTCTGTGTCTGATTGAGAATCTGTCAGCTTGGCATTTATTGTACTATATAAATCTGCGGTGATTGCAAAGTGCTTTGTAGATGCACTGGACTGTACTAAGGAATGGTGTATTCCCCATGATGGCATGCAACAAAATTTGTTAATGCTCAAGGTCTGAGTCAGGAGAATTTCTTCAACAGCATTCCATTCTGTTTTCTCTGTTATAGAAAAGATATTGTTAAACTTGAAAGGGTGCAGAAAGGACTTGCAAGAATGTTGCCAAGGTTGGAAGGTTTGAGTTAGAGGGAGAGTCTAAATTGGCCGAAGTTGTTTTCCCTGAGTGTTGGAAGTTGAGAGGTGACCTTTTTGAGGTTTATAAAATCATGAGGGGCATGGATAGGGTGAACAGCCAAGGTCTTTTTCCCAAGATAGGGGAGTCCAAAACTAGATGGTATAAGTTTAAGGTGAGAGGGGAAAGTTTCAAATGGGACCTGAGGGGCATTTTCATGCAGAGGGTGGTGCGTGTATGAAATGAGTTGCCAGAGGAAGTGCTGGAGGCTGATCCAATTAAACATTTGAAAGGCATCTGGATGACTATATGAATAGGAAGGGTTTAGAGGGATATGGGTCAAATGCTGGAAAATGGGACTTGATTAGTTTAGAATATCTTGTCAGCATGGACGAGTTGGACTGAAGGGTCTATTTCTGTGCTGTACAGCTCTATGGCTCTGTGTTTAGGTTTAAAGTGGACATAGTTTAAGTCTACATAGCTGTAGTTAATAATTATTTTTTGCCATTTGTAACAGAATAAAGTTGTTTATAATATAGTACTGTTTATTGATGAAACTGCCTCTGAGTTTCTTTAGTCCTAGGCATGGGTCAAATTCAGGCAAATTAACTACCTTAACGATTCAGCTCGTGTTTGCCTTTTTGTGATGGCTCATGAAGTGGTGAGACTTGATTACTAGTACACACTTCACATCAAACTATTGTGGCAATAGTTTTTTACAAGTCTTTTGCTGGATTTCTAGAGAAATCTTTTCTACTCCTGTCAAGAGTTGAAAAACAAGGCCAGGTATAAAAGGTAGTCACTAATAAATCCAAAAATGAATTCAAAATAAACTTCTTTACTCAAAAAGTGATTAGAATATGAAATGTTCGAGAGTATTTGGGGTGAATGGCATTGATGTGTTCAAAGGGAAACTATTTAAGGAGAAGGAATAGAAGGCGGTACTAATAGGTCACAAAATGTGTAGAACATGAACACTGATGTAGACATGTTGGATCAAATTGCCTGTTCTCGTGCTATAAATTCTATATTATCCACAGAAGCTCAAGTTAGTTAGTTTCAAAGTCTAATGGCTCATTTTGGTGACAACTGAGATACTATTGATGATCCCACTTTCTCTTTGATTCATGCCTCTCACTGTCTCCCACTTGGCCTTGATACATTTCCTGAAACAACAGAACACAAGAGCAGCAGTTATTGTAGAATATGTCATCTTAATTCATCCTCACACATCAAATCTCCACAGGAACATAAACAAACTCCAGAAGCATAAAGACAGACTGGATGAAGGGAGGATATTTCCCCTGGGACAGGAGACCAGAACCGTCTCAGGATATGCGGTGGCCCATTTCAGACTGAGATGAGGAAATATTTCTTCACTCAGAGGTTGGTCAACCAGACGGATTTTCTGCCACAGAAGGCTGTACAGCAGAAAGTCACAGAGTATATTAAAGAGAAAGGTGGATACATTTTTAGGTATTAAGGGCCTAAATTGTTTGGGAAGAAAGCTCAAACGTGGCATTGAGAGTAGAAGATCAGCCAAGATCAGCTAATTGAGTGATGGAGCAGACTCCAAGGGCTGAATGACCTACTCGACTTCTTAGTTTCTATCTAGATATCCCCTGCGGAGTATGTCAACTTTTACATTCTATAGATTTATTTGAGGCCATGTTTGAATATATAAAATTTAGGTTACTGAGAAATATTGTTATTGAAAAAAAATTCAGAAAACAATTTAAAGAACATAGAACATAGAACAATACAGCGCAGTACAGGCCCTTTGGCCCTCGATGTTGCGCCGATCCAAGCCCACCTAACCTACACTAGCCCACTATCCTCTATATGCCTATACAATGCCCGTTTAAATGCCCATAAAGAGGGAGAGTCCACCACTGCTACTGGCAGAAATTGTGGGAACCCCAGAGCAGATTTCATAGTCTTCAGGCTACGTATTCTAACTATAAAATTGCAGTTATTTTGTGTCACATAATGTGCCTTTATTATTTAAAAAGCCTTTTGTAATCTGAGTTAATAGATACTGCAAATACTTTCAATGTCTTTTCAAAATGAAACATGTGCCCCCTCTAATATAAATGGTGATTAATTGTTCTTTAAAAATTATGGTTAATATGTTGGTTTACTTATGAGCTCCTGTGCAGATTTTCAGAGACCAACAAGCAGAATTAAAACATACCAGACAAAATGGGTAAATTTTTATGGTTTGAACATGACCACCAAGTGCAAACATATATGTGCAGGCTAAAAAAAATGCAATTAGGATGTGTATGTCATTAAAATGGTGGACGAGCACTTGGCTTTATCTGTGTATCAGATATCTTCTCCCCTTCCCTTATTAAGGCTATTGTTCTGTTGCACATCATCTGTTGTTAGGAGACTTTCACGCAGGCCTCTACCAGTACCATGCTGAATTTTACCAATGGGAGACGCACTAATCTTGAGTGCAGATATTGCTTCCTTTGATGTTATGCTTTATTCCTATAGGGAAGTCCTGGACATTAGCTCAGTGTGTTTATACAGCAAACTGGATACAATAGCAACTCAAGACCACATTCCTAAGCATCAGCCTGTGATACATCGGTTAGGAAAAGCATTTCTTGAAGAAAGCCCAAGATAGGCTAACATAGCTAAACTGACCTACTTTGTGTGTTTTTCGGGGTTTTTTTTGTTTCTTGTTTTAGATTTCCAGCATCTGCAGTATTTTCCACTTTGAAAACTGAGTAGATCAAATAATCCTTTTGAGTTTTTTGTAGTAATTTTAGTCAGACAATTCCTGTCATCATTGGAAAGAACTATGTATTGCTTTCAATGAATTGATATTACTACCTATCCTGTCCTGCCAAGCTTCTGGTGAGATGAAACAAAAGGCTTATGGATGTCCTTGTGCTTAGATGCTACATTTTGCATGGTTAATGTAACTATTGGTGACGTAATAGGGCTCAAGACTCACATGGTCAGCAGCCTTTTTGTGCAATCAGTTATTCTTTACAGAAGCCAATATATGCTTTTTACACTCAGCTAGTACATTTGGACTTGTAACCTGTCCACAAGTGAAACAGAGCACAGACAACATTCCTGCTGCCAAGGACCATTTCCAAGCTCTGACCTGCCTGACATTCAATGTGAGGTTCAGGATTCCCATTTGCATCATGCACTGGAACGAATTACTTTTTAAACAATTCTTTCATGGCATGCTGGCCCACAGTGCTTCATGGATGCCAAGTTTTGAACGGGTATATCTAATCATAATCTATCTCATTTCACAAGATGGCAGTGCCATCCAGTATGATGGAGCACTTACAGCAGCAGGAATAAAAACTTGATAAATATAATATAAATCTTCTCAAAACTTGCTAATATAATGTTTCGCATGTTGTTAGGACCAAACATATATTTGCCATTTTGTAAGAAGAATATACAGGGAGGTTGAGAAAGAAAAAGATTCAGATGAGACTTCATACAGTTCACTGAAAGTTTGTTATCAATATGGAGAAGCTTTAGCTAACAGGGTTTTGCATATGCATCAAAGGACATGGTTAGCACTGATTAGATTAGATTCCCTACAGTGTGGAAACAGGCCCTCCAGCCCAACTAGTCCTCCAGAGAGTAACCCACCCAGACCCATTCCCCTCTGACTAATGCACCGAACACTATGGGCAATTTAGCACGGCCAATTCACCTGACCTGCACATCTTTGGACTGTGGGCGGAAACCAGAGCACCCAGGAGAAATCCATGCAGACACAGGGAGAATATACAAACCCCACACAGACAGTCAGTCAAGGCTAGAATCGAACCTGGGACCCTGGTGCTGTGAGATAGCAGTGCTAACCTCTGAGCCACCGTGCTCTGCTGCTCCCTCACAGCGCCAGAGACTGGGTTTGATTCCAGCCTTGGGCAACTGTCAGTGTGGAGCTTTCATGTTCTCCCTTTGTCGGCTTGGGCTTCCTCCCACAGTCGAAAGATGTGCAGGTTCGGTGGATTGGCCATGCTAAATTGCCGTGTGGACCAAGAGGATACCAGTAAAGAGGTGACTTGATAGGACCTAGATAGCATTCTTGCTGTTGCATCAGTTTAACAGAGTGGAGAGGGCTAGGAAATCAAGCGTAAACCTTGAAAGAGGAGATATTTTTGATTTGATTTGTTTATTGTCCTGTGTATTTTGTTACAAAATACAGTGAGAAGTGTTGTACAATGTTGCCACCCCCCGGCTCCATCTTGAAACACAGAAAAATAAACCAAACCATGGAATATAATGGCAGAAAAGTAAAAAGAAACAAAGAAATAAAGTTCAGCTTTATTCAGCTTAACCTTCTTGTTAAGTGCTCAGCCAGGAATTGCCAGCCATAAGTCTCCTTGATGCAGAAAAAGAATCTCTGTTGCCATCTTGCCTCCATTGATGCTGCCACCACCATGAGTGTTCACCAATGCTGTCAGGTCCCACACCAGCCCAAACCGATCTCCACAACTACCTCCTTGAGTCTGTGCTGGATGCAGGTACCTCAGGGAATCCAAACTCGTGCCCGCTGCAGGAAGCACGAGCCGGCACTGGGCCCTCCTCATTGATGCATGGGTCCGGGAGGAACCCAAACCTGCCTTTGTTGCCTCTGCCACGAGTCCGCGCTGGGGTCACCTCGTCACTGCTGCTGCTGTCACTGTGACTGAGCACTTCACAAGAGGTAAGTTAAAAGAAGAAAAGAAATGAGAAAAGACAGAAAAGAAAAGTAGATAGAGTAGACGAGGCCCAGACTCAGGAATAGACTGGGACATTAGATTATTACCTAGAAGGACAAGGGGAACAGATGTATAGGAGCATCTTCATGTGAAAATTCTCTCCCACTTACTATCCAGACTTGGAACCATATTGCTCTTCCTTCACTGATGCTGGGCCAAAGTTCTGAAACACCTAACTGCACTGTGGGTGTACTTACAGCCTAAGAACTGTAGCTGTTCAAGAAGCTATATCATCACCACTTTCTCCAGAGCAATTGGGGATTAACAATAAATACCAGCCCCAGCAGCAACACACATTTTCTATGAACTCTTAATTGACAGAGTGGAGCTTCAGGACCAGCAGAACTTTCCCTAAATTATTTGCTGGTGGAAATCTTTTCAGTCTCAGCATTCGTTCATAATGAGCTAGGAAACAAGGGTGGGCTCATGATAGCATTGGGTAATGTTAGAAGGCCTTTCTTTGTATACAAAGGAAAACCCCAGACCTTGAGGGCATAGGTGGCACTGGCCAAGTTTTATACTTGAGGACTCTTTATGAAAGATACAGGCTTGAATATCCTGTTCTTTACCACACTTTGGAAACTGTTACAGCAGAAAAACCGACAGAAAGCTTCTGTCTTGATAATCACTGTCAGTCAGAAAATTCAAACCACTTGATAAACAGAATTGGCAAAGCTCGGAAACTTTGATTGGAAACGTTTGCAGCATATGGCAAAATTATTAAATAGATCACCACATCCGTTCTCAAAATTTAAGCTGTCCAAGCCATTAATAACTTGATCTTATATCATGATGTTCCTGCTGAAAATATATCTTCCACTATAATTGCTATGGAAACTTAGTGAAATGATGGAAGCTCATTGTTGGATGTTGGTGATGAATGACTATTCACCTCAAGAAGTTGGAGTGTTTGCCAAAATAAAGGAACCATTTTAAAAGGACATGACTGAAATGAGCCTCATAGATGAGCAATGGCTAAAAGGAAGGTCATACCTGACAAACCCCTTTTTCTTCTTTGCGAGTATTACAGCAGAGGAAATACCTAAACTGTATCTGACTGTATTGGCTTTTTGCCTCGATTGCAAAGGTAATATTTCACATTAAAATCAAAGCATGGGAATCCATGCACTAAATACAAAGTTGTTTAAGGTTAAAAGCAGGAATCACTGACGTGCTGGTGGACTGGGTTGGTGGCAGAGGGATATGGCAAGGAGAGGTGTGTGGTGGTGGGGTAGAGTTCAATGAAGTCGCACAGGGATCATTCCTAGCACCGCTATCTTTTTGCCATTTGCATAAATGAACCACGTAATGAGACCAGATGTAAGATTTTTACATTTGCAGCCAGCAACAAGATTGGGATGTGCAGTTGATAGCAAAGAATGCAATGAAGAGCCTTTGAATTATTTAAAGAAGTAGTTACGATTTGGGAAAATGGTGCAAAGGCAAAGTGCAAATTGAAGAGAAGAGAATTTAAAAGAAAGATTCGCAAATCAACCTAGGAGGATAATGCCAGTTCCAGATGTTCCTTCTCTTTCTAACAGCTTGTATGATAGGCGGATAAGGGGCACCCTAAGTTCACTCCACCTGACCAGGCTTTAGCCTGACTATTTTTACGAGTTTAAGGGCATCAGAATTGGAATGAAACAGCCTGTATTCAATGAGGTCTTGTGCTTGGAAACTGGAACAGAAACTGTAGTAGCAGCAGCAATGAACTGTATTGTTTACTTTTTTTCTGGATATCTCCAAACCAGCTGGCCTTACAGAGGAAGACAATTACTTACTGAATAGCCAAACATACGCACCTAGCCCTGACCCATTTCTTCAGTGTGTCCCTTCAGGTGACACAGACACCCAACCAGTTGGAAGGAAAATGAGATGCCAGATGTTGTCAAGCCCCTTCCATTTGTTTCCATAGTAGCTTTGTGCTTGCTGCAAATGGGAGCACAAGCATTCTGCCTCTCATTGCCTCAGTGTATAGAGTTAAAAATCACACAACACCAAGTTATAGTCAACAGGTTTATTTGGAAGCACTAGCTTTTAGAGCGCTGTTCCTGAATCATGTGGTGAACCAGCTGATGAAGGGGTGACACTCCGAAAGCTAGTGATTCCAAATAAACCTGTTGGACTACAACCTGGTGTTGTGTGATTTTTAACTTTGTCTACCACAGTCCAACACCGGCACCTCCAAGTTATGTAAATAGAGTGCTGCACGAGTAATAAATGTCTTCTGTTTTGCAAGTGTAGAGAATATCAAATTCCAATGGTTTTATTTCCTGATACGCAAAGACTGTACAGAACTGCTTTAGCACCTGTGAAAATAGATAAAGATGTTTTCTTGTGAATGCAGTATATTAAAAAGTTTTTAAGTAAACAGTTTGAAAAATAAGCAAAGAAACATGGTGGCAGACAGTATCAATAAGAAGAACAAACAAAAGGGGAACCCGGACGCAAAGTGCTGGCCGTTTGTTACTGTTTCTTACTCTACTGCAGGAGAAGAAGCTAGTTTTTTTGGTGAGCATCTGGTAAGGAGTTAAAGACAATGCTTTTTTTTCTAAGATTTAAATTTGGTGCTAATGTCAAAAAAAGGAAACAAATAACTGAATTAATTTTTTTAAATAGTTATCTAAGGAAGTACGTTAAAAATGGCTGATGGGAGATGTGTCAAGGCTGCAGTATATGGGAGATCCTAAATGCCAGTGTGATCCAGCGCATACATGTATGCAGTAAAGTTGTTTTTAAAGATTGAGCAGTTTTCGCTCAGAGTCAAAAATCTAGAGACCAAACTGCACCCACTTTGGCACTGCAGTAAGGGGGAATTTATTCGGATATATTGTACCAGGGACCATCACATCCCTTCAGATAGGTTCTTCAGATTTGGACAGTTGTCAAGGGAAGGAAGATGTGACTGCAAGTAAGGCAGGTAGGTGGACCCAGAAGACAGGAGCTCAAGAGCCTCACCTTTTCAATAGTGTAACAGGTTTGAGGTTATTTCTGTCTCGAGAACAAGGGCTGCAGGGTGAATGAACCAATAGATCCATGGGACTGGGGTACAGGAAGCCATTCAAATGTGGGCAGCAGGAAGGAATATATCGCTAGTAAGGAAAGGGAGTTGAAACTTCTCTGTGCTGCAAAGAGCATGAGTCCAGAAGTTATGTTGCCTAACAGGTTCTGGCATTCAGGACATCTCCATAGACTGAGCAAGAATCTGGAGGGAGAGGATCCAGTTTTCATGTCCAGGTAGATCAGAATGACATAAGCAGAGCAGGGAAAGAGATTTTGATTAGCCAGTGAGAGGACCTCGGCACTAAACTGAAGAGCAGAACCTCACGTTTAATAATCTCTAGATTCCTAGCCGAGCCAAATGCAATTGGCAGATGGTACATTGAATAAAGTGAAATAAAGACTGATGTGGGAGAAGAAGTTTCCTATTTGTGCAGAACTGGCATCAGTCCTGGGAAAATGAGTGCTGTGCTGTTGGGATAATCTTCACCTGATCTGTGACAAGGAGCAGAGTTCCAACAAACCATATGACAAGAGAAGTAGAGAGCGCTTTAAAATGAACAATGTGGAATGAGGGATCAGGCTTCAGTCAGGGTAAAAACTATGGGGTAGAATAAAGGCAGGACAGCAAAATAGTAATATGGAAAATGTTTCTCAGGGTATGGCAGGAAGGGACTGAGAGAATAAAACCAAGAATACACCGACACTCAAGCTGAGTTAAAAGTCACACAACACTAGGTTATAGTCTGAACATTGTACACCCTAGTCCAACACTGGTATCTCCAAATCATGACACAAGGTGAGGTGCTACAAAGATAGCAAAAATTCAAAACTAAATGCTCTGTGTCTGGATGCATGATATAGCAATCATAACAAAGTGAAAAACATTTATGGCACACATTGAAATAAATTAAATTTAAAATCCACTTGGCTGGATGTCTGTAGGTCCAACAACGCTCAAGAAGCTTGACACCATCCAGAACAAACCAGCCGGTTTGATTGGCACCACCACCACTCACTCCATCCAATACACTCAGCAGTGGCCTTCTGTACCATTTATAAGGAAAAAACTGAAATTCACTAAAGAGTTTTCGACAGCACCTACCAAATCCACAATTCCTAGCATTTAGAAAGAGCAGGGCAGCAGATGCATGAGGAACGTCACTACTTGCAGGTTCTCCTCTGCTCACCATCCTGACTTGGAAATATATCACCGTGGTTCAGACAAAATCTTGGAATTCCATATGGACTGAGCCAGTTTGAGAAGGCGGCTCACCACCACCTTCTCAAGAGCATTTAGAGAGGAATAATAAATGATCTGGCTAGCAACCCTCACATTCCATGAGTGAATAAAAGAAAATGATCTGATCGCCACTCTGGAGATGTGACTTCAGGATGACAAGGACTAGGTGTGGAATATTGGGGGGATATAATACTCAAGAATGATAGGAAGCTACGTAAAGGTGGAAGGATAGAGCTGTTAATCAATCAGGCTGTTCTTAAGAATAACCTTCGGGAGATCCAAATTGGTGTTGATGGAGATGGTGAATAGTAAGGAAAGAAGTGGTCTATTGGCCATTAATAGTAACTATAATGTAAGATACACAAATAGGTGATTTTGATAAAGGGAAGGCAATAATCATAAAGTGGATTTATATACAAACTGGAAAATTCAGCTTGGCAATGGTAGGTTGGAGAAAGAGTTCACAGAATTTTTTCAGACAGTTTCTTAGAGCAGTACATTCAGGAACCACCAGAAAACAGGTTATAATAGACTTGTATTCTAACAGAATTAATGAATGACCACCTAGTAAAGGCAATGTCCAACATGTCATTGAATTTCACATTTAGTTTGAAAGGGAGAAGCATGGGTCTAAGACTAATATTTCAAACTATAATAAGGTTAATTATGTGGTATGAAAGCTAAGCTAGCTGATGTAAACTGGATTCTAGGCTCGGCAATAGATCAAAAGCGACATTCAAGGGGATGTTTCAGAATATTTAGTTGAAGTATATTCTTACTATAAAGAAAAAGGAGAGAACCCACCAGCTGATTGAATGAAAGATTTAAAGAAAAGCATCAAATTTAAGAAAGGAAAATGTCATGGCGCAATGTCAGATCAGATGATTGGGAAACCTGTAGATATAGCATATTTTGAATTCCAGAAAACGTTTGAAAAGGTGTCACATAAAAGGATATTGCGTAAAGTAGACGCTAATGAATAGGAAGTAACACAGTAGCAGGGGTATAAGATTGTCTGATTGGAAGGAAACAAAATATATATATAAATGAGTCATTTTCTGATTAGCAGAGTATGACAAGTCAAGTGCTACAGGCAAATTTGTTGGGGCCTCAGCTTTTTACCATTTTCGTCGGTGACTTAGATGAGTGGAGTGAAGGTATTGTAGTTAAATTTGCAGATAACACAAAGATAGATACGTTGCGAAGAAAATGTAAGAAAGGTGTAGAGAGGTATAGATAGAGTCATAGGTTCTGTGACTGGACAAAAAAATCTAGCAGATGCAGTATAATGTGGAAAAACGTGAAGTTTGTCACTTAGGCAAGAAGAATTTTAAAAAATCATTGTATAAAAGGAGAATGCAGACTTCCTAGTTATAGGGAGATCTATGTGTTCTTGTACCTGAGTTATTCTGATTTACACAGGTACAACAAGAATTAAAAATGGCTGATGAATGCTATCCTTAAATATGAGTGAAGTTGAACATATGAAAATAAAAAAAAGATGTAAATACTTTCAAGGCAGTTTACAGGTGGTTCACTAGATTAATGACAGGAATAAGCATATTGTCTTATTAGTGAAGGTTGAATAGAATGGGATTATTTCCATTGGGGTTTAGAAGAGTGAAGGGCGACTTTTTGAAGTGTGCAGATACTGAATGATCTTCACAATGTGGATGGCGATAGGATGTTTCTTCTGGTGGAGAGTCCAGGACGAGGAGACACTTTTTTTTCTGAGAGGATTGTGCTACTATGGAATTTGCTATCTCAGAATCTGTAGAGTTGGGGGTCATTGAATATTGTTAAGGAAGAAATAGATAATTTCTTACTATGCAGTAGAATCAAAGGTTATCTGACGTAAATAGGAATGTGGAATTCAAAACACAAACAGACCCGTCATGATCATATTGAATGTTGAATTAAGTTTGATGGGCCAAATGGCCTGTTTCGGCTGCTAATTGATTTGTTCGTATGAAATGTAAAATGCCTACAATGGCAGCCATCACCTGTTATACTTCTCTGCTGTTTAAAACTGGGAAAGGTGATCAGCTTTCAATATGTTATTTCTCAACTAGACTATTGTCCAAAACACCTACATGTCTTCGAAGAGGTAGTGAACTTATCATTTGTTGGATATGATGATTATTTTTGGTTTAGATTTCAGAGCCAAGTGTAGTAGTTAAGTAAAATGTGATTATTACAATATGGTCCGTATTTGTTAGTGAGCATCTGGTCAATGAAAATATTCGTTATAAGAACCTTTGGCTGAGACACTAATTAACTTTTAATTTTCCGATGGAAACTTACTGTTTTATAATGATTAAACTAGCACTGCCAATGGTACATAAATGAATTGGTAGATGTAAATGACTAACCATTGCCAGAGAGCTTCATTTTATTTAGTTAGAACCGGTTAGACAGATTAATTACTGATAGCAGAACTATATATTGCATAACAACTTACTCTTGGCACTGAACTGTCATGAACAATGGAAATTCAATTAGAAAGGGCATTGCTTTAGAACCCTCAGATTACTAATCCTTCCTGGTATTGAGAAACAGTTGATACATGTAATGAATACTGAATGTTAGTTCCCCTGGCATTGAACAGCTGGCAAATTCACAGATATTTACCATTTCATCAATGCTGGCAGGTACTTTGAAAACAGTCTGAAACACTGGACTGGATTTGTAGTGGGAAATTGTCATTAGTTATGTTCTGTCTTCCAACTTAGTCTGCCACAGTCTGCTCAGTGTGTAGCACTCATATGTAATAGAGGACCTAGGAGCAGCATTGGCCATACAGCCTTTGAGCCTCCTCCGTCATTTGATACAATCATGACTCATCCTCGATCTCAATGCCATATTCCTGCTTCCTCTCTGTACTCCTTGATGCTTTTAACATCTAAAAAGAATTGTAATCTCTTGCACGAATTTACTTAGTGACCCAGCCTTCACATTCCTCTGTGATAGCAAGTTCCACAAGTGAATTCCACTCACCTACTAAGTGAAGAAATATTTCCTCATCTCAGTCCTAAATGGCCTACCCTCTATACCAAGACTGTGATTTCTAGTTCTAGACTCCGGATCCAGGGCAAAACCTCCTCCCTGCTTTTAGACTCTCTAACCCCATTAAAATTTTGTCCATTTAAATCAGACCTCCTCTTATTCTTCTAAGTTAGAGGCCCAGTCGAGCCAATCTCTCTTCAGTCCTTCTGTCCCAGGTACTAACCTCATGAACCTTGTACTCTCTCTATGGCAAAAATATCCTCTCTTAGGCAGAGAAAAACTACACGGAATTCTCCAGGTATGGTCTCACCAAGACCCTGTATAACTGCAATAAAGCATGTGTACTTCCGAACTAAAATCTTCTTGCAATAAAGGCCAACATACCATTTGCCTTCCTAAAGAGAAGCAAATCACTTGAGCCTTTCGGCTCATTAGCAAAGACAGTATGGCCCAGTTCCTCTCTGAAATAACCCTAATCAGTACTCAGTCTTCAACCAATCCTACTAAAATGGATAATTTAGTCATTATTTATGCCTTTCTTACCTATAAACGTGACTATCCAATTCTGCTTGGGTTTGCCTCCAACTTTCCATCTGCTGTAATTTTGGGGTCATCCAGAACTCTGCTGCTTATGTCCTTACTTCCATCAAACTATTTACACATCATTTCTGTCTCACTGACCTATATCATCTCCCAGTTCTACTTTTTATTAAGACAGACTGTAATGTTTAACTTTTTAACTTTGTTTTCTTTATTTTTCTGCTTTATACCAAGATTCTGTATCTAGCTACCTTTCAACCTAAAATGGCGCCACAAATGGCAACCTGTAAACTTATTACCGGACAGAGGAACCTTGATTATCCGGCATTTGATTATCAGAATTTTGGATTATCTGGACAAGATCGCAAGGTCTTGGCTAAACTGTGTTATCCAGCTATCAATTATCAGAACATGCAATTATCTGGACAAAATACTCCCCACCCGTGTCATTCAGATAATCGAGGTTCCTCTGCACTCATGTAGACTGGACAACCAAATGACAATGAGAAGAGGGATGGTTACTACAGGACTGAAGGTGTTATATCTGAATGCACACAGTATAAGGAATAAGGTAAATGAGCTTGTGGCGCAGATCAAAAATAGCAGGTATGATGTGGTGGGCATCACGGAGATGGGACTGCAAGGGCATCAGGATTGGGAGCTGAATATTCAAGAGTATATATCCTGTTGAAAAGATAAGCAAGTGGGCAGAGGGGATGGGGTTGCTTTGTTAGTAAGAAATGAAATTAAATCAATAGTAAGAAATGAAATAGTGTCAGATGGTGTAGAATCTGTGTGGGTAGAGTTGAGGAACCACCAAAGTGAAAAAAAACAGAGTTGGAATTACTCACAGGCCTCCAAACAGTAGTTAGGAGCTGGGGCGCAAAATACACCGGGAGATAGGAAAGATGAGTAGGAAAGGCAAGGTTACAGTGTTCCTGGAGGATTTCAAATATGCAGATGGACTGGGAAAATCAGGTTGGTAGTGGATGGCAAGAGAAGGAATTTGTGGAATGTCTATAAAATGGCTTTTTGGAGCAGCTTGTGATGGACCCCACTAGGGAACAGGTAATACTGGATTTAATGTTGTGCAATGAGGCCGACTTGATAAGAGAGCTTAAGGTGAAGGAACCTTTGGGATGCAGTGATCATAATATGATTGCATTTACTCTGTAGTTTGAAAGGGAGAAGATAGAATTACAGCTGAATAAAGGCAACTACAGAAGCATGCAGAAGGAGCTGAGTAGAATTGACTGGGGGAAGAGCCTAACAGGAAAGACAGTGGAACGGCAATGGCAGGATTTTCTGAGAATAAATCAGGAGACATAAGAGGGGTACATCCTGAGGAAAAAGAAGTATATTACAGGGAGAATGGGGCAACCGTGGCTGACTCAGGAAGTCAGGGATTATGTAAAAGCAAAAGAGAAAGCATATAATGTGGTGAAGGGCAGTGGGAAACCAGAGGATTGGGAAGCTTACAAAGACCAACAGAAAAAGAAATAAGGAGGGAGAAGATCAAATATGAGGGTAAGCTATCCAGTAAAATAAAAGAAGACTGTAAGAATTCTTTTAGATGTATAAAAGACAAAAGAGAAGCAAAAGTGGACATTGGGCAGCTGGAAAATGACACTGGAGAGATAGTAGCAGGGATCAAGGAAATGGCTGAGGAACTGAATAAATACTTTGCATTAGTCTTCATGGGTAAGAGTAATAGCTCAAAAATTCAAGAGAGCGGGAGGGCAGAGCTGAGTGGAGTGGCCATCACCAAGGAGAAGGTGCTAGAAAAACTAAATGGCCTGAAAGTGGATTAATCACCTGGACCAGATGAACTACACCCCAGAGTTCTAAGGGAGACAGCTGAAGAGATAGTGGAGGTGTTAGTGATGATCTTTCAGGAATCACTAGAATCAGGGAGGGTTCAGAGGAAAATCACTAACGTGACTCCCTGTTTAAAAATGGAGTAACGCAAAAGATGGAAAATTACACACCGATTAGCCTTACCTTGGTTTTGGTAAGAACCTGGAATCCATTGTGAAGCATGAGATTTCTGAATAATTGGAAGTGTATAGTATGGTTTCATCAAGGGAAGGTCATACCTGACAAATCTGCTAGAATTCTTTGAGGAAGTAATGGACAGGTTACACCAAGGCAAACCAATGAATGTTATCTATCTGGACGTCAAGAAGGTCTTTGACAAGGTGCCGCACAGGAGGCTATTGAGTAAGATAAGGGACCATGATATCAAAGGAAAAGTGCTAGCATGGATAAAAGCTTGGCTGTCTAGCAGAGAGCAGAGAATGGGGATTAAAGGATCCTTCTCAGAATGGGAGCTGGTGACAAATGGTGTTCCGCAAGGCTCAGTGTTGGGACCACAATTTTCACTTTATACATTAACAATGTAGATGAAGGAACTGAGGGCATTCTGGCTATGTTTGCAGATGATATAAAAATAGGTAAAGGGTCAGGTGGCATTGAGGAGGTGGGAGGCTGCAGAAGGAATTGGATAAGTCAGGACAATGGGCAGAGAAATGGCAAATGGAAGACAATGTGGGAAAGTGTGAGATCATGAACTTTGTGGGAAGAACAGAGGCATGGACTATTTTCTAAATGGGGAAGAAATTCAGAAGTCAGAAGTGCAAAGAGACTTGAGAATTCTCATCCAGGATTCTCTCAAGGTAAACTTGCAGGTTGAATCAGTAGTTAGGAAGGCAAATGCAATGATGGCATTTATGTTGGGAGAACTTGAATATCAAAGCAGGGTTGTACACCTGAGGCTCTATAAGGTTCTGGTCAGATCACATTTGGAGTGTTCTGCGCAGTTTTGGGCCCGATATCTCAGGAAGAATGTGCTGGCCCTGTAGCGTATTCAGAGGAGGTTCACAAGGATGGTCCCAGAAATGAAAAGCTTAACATATGAGGAACGTTTGAGGGTGCTGGGTTTATACTCAATGGGTTTTGGAAGGATGAGGGGGATCTAACTGAAGCATACAAAATACTGAATGGCCTGGACAGAGTGATGTTGGCAAGATACTTCCATTGGTCAGAGACTAGGATCCGAGAACCGAAGACCTTTCAGAATAGAGATAAGGAGAAACGTCTTCAGCCAGAAATTGGTGAATCTGTGGAATTCATTGCCACAGAAGGCTGTGTAGGCCAGGACATTGAGTGTATTTAAGGCTGAGTGAGATCGGTTGTTGAATGCCAAGGAGTTCAAGGGTTAATCTGGACCAAGCGGGAGAATGGGGTTGAGAAACTTATCAGCCATGATTGAATGGTGGAGTAGACCCGATGGGCTGAATGGCCTAATTTCTCCTATGTCGTATGGTCTTATGTGAGGACTTGTGACAATAAACCTAATTCATTCAGTTCAATTCAATTCAGTTAAGTAATATCTCAACTTAAAATTCTCATCGCTGTTTTCAAATTCCTTAATCGTCTCATTCCCAAATCCCAACATCTCCTTAACATTTGTATCATTTTCGACAGCCCTACAGTCCTTCAAGATATCTCTTCCATTCCAGTTACTGTCCCTTGAACATCCCTGATTTTAAACCACCCCACTAATGACACTCATGCCTTCAACTATAAAGGCAAAGTTGGCACAGTTTTACCACACCACAGAGAGAGAGAGAGACAAATTGTGGTGCCTTTACCTGTGGATCACAATGTCTTGGGTGAAGGGAGAGGTTGAAAAGGCGAATCCTTCATTGTAATCTCAGCTTGTGTGAGAATTGAACCCTTGCTTTTGGTATCACTCTGCATCATAAATCAGCTATCCAGCCAAATGAGCTAACTGACCTCCACCACCTCACCAACCAATGCACCCCCCCAACCCTCTTCATCTGTGCAGGCCTCATGCTTTTTCATTCCCTTCTAGAATCTGTGGTTCTCAATCTTACACAATCCCATTGAGGTTTTCCTGCAGTTCATTAAATAATCAACAATCAAGTTGGACATTGTGTAAGGTATTTTACAAAACATGGCAGAGGGATTCTGCCATATTTACAATATTTAGCATCATAATTAATTTTAAATAAAATTAATTGCATCATAATTAGTCATGATTAGTATGGAAGAAACCTCAGTTGCTTATGCTTCTTGAGAAGTGAAACATTTGCAATTACTTCTGGAAGCTATTGTGTAAAAGGCAAGAACAAGAGAATGAACAAGTTACGGCTCGAGCCAGCATCAGTCTGCATCAGGAGGTGGGAGCAATGTGCTGTTAACACATGCAGTGCTGACACAAGTGACTGTCTCACCTAGTATAAGGAAATGGGCATCAAATATTGTTTGATCCTTTTGCTTGAGTGTCTCTATCATCTACAATTCCCCTGTTTGTAATACGATGGAGAAGTTTTGAAAATGTACGTCTTTTGACAGAGAAAAAAGATAAAACCACATAGAATATACTGTTTCTGACATTAACCAACAGATTCTAAAGGAAACTCTTAGTCTGTAACAAGAGACCAATAAGCTGTTGTCACCTATCTAACGCATGCAGCTCAGTGTCACATTTTGCTAATTAACATTCCTTTGAAGACATTTTATTCTGTTAAAGGCTCTACATAAATTTGCTGTCAACGTTGCTTAGGGTTATGGAGTCGCACTAGTCACATAGTTGGCTATACTATTTCCTGAGGTACCCACACTGACTACACCTCAAAAGAATGTAATTGGCTGTAAATTGTTTTGCAACATCTTGTGGTTATGAAAGGCAGCGTACAAATGCAAGTTATTTCTTTCCTTACCTGTCATCCTGGTTGAGAGCGAGTTCTAAGTTGGCAGTGAGTTGGAAAGAGGACCTGGAGGAGAACAAGGGCTGCATGGCACCATGCAACATGGGCGTAATCTATAGCAACTGATCACTGTCCAACAGGTTGAACAGGCTGGGGCTGTTTTCCCTGGAGCGTCGGAGGCTGAGGGGGTGACCTTATAGAGGATAACAAAATTATGAGGGGCATGGATAGAGTAAATAGGCAAAGTCTTTTCCCCGGGGTCAGGGAGACCAGAACTAGAGGTCATAGGTTTAGGGTGAGAGCGGAAAGATATAAAAGAGACCTAAGGGGCAGCTTTTTCACACAGAGGGTGGTATGTGTATGGAATGAGCTGCCAGAGGAAGTGGATGGGTATATGAAAAGGAAGGGTTTGGAGGGATATGGGCCAGGTGCTGGGAGGTGGGACTAGATTGGGTGGGATATCTGGTCGGCATGGATGGGTTGGACCGAAGGGTCTGTTTCAATGCCGTACATCTCTATGGCTCTATGACTCTATTTCAAATATGGTTTGGCATTTGTTTCAAAGTGGCCAGTTTACAGCTGAAAAGGCACCTTTTATGTTTCAAGATCACATGGTGAAAGATTTTTATTAATACCTTATTGACTACAGCGCGAGAGGCCAGAGCTATCTCTCTGTTCAGGTCAAAGCTCAAAACTATCTGATTGATCTTGTATAATAAAACAAAGGACTGCGAAGGCTGAAGAGCTGAAACAAAAACAGAAATTGCAGGAGAAGCTCAACAGGTATGGCACTGTCTGTGGAGAGAAAGCAAAGTTAACACTTCAAGTCCAGTGACCCTTCTTCAGAATTGTGATGGGCTGTGCATTCCTTAGTAAGAAAAGTTCCATTTACATACCAGTGATTTTTAATGTATGACCATTTCCAAAATCAATGCACTTTTAAACTTAGTTGTGACTGTGAGCAATGAATGAAGGTGTGTGGCCCATCCTCCTGCAGAGAGAAGTGTAAAAATAAATCTCACCTCTAGCTTTAGAACTAGTGGTTTCCTATTAATATAACTTCGCCAGCGTGTTAGTGAAAAGCCCTGCCCTTCTGATTCCAATTACTCATCCAGTAGTCCACTGGAGTTGGCCAGGCTGTTTATTGTCTTGTACTCAAAATGTCATGGTGCAGTTTTGCACATGACATCATTCTGCGACTGCACGCACACATGCACCAGCCTTGAAATTACTGTTCTCTGCTACAAATTATCATTGCTGGTATGCAGTGGCTAAATGTGCTATAATTCAGAGCAGAGGGATACAATTCACATTAGTGGAGGATGCAAATTGAATCCTTACTGTCTATGTCAATAAAAAGTCAATTCACAAGTCTCAACTTACAAGTGGTATAGATCTCAAAAAATATATAATCACAATGTTTTACAGAGGCAGCTGAATCAGATCTGGTATGACAGACATTAACAAACTGAAATTTAATTGGCCTCAATCATCATGTTTATTTACCTATTAGAGAGTTTGGAATTCAGATCTTTTTGATGGCCCACTCATTAAATGCTTTTCTTAGCTGAGCCACATAGAGAACAAGATGTTGTTATGACCAGTCCCTGAATGAGATTCTCCAGTTCCAGACAGGATACCACAAATTATTGTGCTGTAAGGTAAGGAGAGATGAACTGGCTGTCCCTTGTTCATCCTCTCACTTGGTCAGTCACAACAAGGTTCATGAGAAAGCACCCTGTCTGTTAGGGATACCTTCCTCTCAGCCCCAAATGAATTTATGTTTAAGAAGAAGTAAATTTAATTAGGCTTTCCTGTGTTAAACGAAGAGTGAGCTCTTAGGATGGAATCTTCTTAGGTTCTCATGAGATGGGATATGGCAAAATGCATTGACAGAATCAGGGTAGATATTCGGAGATATAGAGATCATCTCCTTGAATCTTTATACCTTTCTCACTGTATACCATACAGTGCCCATCTCTCCAACAGCCAAGCTACATCTTGGTCATAGAGTCATACAATCATATAATAATGATGAAGGGCTTTTGCCTGAAACGTTGATTTTCCTGCTCCTCGGATGCTGCCTGACCTGCTGTGCTTTTCCAGCACTACTATAATCTTGACTCTAATCTTCAGCATCTTCAGTACTCATTTTGCTTCTCCAATACCATTATGTTGGGTGATACCAGTAGCATTCATGTTTTGAGATTTTGGCCTTTGCAGATCAGCTTTCCTTTCCTCAGTGTCCTCATTGAGAAATCAGCCATTAGTTCATTACTACTGCCTGCTGGAAAGCTATGTTCACTTCATAGAATCCCTACAGTATGGAAGTGGGCTATTGGCCCATCAAAGACTCTGAAGAGTATCCCACCCAGACCCCTACCCTGTAACCCTGCATTTTCGATGGCTAATCCAGCTAGCCTACACACTCCTGGACACAATGGGCAATTTAGCATGGCCAATCCACCTAATCTGCACATTTTTGGATTGTGGGAGGAAACCAGAGCACCTAGAGGAAACCCACGCAGACGCTGGGAGAATGTGCAAACTCCACACAGATAGTCGCCCAAGACTGGAATTAAAACTAGGAGCCTGATGCTACGAGGCAGCAGTGCTAACCACTGAACCAGCTTTCATGCTGAGATTCCTACAGTTCAATGCGCTAATTCTAAAATAATTGATAGATAACATCTTAAAAGAGTTGATTCTTATTTGAGAAAGAAACTAAGGTCTTGAAATTCCAGTCAGTGTTATGTGAGGGGTCTCCAGCTGAGGAACTGAAAATAGGGTAAACCTTTTTTTGCAGCAATTCCATCCCATTTCTGATTTAATGAGGCTTCAAATCCACTCCATTCCCTGGTGGGACAGGCCTTCTGGTATTTCTTACAGTTACTCAGGGAGCAAACAAGGCCAGGAAAAAGGCATTCAGTCCTTTGAAGCTCATCTCTCCAATTTCCTAACACACGCCATCTAACAGCCAACTAACCTCAGATTTAAATACTTGATTTAAGGTGAATTTGACAGTAATATGATAATTGTATTACTGGATTATTAATTCAGAGACCTGGATTTATGATCCAGAAAATGTGGGCTCAAGCCCAGCTGTGTTACAGTATTTGGGGATTTACAGTTTATTAATAAATAAATCTAGAATGTTATAAAAAAAAGCTATTGGCAGACACACTGCCTCTAAATTTTCTTGGCTGTTTGCAGCCTGTTCATTTCAATACATATTATTTTTGAATTTAGTTTTTGCAAAGCTGTGCACAGATGCAGGGCATAATGTGTGAGTGACCTGTGCTGTGCAGTGCCTGCCAACTTGCTGAATGACTGCACAAGTTACATTGCTTAACAGGAACATTGAGCGTCAGTCACGATGACAATATAACTTTCAGATTGTTGGAGAATTCTGTTGAATTCACAATTCTTATCTGGAGCAGGAAAATTGTCCTTACTTGGTCTATGTGAGTCTAGCACCAGAGCACTGCAGATGACTCTTAACTGCCCTTTGAAATGCCCAAGCAGCCATTCAATTAAGGGCAATTACAAATGAGCAATAAATAATAAATGTGGCCAACAATACCCACATTCTGTGAATGAATGAAATAAGTCTGTATGGAAGACTATTTGGCTTTACTTTCAAAATTTAATTCTGCATTCATTGTATTAAAGGTGTATTTTGAACTTGTCTTAGATAGTGTTATTAAGAGATTTTTTAATTGACTTTTATTCAGGCTTTAGAGGTTGCGTTTTTACATCTTTTCTCCTTTGTATTTAGATTAGATTTAGATTAGATTCATTACAGTGTGGAAATAGGCCTTTTGGCCCAACAATTCCACACTAGTAATAATTTCTGTTGTTGTTCCATGCAAATGTTCTAATGTTTGTAGTTTTTTTTAATTGTGTGATCACCAAAAGAGTACAGAGTGTTTAAAGTGTGGTCTGACTAGTCCATTGTGTAGCCTCAGTGGCAGTCTCAATAGATTTATAACTCAGTGCTGAAACAAAATATTGCAGAATTCAATTAGCTTGCTTAATTATCTCATCAAATTGTTAGAAGGTCATAATGTCATAGAATCATACAGCACGGAACCAGACCTTTCAGTCCAACTCATCCATGCCAACCAGGTTTCCCAAACTAATCTAGTTTCACTTGCTTGTGCCCATATCCCTCTAAATCTTTCCTATTCATGTATCTGTCCAAATGTCTTTTAAATGTTGTAATTGTACCTGCATTTATCACTTTGTCTACCATTTCATTCCATATATGAACTACCCTCTGTGTGAAAATGTTGTCCCTCAGGTGCCTTTTAAATCTTTCTCCTCTCACCTCAAAGTTATGCCTATCGTTCTGAGCTCCCTTACCTTGGGGAAAAGACCTTTGCTATTCACTCTATCCATAAGGTCACCTCAATTGTTTCAGTCTATCCAGATCCTCCTTCTAACTCAAACCCTCCAGTCCTGGTAACATCCTGGTCTATCTTTTCTGCACCCTTTCTAATTTAATAATATTCTTCCTTTAACATTGTGACCAGAACCATACGTCCAGAAGTTTTCAATCAGCATCTTAAAAGGATGAAAGGAAGATAGAGAAGGGCAGAGTCTCGGGAAGGGAGTTCCAGAGCTTAAGGCCTTGGGGCAGCTGAAGGCACGGCCACCAACGGTGGAGCTATTAAAAACAAAAGTACTCAAGAAGCCAGATTTAGGGGAATATTGATATATCAAAAGGGTTTAGTGTCTAGAGGACATTACACAAACAGGCCTTCGGGAGATTTGAAAATGAGGATGAGAATTTTAAAATCAAGCTGACATTTCACTGGAATGTTAATGAGGTTAATGAGTGAATGGGACTTGGTATGAATTTTGGCAGAATTCTGGGTGATCTCAATTCAAAAAGGTGGACAGTGCTTTAAAAAAAAATCAAGTGGTAGGTCTTAAGCCTCATTACACAATTAGAAATCTAAATGAGATTAGCAATTTATATTAAAATAGACAACAAAGGGTTGATCTTCCCCTCCTTTATGATAGTTCACTGGGCATAGAGAGTGAAGTTGCACAGAGCTATATCAGGTCTCCCCAACTACAGCTCCAACTTCTGTTCTTTATTACCCTGGGGCTTCTGGGGTTTAATATCCAATAACTGAACAAATTCTCACTAAATTTCAGCAGAAAGATCTTAGGTGGTAGTCTTTCCCTACTGCGCCTTTGTGGCAGCTGCCCCAAGCTTTAGTGCATCCCTCAGCATCCAGTCCTGGACCTTGGTTTGTGCCAATTTGCAACACTCGATTGAGATCAACTCTTCAACTGGAAGACCAAGAGTAACGGGCAGATCAAAGAGCATCTTTCACCAAGTTGATGGTCCTCCAGGTGCAGTCGATGTTTGTCTTGGTGTGTATGCCAGGGAGCAGCCTGTAGAGCAGAGTCCTGCTTGGCATGGGGAGTTGCTTGGCATGAACCTGAACAAAAACCACTACATCACTCTTCCTTGCAAGGAAGAAAATGTATGACAGTCTCTCCACCCCCTCCAACTGCAGCCACTTCAAGGGCAGTGTGCGGTTGTGCACAGAGACTGGGCATGCATGAAGGATCTGATGGGCAGTGCCCATCTTACCACCAGCCAAGCTACATCTTGGTCATAGAGTCATACAATCATAGAGAGGTACAGCACAGAAACAGACCCTACAGTCCAACTCGTGCATGCCGACCAGATATCCTAACCTAATTTAGTTCCATTTACCAGCACTTGGCCCATGTCCCTCTAAACCCTTCCTATTCATATGCCCATCCAGATGCCTGTTAAATGCTGTATTTGTACCAGCCTCCACCACTTCCTCTGGCTGCTCATTCCATACACTCACCACCTTCTGCACGATAAAGCTGTCCCTCGGGTTCCTTTATATCTTTTCCCTCTCACCCTGAAACTATGCTCTCTAGTTCTGCACTCCCCCACCCCAGGGAAAAGACTTTGGCTATTTACCTTATCCATGCCCCCCCATGATTTTATAAACCTCTCTAAGGTCACCCCTCAGCCTCTGACGCTCTAGAGAAAACAGCCCCAGCCTGTTCAGCCTCTCCCTATCGCTCGAATCCTCCAACCCTGGCAAAGTCCTTCAAAATCTTTTCTGAACCCTTTCAAGTTTCACAACATCCTTCCAATAGGAAGGAGACCAGAATTGCACACAATATTCCAAAAGTGTCCAAACCAATGTACTGTACAGCCGCGACATGACCTCCCAACTCGTGTACTCAATACTCTGACCAAGAAAGGCAAGCATAACAAATGCCTTCTTAACTATCTTATCTACCTGTGACTCTACTTTCAAGGAGCTATGAACCTGCACTTCAAGGTCTCTTTATTCAGCAACACTCCCCAGGACCTTACCATTAAGTGTATAAATCCTGCTCTGATTTGCTTTTCTAAAATGCAGCACCTCGCATTTATCTAAATTAAACACCATCTGCCACTCCTCAGCCCAATAGCCCATTAGCCCATCTAGTCAAGATCCTGTTGTACTCTGAGGTAACCTTCTTCGCCGTCCACTACATCTCGAATTTTGGTGTCATCTGCAAACTTATTAACTATGCCTCCTATGTTCACATCCAAATCATTTATATAAATGAGGAAAAGTAAAGGACCCAGCACCCGATCCTTGTGGCACACCACTGGCCACAGGCCTCCGATCTGAAAAGCAATCCTCTACCCTAACCCTCTGTCCTCTACCTTTGAGCCAGTTCTGTATCCAAATGGCTGGCTCTTCCTGTATTCCATAAGATTTAACCTTGTTAACCAATATCCCATGAGGAACCATGTCGAACACCTTACTAAATTCCACACAGATCACATCGACCGCTCTGCTCTCATCAATACTCTTTGTTACTTCTTCAAAAAACTCAATCAAGTTTGTGAGACATGATTTCCCACACACAAAGCCATGCTGACTATCCCTAATCAGCCTTGCCTTTCCAAATGCATGTAAATCCTATCCCTCAAGATTCCCTCCAACAACTTGCCCGCCACCAACGTCAGGCTTACCGGTCAATAGTTCTGTGCTTGTTGGGAAGTTCTGATGATGAGGCATTCTGACAAATGACTTTGATAGTCTGCTCAGGGAACAACCTAACAGGATCCACCCTCCCCTTTTCCCACAGGGTCCTGAGGACGCTATGTGCTGACCACCTCCTGATGGACTTGTTGTCAAAAGTGCTTTGCTTTACAAATCTTCCCACAAAGGACCGGTGATACAGAATGGCCCAACTACTTGGAGCATGCTGTAGTGTCGAGGCCAGACCCATTCTTCACAACACTGGGGATAGATAAAACGTCAGTACACTTGGTATTTGCATATCCCTGATTGTAGCACAAGGCTCTCTGCCCGGAATGATCATTCTGCCCAGCACAGGGTTGGTCGGGGTGAATCACCAATCCCAGAGCAGACCTGACCCAGTTGACAATGACCTTAAAAAGGATTTTGTAATCTGCTTTCAGCAATGAAATTGGGTGCCAATTTCTAATTTCCTCCATCTCCCCGTTTGCTTGTATATGAGGGTGATGATACTTTTCCTCATGGATTTGTATACGCTGCCTGCCAGAAGCAAGGAGAAAGTGAGGACTGCAGTTGCTGGAGAGTCAGAGTTGAAAAGTATGGGAATAGAAAAACACACCCAGTCAGGCAGCATCCGAGGAGCAGGAGAGTCGATGTTTCAGGCATAAGTCCTTCATCAGGAATGACAGAGCATACTGTTGTACATTTCCAGCAGGTACTGGCCATTCCAATCCCACAGAGCTGAATATGATTTGTTGTGGACCAGACCAGAACCGCACAAAATATTTTAAGAAGGTAACCGAGACCATAACTTTTTCTTATTTTAAAGACAGATTTAACATAATGTGCTCCATTGGCCATTTGACACGCTGTGTCTTCAAATGGATACTAACAGTCACCACATGTTCCTTTCACTCACTTTTCAAACTAATGCTGACTGCATCCAAGTCCTTCTTTCTTTTGCTCCTTGAACTGATGACAACTAACAGCATCTTCTCCTCTGTTTTCTCCTCTAAGTAATAATGACTGCCACCGGCTCTCCCTTTTGCTCAAAGTAACATTCTTCTCCGTGAAATATTTTCTGAACTAATGAGAAGAGATGGGATTTAGATAAAAATGATTCCTAGTGACTCCCAATATACTATGGCTTTTATGTTGGTGTGAAATGGTGTTTGCTCACGCCATTGACATTGGAATGGTCGTGCAACTCAGAATTCAGGAAGCGATCTCACACCAGACACAATGAAGAGTTGTGTGATCACTTTGTGTAGGTAGTTTCTCACTACTTGGCTTTTGAACAAAGCATGCAGCCTATTGCAAAGCCACATTTTGAATTGGATCTCTTGGGAAATTTGTAACTTTTATGTGGATTTCTTTTTAACGTTCAGAGAAAGTGGATGCTGGTGCCAGCATTTTCACAACATCAACAATAAAACACTGCCTTCAAGCAAAGGTCTTCTCAAAAATTCAAACATCTGCTCAGTGTTCCTTCATCAGACACCTCAGTGTGAGTCACAGTGAGGAGGTTGATATATTAACTCTTTCTGGGTCTATTACGCAAATGAAAAATTTATTGCCTTCAATTTGATTATTTGCCATGAGTGTTGTTTGAACTTGTAACTTCTTAGTTATTAGTCCAAGTTCAAGTCCAATTCAAGACAGCGACATATACTTTAAACATAATTGCTCATCTTCTGTATGGTATAAATGGAGAACATCATTATGAGACATGAGCGTAATCAGTGATCCTGTCATTAATGAGATAGGAATCACATTGAATATTTTATATTATCCGCTTTGTTTATAATAATTAGGATGAAACTTCACTTTAATAAAGGTCATGGAGATAAATCCTAGCTGTTATGCTCCAAGCAAGTATGCTCTACATAAAGGAGAATTGGAGCCAAGACTGCAAAGTCATCCTCTTGATCCTGTTAATGCAGTTTACCGCTGAGAGTGTGGAATTGTGAAATTAGCCTTCATATTTCTGTGCTCCCTGCTGTCAAGATGATAAGCTCATAGGATTTAAGTGTACTAGACTGAAACTTTTTGGAAAGATGTGACATAAATGAGCCTTTTTGTCTGAAGAAATATGCATTATCCTGGTTTGACACTGTAAGTTGTGGTGAAAGTGAGGACTGCAGATGCTGGACATCAGAGTCAAGAGTGTGGTGCTGGAAAAGCACAGCAGGTCAGGAGGCATCCGAGGAGCAGGAGAGTCCCCTTCAGGACCTTTGCCCGAAATGTCAACTCTCTTGGTTCTCGGATGCTGCCTGAACTTCTCCAGCACCACACTCTCGATTCTGATCTCCAGCATCTTCAGGCCTCACCTTCGCCACGATTCACACCGTCAAACCAGGATAATGCATATTCCTTCAGACGAGAAAGCACATTTATGCCACAGCTTTCCAAGAAGGGCTTTTGCCCGAAACGTCAACTCTTCTGTCGTCGGACACTATAAATTGTGGTGCATTTTCAACGATATGTGCAATTCAAGAAATTTGATGCCACCACTTGATATTTCGGACTGTGCAAACAAATCTTTAAAATGCAATCGATATAGATGGATTTGTATAGTTCTTCTTTTGTGATGAAATTTTAAACACGTACTTTATAGTCCTTTACAATTTCCTCATGAAAGGCAAAGTGTCCCTCTGTTTCAGCTCATGAGGCTAATACTAACCCACTTATGATTGTCAGTTTTTTTTGTGAATAAATCCACCATATCACAGCACTAACCATACATTGTTCCGGAGATGTGGGTGACACTGGGTAAAAACAGTGTTAATGTTTTGCCTTAATTTGTCCTGAAGACATTAAGAGTCAACAGGCAGCAAGATTCCCTTCCCTGTAGGCCATTACTGAAACAGTTGGGTACTTCCAAAAGATTGACAGCTTTCACTGTCATTCTCTGGAGCTTGGTAGGGAGCTAGGTTTATCTGGTATAAAGGGACAGTGTTCAATTGACCCCTGGGAGAATTTGCAATACAACACTGTTAAAACTGATGAAGTTAATACATCCCTAAAGTGTCGATGGCACGGTTCGATGTAATCAAAATGGACCCTGAAAGAATTATTCAGTGATCATGATCAGTGCACAGGATTTCAACAGGATGGCTGCCAAAGCAGAACAACCGGTAATGTAATCAACGTTACTGGTTCTGATAAGAATGGAGTATGGGCCTTTAGTTTGTAATCAAATTGGAGAGATTGTACAAGCTTACTGAGGTGTGTTCTCCCCTGCATATGCTTGAATAAAACCAGTGAAACAGTGAAAAGAACTAGATTATTGTAGTTACGCTTGGACTGCGGATTGTGGGGCAAGACCACTTGGTGCCTATAGAGGGAATCAAAACATGATGCTTTGGTGCACATTGAGAGTGGGGTGGGTGACAGAGCCCCCATCACTTGGACAAGGAGCATGAGTCTACTCCTGCCATTATTTGATGAAAACAGCCCTGAACAATGGGAGCTACCAACAAAGCTGAAAAAGAAAGGAGAGGAGACCTCATTGGTAGGCATAGAAAAATAATACCACAAGACCATAAGATGTAGATGCAGAACCAGATCAGTCAGCCCACTGAGTCCGCTGCACCTGATTATGCCTGATAGGTTTCACAATGCCAATATCCTGCCTTCTCCCTGCAACCTTTGATCCCCTTACAAATCAAGAACCTATACTTTCTGTACTTAAAAAAAAGCAAGGAGGGAGACACGCCATTTGGGGAAACTTGTTAAATCACATTTATTAATGACTAACAACTTGATAAAGGAATCATTGCACAATAAAAATAAAGACCCTTGTAAAATAGGTTGAGAACTTCATTTTATTGTGCTCCCAGAGGAGCTCAAGATCTGGGAATATGTTTCCCACTTTGAGTTTATATTTTATAGGGATTCATAGTTCTGGGGAGATATTAAAGTGTGGATGTGATTGCTGTGTATGCCTTTGTCAATTTAAAAACATGCAAAGTTAAGCTGAGGATTTAAGTGAAGCATTTATTTTTGGGATTTCATTGTGTTACATACCACCTGAAAAGAACCATCTGATGAAGGAGCAGCACTCTGAAAGCTAGTGCTTCCAACTAAGCCTGTTGGACTATAACCTGATGTTGTGTGATTTTTAACTAGATAAAAGAAGAGAGCCACATTGAATGCAAAGTAATTAAATGATTGAGATCATAATGTTCGGTCATTTTAAAGAGCTATTAATGGTTGCATTAAAAAAATTACTGAGATTTTTGTTTGAATTCAGTGTGTTAAAGGTTTTCTTGTGAGAATTTACCTTTTAGTTTTAAATACAGTCATTTAAAACCAAATTGAATAAAGATAACACACAATTTATTCTATGCTGGACTGTCTGTTTGTATTTAGTTCAGGGGAAATGTTTCAAATAAATAGTTATTCAGAAATTTCAGGTTTAATTCTCAGATTTGGAATTTCATTTGTTGGCCAGAGTGAATTTCCAAATATTATCTTAATACATGGCTGAACCTTTAATCCAGATATTTATGTTTATTCACATTAAATGCTTATTGATGTGAATTGGTACTGTCGGGATAATGAAAAAAACTTAACATTTTGAAAAAAATGAAGAGTAAAGTTTTTGAATGAAAATTATCTGAAGATATGTTTTGAAATCTGAGAAAGCCATTATCAAAGAGTTTGAAACAAAAAAAGTAAAATCCAACAGAGGGATGATAACTTTTCCATTGTTCTGGGAAAGAAAATACACACATGGCTTTTCTCTTTCAATGAAAGAGGGAGTGATGATGTAATTACATCTAAGAACTTTTATTCTGCCGCTTTTGAATCAGCAGAGAATTAACTCCAGTTTTAAGTTAACCGTACAGCTTTTAGAATACACATTGCCAAACTTTTGTCAGTTTTTTAGTTTCTGAATTGTCAGTGATGAGTTAACCCATTCTGCCTGAAATCGGAAGGATGAAGCTTATTTTTGTTTTTCAAATAACTGTGGATGCAGTAAGTCTTCCAGTAGCTTCAAGAAGCTCTGAACCTGTCTGTAGACTTTCGACATCATAGCAAAGTGACGGACAAATACACCCAAGCCATTTATTAATAATGTGCTTGAGAACAGGAGGACTATGGTAAAAACATTACACCATGATAATCAGGCAGGTGAAAGTGAGGACAGCAGATGCTGGAGATTAGAGTCGAGAGTATGGTGCTGGAAAAGCACAGCATCCGAGGAGCAGGAAAATCGACGTTTCGGGCCACAGCCCTTTATCAGGAATTCCTGATGAAGGGCTTTAGACTGAAACATCAATTGTCTTGCTCCTTGGATGCTGCCTGACCTGCTGTCCTTTTCCAGCACCACACTCTCGACCGTGATAATCAGGCATTTCAAAACCATTAACCCCTGACACATTTTTAAAATGAATTATATGAAGATTCACATGGTTTAGTATTCTAAAATATTTAACAGAAATTCGAAGAGGTTCTGAGAATCAAATAAATTAGAGTGTCAGTAGTTTCAATGCACAAAAGAAGTCATTGCTGTTTCCCTTGAAGGTAAATAAATGAAATATTTAAAGAAAAACAGGTTACCCTGCAACACTATTTCAATTTGAGAAAACTTTAAGCTGTGAAAGAAAACCCAGAGTGTTTTATTAAGTAACACCTCTACACCCTAAAACCCTGTTGGTGTTATGGGAGAGAGAAGACGGGGTGAGGGCAGAATTAGGTCAGACTGCCACTTGGTGGGAACAGTGATGAAATTAAGGGACAAATATACAGTATCACCCATAGATCCAAATTGTCTCCCATGTGCTGATTATAGTTAAGTGGGTGCTGATTTTGAATCTGGCAGAGCTTATCCGTCACATAGAGAGAACACAAACATGGTGGCATTGGGAATCTAATAACAAAAGGGGAAAGACATTTAGTCATGGGACAAGTCTGGGCTCCCAGTGCTGTCTTATATTAAGGTAGTTTAGGATATCTCTGCATCTGGTCAACTACTAAATTGGTCATCTTTTGATGGGCCAAGTGCTAACAGGGGGATTTAATAAGAAGCTAGGTTTTTCTGGTATACTGTACCAGCAGTCAGCTGATCCCTGGGAGACTTTGAGAGTTAAAACCGATAATGTCAGCAAGTTTCTAAGGTGTACTTATGGTGCCAAGCGTGAGCTGTGGTGCCTTCCATACACATAATGACTCATAAATATGAACTGGAAAATGGCTGCAGCTACACCCAAAGTAGGCAGACGATTTTTCTTCTGTTTGAGCACAAACTCTACTTGTGATCAATGTGAGGTCCTTCAAGGAGCAACTGCATTAATCAGGCAGTTTTACAGACCGAAGCCATCTGTAGTCATAGTACACTGCTTGCTAATTCACACAGTGTCCCACAGTGTGGAGTCACAGCAACCTTGACCAAATCATTGGTCATTACAGACTGATCATACTCATCTCTATGAAACAGAAGTCATCACAAACTCTAAACTGTAAACTTTAGGCCACAACTTACAAAGACAATTCAAGTTCTCACAAGCCGCACAAGGTACACAGAGTGATTTCTCCTCACTTTCAGCTGCTCATATTCACCAACATACTCTTCGCTACACTGCTGCATTTCTTGGATGATGTGAGGCTAGAGGACAAGGAATCAATAACAATACAGCACTTCCAATTTCCCATTACATCGGAACAACATAGCTCGGCTACATTAATCATAAGAAAGTCCTAGTCAAAGGTCCAAGTAGAAGCATTCCATGGCCCTCTGTCTTTGAGTGCTCCTTGTCCCATTGTATTGAGGACTATGTTAAACTCTCATTTGTGAGTGATGCAAATGCTGACGACTCACAATGCTACGGACCTGCTCTATTTCTGATATTCTCCACACAGGTTCAATGGAAACGTGACCAATGTATCCAGTCACAGGTAAGGATAATTGTCACTGTTGCCATGGTGCTATGAATATATAGAGAATCTGAGGAGCAATGGATACACCAAGTTAAAAAATCTCACAACACCAGGTTATAGTCCAACAGTTTTATTTGGAAGCACTAGCTTTCGGAGCGCTGCTCCTTCATCAGGTGGTTGCGATTTTTGACTTTGTATACCCCAGTCCAACACCGGCATCTCCAAATCATGGAAACACCAACAGCAATTTCCAGTGGCTGTCGACCAGTCTTAATGTGAAGAGATGGCAGCTGAAGGTCCTCTCAAGATGTAGAGGAAGTATGGCAACTATGTTCCATAAGACCATATCCTCCAGTTGAATGGGGCATATTTCTGTCACAGACCAAGGATGTCAGGGATGCTGGCATAGAACCAATGCTCCCTCAAAGGTATGTGGCTGTGTATGTGTGCAGTCGCTGCAAGGTTCTACACGTCTCAAATGGCGATGGCACACTGAACCCAGTATTGACTTCTGTTCCAGAAGTCATTGCCTCACACAGGTCTCAGAGGCCCGTGCCTGGATAGGAAATTAGAGGGAATACTGCACTGACCTGTGCCTATTGCTGGAGTATGTCCTGCAACATGAAGGACTGGGTGGCCATTCTGTCCCAGAGGCCATCATGGTGACAGCTGTGTTAATCATTTGTGCAACTGACTGCTTCCAAGAAGCCACTGGGAACCTGTGTGGGATTTTACAACCCTCGACCTACAAATGTTTTAAGGCGGTTTCCTCCATGAAGTTTCTACCAGATCTCATTTCCCAATGAGGTCATTGCTGCAGTACGGACTGTAGGCTTTGCCAATATAGCTGCTGTGCAGTGTAGGATGCTATAGACTAGACACGCACCATAACATAGCAGACTTGATCAGAAAAAAAGGTTCCATTCCATCAAAGTATAAGTCATCTGTGGTCATCAGTCCTGCATCTTAGAACATTGTGTCAGGTCCCCTGGGAGCTACTACAATGTCTATACTCTTAAGGACTCTCATGTTCCTGTTTGACTTCAAGGGCTAAATATGTTTAGAAGGATTGTTGCTGGGTGACAAGGGCTACCTTTTGTGACCACGGCTGACAATGTTGTTGTGAAACACCCTGACCAAGCTTGAGCATAAATACAGCGCTAGATCAGGGGTGCCTTGCAGTGCACTCCAGACAAAGTGCAATATAGTCCTAGCCAGCAGTGCTCCGCTCAACTGGAGCAAGCAGAGACAATAGGTGATGGAGTCTGAAGAGTTAGGAGAGTGAGAAGAGGGAGAATGAAGATATTGAGCAGGAAGAATATCACCTTCTATTTGAGAAAGCAGAAACAAGTCAGGTTGACACCAGTTTTCATTAAATGAAAGCTGGGTGCAGGCATAGAGTCATAGAGATATCCAGCATGGTCCAACCCAGCCATGCTGACCACATATTCCAACACAATCTAAGCCCACCTACCAGCACCCAGCCCTACTAGCACCAAATCCTTCCTATTCATATACCCATCCAAATGCCACTTAAATGTTGCAATTGTACTGGCCTCCACCACTTCCTCTGGCAGCGCATTCCATACATGTACCCTCAGGTTGCCCCTCAGGTCTTTTTTATATCATTCCCCTCTCACCCTAAACCTATCCCCTATAGTTCTGGACTCCAGTTCTGTACTCCCACCTCCCCCCCACAGGGAAAAGACTATGTCTATTTATCCTGTCTGTGCCCTCCATGATTTTGTAAATCTCTATAAGGTCACCTCTCAGCCTCCGACGTTCCGTCATCACTGTATTCGCTGCAAAATTGTTGTTGCTCCAAAGGTAAGCAGCTCCTATGTGTTCCAAAAAGTAAATACAGTTCCTGTTTGTTTGTTTGTTCCTTGCTTTAATTTTTGTGAATAAATGTCAATGACATTGCAAGGTTTCTCTAAGATCCCGAAGCCTTTACACAGTTAAGTATATGTAATGGAAACTCCAGCAACTGTTGGCAGTGGTGAGGGATAGTGCTGAGTTTGGGGCTTGAGTGGTTGTGTAGGTACCTTCATCAGCAGGTGTCAACAGTGAAGGAGGGCAGCCGGAGGAGTCAAGTGGATCCTCTGTGGAGAAAAGGGTCATTTTGTGAGAAGGCCACCTCATGGGAAGAAGGAGAGAATGGACAAAAGATGTCTCTGACCAATAGACTTCATTTGTTGTAAATCCTGTAAATACCTTTTGTCGTCTTAATTTCCTTTCATGTTTTTAATAACCTGATGACTATGTAATAAAGAATCACTGCTTCATGATCTTTGGACTCTCCATGTGTTTAATTCTCATATTGCACATAAATTACCAATTAATGGAATGCACTTTCACATTTTATGATGGATGGGATTTAAACCTATGATTCTTAAGTTGTTATTTCAGGAGCTGATACTCTACCTCTGTCTATATCTATGATATGTGGATGTTTTTCAATTTTCCATTGTAATTAAGTAACACCTAAGACATTAGCGTATTAACCCAACTTATCCATTATTTTCATATATTTATATTTTTATACCGTGAAATATCATAAGGAAAAAAGGTTTTATTTTGCTCTGTTCTTCCTGCCACTGACAAGCTTAATGTAGCCATTATTTAGTGAGGTCTCATCATGTTGATTTCACAGCAACATCCACACCAAAGGGTAAATCATTGGGAAGCAATTATTTTATTTTACCAATAATACTTGGCAGTTAATTGCCAGTAACTAAATGCCAGTGTTTCTTCACTATGTTTTCCAAAGTCTCTATGGACTAACAATGTTATATTAACATGTCATTACAGCCTTCAACATACTAAGTTAAAAATCACACAACACCAAGTTATAGTCCAACAGGTTTAATTGGAAGCACACTAGCTTTCGGAGCGACGCTCCTTCATCAGGTGATAGTGGAGGTCACAATTCTAAGGCACTAACTCTTCAATATAGCTACTCTGGCCACACGGGCACTTTTATAGATATGAGCATCCATTGTGACTGTTTATTTAAAGTGGCATCTCCTTCTTAATGATACAATTGACCATTTTATGCCAGGTCTGAAAGTGTGCACTACTAATTAGCTTTAATGAACAATCAGTGTCCTGGAGAAAGAGTTGCTCCTCCAGAGTTTCCTGCTCATCCTTCCCCCCAAAATCCACTGTCTCCAACATCTGCAACCAACTGCTTGGAGCAGAGAGAACTCCAGTTCTATTTCAATGAGGCCCAGATACAAAATGGAATTTAAATTTGCACTGTTGGAAGGGATGGTTGCTATAATGTCTATAGGCGAAAATCAACGCCTAAGATTCTATAATATATAAGGACAAAGATAACAATTATTATAATAACAACAACAAACAAAATGTCACTATCCTAGCTGTCTAAACAGCCCAGTTGACAATTGTTATGTTAATAGCTCCTACACGTGAAGAAAATTACCATCAGCTATGTTATCCTATAAATGGTTAACATGCTCACATCGAATATCAGAACATTTACAATGTAGAGGATTGTCACACCTATTCAAATTGTAAAGAGTAAAAGGCTAATTCAAGTAGTTTAACTGCTCAAATTTATAGCCTCATATTAACAACTTTCTAAACAAATTGGGATGATTAACTGAATACAATTATATTCTATTTCTAGAGGATATTGTCTTTGCTATGCCTGCAACATTAGGAATATTTCCTGTCCTAAATTGGTCTCAACTTTAAATGCTTGATTATTCCACTGGCTTTGAATAAACCAAGTACCAATTCTGATCTGTGAGCCAGAACCTAAGATAAATCACAAGCATGATAAAATGTTCAATAGCATTGTTTTGGAAGCCATTACGATCATTACTGGTTCTGAAGTGCTCATTACTAGCCTAAGCAAAATGTGGGACTATAATTAGTCCTTCATGACTGGTAATGTTTATAAAGGTCAAGCATGATTGTGTTATTACTATGATCATCGATCTGAGTGCTATTTTTGTAATTTTCTGCCCTCCGATATTAGGCAGAGGTCTTTTTTAAACGGTCTGCTCTGTGACACCACTCTTTTCAGCATTCCTGTGGTCCATTGTTGCACACACCCAGACGTTGACTGCAATGATTGGTCAGTGCGTCTCCATAACACAATTATCACCTGATGTCAACAAGGCTCTTGATTGCCAATGGTTAAATGAATTACAACCTTGGAATGTTAATCATGGTTTGGTCACACAGATTGGCAATAATATGCTGCAAGTATATATAAAGAGGAAGAAAATAAAGCTGCACGATCCTGTCATCTGTTTTCTGGAAGTCAGTAAAATATAGACTGAAATATCAATTGAACCTGAAAATCAGCTCATTAGGCAGCAAATGTATAAGAAAATAATAATTTGAAGGTGGTTTCTATGGTCGCACAGGTTTTATTTATAAATACAGTGACTGCCACTTCTGAGTAGTCTGCTTTATTTCCCAGTTTGATTTCTCATTGTCTAGCTTGTACTGTTGCAACCCAGTACTTTATTATTCTAATGCTCCCTCATTCTATTGTATTCTTACATAGATTTTATTGCAACACCTTGTTAATTTTATGATCCAGGAACTAAGAACATATTGGGTAATATGAACCCAGTACCTTATATGCAAAGATACAAACAGATATTCAGCACCACTGTGCTCTCTGCATCTTAAAACACATTTATTCCAATAACAGAGAAGGGATAAATGAGATCTAACTGTGGGTTATTTTTCAATGAAGTACTTAAATGTTATCTTACTATCAATATTAAAAACTAACACATAGTGATTCGACTTGATGTAAACAGAATAGTTGGGTTGTTGACAAGAAAACTATAACTACTGCTCATGGTTCAAAGGAGTTCATAATCAATTTTGGAGCTTTTGAAGGTCATACTCTTCCCTCCTGCTGGCTGCCTTACATAAAACTGCTGGAGAGCTTTTCTTTGAGCTATGTCATTTACTGGGAAAAAAAGTCCCAAATATTTGGGCTTTCTCCATAACTATAACAGTTCTTTTCTGATATTGTTCTAGGAAATCAATTAGCTGTGTGTTTTCCACTGCTTAGTTCCAACTAACCATCCACAGAAATAGCTCATCAAGGATTTCAATTTCTTGAGAAATGCGTTCTTGCTGAATGTGTTATGATTCATTAAGTTGCAACAGCGATTGCACTTCAGGAGAAAAGTACTTCATTGTCTGTGAAGCGTTGGGGCACATGCTCTGAGTTCATGACTGGCACTACATAAATGCAAGTTTTGTCTTTTTGCAACTCCTCTATCTGCCTTCACTACTCATTTAACAGCAACCTGTGCACATTTTGCAGGATCCCATCCATGATTAGGTGGTAGGTCGCTGACAGGTGACATAACCTCCAGGAGTCCTTCCATGTTATTCTTTAAATTTTGCAATTTCCTTTGTGGTTTTCTCCTCTTATCCCTCCTGCTCTAATGGCAATGATTCATGTTCACATTCAGTTCTTTGGGCAGAAACAGCCCTCTAGTAACCCTCCCACATAGCTGTTTGTGATAGTTAAGCTGAATGCTGTCACCAGAAACAGGTTCCCTTCACTCTGTACTCACTTAAAAAAAGGTAAACATATACTGTACTTCTTTCAGTGACCATGGGTTACTGATCAGGATTGCAATCCTAGTGGATTTTTCTCTACAATAGGCTAGCAACACTGAGATCCACTGACATATCCCCACTGCTCTGATTAGTTGACACAATACAGACGTAGGACGCAAACAGAGACTCTGTGCATTACGGTGAATTATGGGCCAAATGTGGAAATAGTAAGAATTTAATGAATCTGAAAAATTAATAGATTTCATGTTCAGCCATTATTCTAAAAGAAACATTTCAATAAACTTGAGTGCAATCTGAGAGTTTTTCTTGATTATTGTTAAGTAATTTCTTTCTTTTGACCATGAACAGGTTTAGTTGCTTTTGCCAGTAAGAGAGTATTAATATTGCAAAATAAAATAATTAGTCAGAATTAAAATAGTAAGTCAATATAGATTGAGAAATTAGTTTCCTCATAACCTTTGAGTTTCCAAACAATTAGTAACCATTGCTTCACACACTAATTTTATAACAAACCTTGCTACCTGGAGGCTATTTAGTTGGTATTAAGTAAGGGTGTGTTTGACAGGATGACACTCAATCTGTAATGCTAACTACATTACATACTTTTAGATATGTTTGTTTTACAAAAGGAAGTTAAATAAATAGAACTTGACAAGATGAAGAACTGGAAATTTTCTTACATGGCATGTTTTCTATTTCTATAGAAAAATAAATTGGGTGAGATTTTCCATTCTTATCCCATCGGTGTTCATGTGGCTGGATGGTTCTCCAGGTCTTTATAAAACTGGATTGTCAAGTCAATTATTTCACTGGAATGATTATGAGTGGGTTTTGGGTATGTGAAGCTTGTAAAGGTCATGACTGGGTGAGTACGAGGAGAAAGAAGTGCAGAGAATTCACAAGATTGAGAACTCTAAAATTAGGATGCTCAGGTTTAAACTGGAAACACCATTTAGTAGATTGTATGGCTGTGTATATTCAATTGTACTTCGTAATTTTTCATGTTCATCAATATGAATGATAGTAGATCTGGGGGGCATTACACATTTCCATTTTAGGGTCCTGGGGAGATCTGAGGTTTTGGAGATTAATTCATAGGTTCTATGAAGGTCAGTCAATGCACCCAACTGAGGTAATGACCAGATGACGAAGATCAATGTTTACCTCCTTAATGTAGAAGAACTATCAATGCATAGTTAAGAGAATGCTTCACTTTATTTTCTACATGGATTTGGTAAATCAGGATTTGGATTACAGGGCATCATACAGGAGCTGGGATAGTTTGTCCAGGACTTTGTCAATGAATTTCAAATGCATAAGCCATTTAATCTTTGCCATGATTACTAGGGCCAGTATGATTTTAAGAGAAAGTGATGACGTGTTGTGGTAATGTCCCTAGCCTAATAACCTGAGGCCTAGGCTAGTGCTCTAGGACTTGGGATTCATTTGCTGCCATAGCAGTTGATAGAATTTAAATATTATGAGTAAATCTGAAATATACATTTGTTTTTAGTAATAATGTCAAATAACTACTGCTGGTGGGTCCTTAAAAACAATCTGGTTCACAAGTGTCCTTTAGGAAAGGAAACCTGCGGTCCTTCGTAGGTCGAGTCTACATGTGACTTCCACCCATACCAATATAGTTGACTCTTAGTTCTCCTCTGCAATGGCCCAGGAAGCTAGTCAGTTCAAGGATGATTAGGGATAAGCAGCAAAAGTGCTCGCCCATATTATATGAAATGTATACTTTTTAAATCCTTACTGGCTGCTATCATCTTTGTTTGAGGCACTCTCACTCCTTTGTTCTATTCTGTTTTTCTTTCTCAACATCAAAATCATTAAGAAAGAGATCCCAGCAAGAAACCCTTTCTGCTCTATACCATGTCGTATTCAAAGGTGGGGTGGGGCGGGGTGGCTGTGATCAAAGAGTCACTCGCTATGGCCCTTTGAGATCCAGTTAAACAGCTGTCCAAAGCAAAATGAAACCTAAGGTGGGTAGGCAAATGTGGGAACTGGGCAAAAGGTTGGCTTAGCATAGAGCCCCTCTAATTAGAAAGGAAGAGGTGGCATTAAAAAAACAACTTTCATGAAATCAGGGCATCCCAACTGTTTCATAGACAACCAATTTGTCCTCCAGCTCTGGACTGATGCTTGGAGTTAAGCACTATCTTCTATTATAAAGAAAAATGGAATATGTTATTGAGAACCTGTGAATATCTTTGGACAATATGTCAGTAATGGGTAAGGTGAGATTGGTGAGTAAATGAAGCCCCAAAAGGCCATGACTGTGTGAGTATGAAGAAAAAGAGGTAGAAAAGATCAAAAACTCACTAAAATTAGGAATCTCTGGAGTGCTGTGGGATTTGAAAATGAACTTATATTGTTTTGTAATGATTCCATGGGTCCTTGCATGTATGAAGTAGACAAGCAGGTAATTCTCCGTGGAAACTCAAACCCTTCAACTCCACCCAGATCTCAGCATCAAGAATTCCTAGCTAAGACATGTATAGCTAACTGCAGGGTAAAGCTCCCATGGTTGAAAATAATAATTTTGTTCTATTCACAGATCAGCAATGCCTATTACATTCACTTGAGGAGTCTCACGTTAGTAATGCTGTGGTATTTCTGGGTGTGATTCCCATTTACCATCCATTGCTGATGGGGTCCTACTTTGTGCCATAACTCTATCACTACCAGGCACTACACTGTCGTACAGGTTATACTGTTCAAATTAATTTCACTCAAATAAAACAAAAGCCTCCACTTTTTGACCTCGTAGTCATGCTTTGGAGCCAAGAGGAAGTTTGTCACAGAATGCAGCCTGTACACAGGATCTTTGAACATAGAGAAGGCACTATCCTCAGCTACTACAGGAAACTTTCCAACTCTTACTCACCTGCATTGGGAATGTTGGAAAGATTTGAGAGCTGGTTACCAACTTATTTGGCCACTACACATACTTACCATCCTTGGTCATCAAAGCAGGATGTAAACCTGTTTGCTGCCTTGGAGATAGTGACCAGTTGCCGTCACAAGATCTCCTTGTCTATCTAGCAAGATTCCACGCCAATAGTACTATCTTACAGACATGTTTTACTTAGGCCATAGGAAGTGAACTTCTACTTTCTCCCTTGCATCCAATAATCTTGGTGAAAATGTCCAAAATACCAGAAAAACAGCATAAACAGTGTTATGTTTGAAAAGCAAGAGAAACCCCAGGCAAATTGACCCCCACACTTCCACCCTTATTATATTTGTATTAAATGGAATCTTTGAATGTGAGCAGCAACCGAGTGTAGTCAATGTAGGAATTGCAGTCTGGAATTTGAACACAAGCTGAGTTAAACTTCTATAATTAACATGCTGCAAGAAAACAAATTCTATTCTTACTCAAGAACTGTGAACAGTGTAGGTTTCTTCAAAAGCTCTTAGCTTCACTTTTCTTTTAGTATTAGCTTCATTGATGTACCCCAAATGCTAAATGCCTTTACAGCTGCACTTATGCTGTGTTTGATGTCAGAATAAATTAAAGAATAAAGTCTGTTTCACAGTAATTAGATTCTGGCTCAAAATATAGCAGTTGCTTTGTTTATTAAAATGGAGCCTGGAGGTCAAGGAGTGATGATTTGTGCTATTATTGAAATATAATGCAGACGCCGCCACGGTTAATGCCTTTTGATTTGAGTGATGTGCCCTTTGTACATTACAACAATTAACATCAGGCTGAATTACACAATTTCCAGGCGATTGTGGTTTTGTTAACTGTATGAGGACTTGCTGCATTGTGAAATAGTGTAATTTTATCTATTTTACTACCAGCTTAATGAGAGGAAAAGAATTCAGTAGCTTTTTTTTTAACTGAATTAATAGACTGACAATTTTAGAAATATCTTTAAATAGGTCAAACTTCTAACAAAACAGACTTTCTGGTCAGTTATTTTCATTTTCAATCTATGAGAGCTCACTGCGCACAAATTGGCTGCTGCATTTCCTGCATTTCAACAGTGACTATATTTTAAAATACTTCACCGTCTGAAAACCATTTGGTGATGTCTTGAGGTCATGAAAGCTGCTATGTAAATGGAAATCCTGCCTTCTTCTGTTACAAACTATTAAGTACATTCTTCTGAGCAAAGATCATTTTTTTGACATTTGATTTAATCTGCTGTATTAATAAATGTTTCACTGGAACCAAGGAAAAAGCATTCACCCAAATCTTCCTTTCAAAGCAATTGGAGACAACTTTATCTCAACTTTATTTATGTCTAAGTATTACAGAAACTTCAGACATGGAGCAGTTTCCTGTTAAACTCGAATATCCAAATTTGTTTCCTTGTTTTGGTCCTACTGCTATCCACATGACCAAAACAGCATCTTATTGTATCCCCATATTGAAATGTATTAAAGGGTGTAATTTGTTGCATTCGCACAGTATATATGAGCTTACAACACAGAATAAAGTTATCTTATCTGTTTCAGTCTAAGAACCCTTTAATGATACCTAAAGCATTAAACTTTGTCAGACAACTTCCTTGGCACTGAAAATTAAATATTACAAGTGATAAGACTCAGTCCTTTAGGTTTTAATTGCTGTTGGAGATTTTAGAAATGCCAGGTTTTAAACTTAAAATTTGTTTTTGTTCTGTCTTCTTCTCTCCAATCTTTATCTCCCTCTCTTTATTTATTTTTAGTTCTGTGGTTATGATATTGAATGTACCTAATCTAATTTACATTTCCTTGTCAGTCCCATATCATAAAGATTCTTGCGGCGCAATGGTAGTGTCCTGACCTCTAAACCAGGAGATCAGGGTTCAATTCTCACCCTCCTACGGCGGTGTAATAACATGACTGAACAGGTTAATTAGAAAACACAATAAAAGTCCTTTGTCTCTCGTACCTTCTGTTACATTGGTTAAGGTGATACACAGTTTATTTTCTGTTTATTCATGTCCCAGACGCACTATATGCCTTACCACACCATCATCACCGCACTTTCAAAATGTGCTATGTCAAAAATTGAAACAACAAAACGTGTAAAGGCATGCTCCTGCAGATCCTGAACCACAATGTTTCAATGAGGATTGTGCATTTAAAACATATTTTTGAACACCTCAATCTTAAAGTTGTCCATGAGTACATACAGAAATGCCAACAGTTGTAAAATAAAATTAATTGGTATAATTTCATGGACTTAAAATGTATGTACAGAGGAGGGAACAGTTAGCTAGTAGTATTCCAATCCCAGCTCATAAAACAACTCAGATCCCAGAATGAAACCTGGCTTGGAAGGCCCTTGCCTTGTTATCTTTAATTGTGGTGGTCAGTTACTGGAAAAAGGTTGGGAAGATTTCATTACAAACACCAGGGAAGAGTTTCATCTCATGCTATTCCTTTTACCCCATCAATATCCTTACGAACATCATACACCCAGTGAACTGTTATCATTATCAACACACAAAGACTTCTTGCTCAGGTTGGCACAACTGCAACCAATTTCTGTCTGGCAGATATCTGCACATTCACTGTTTTAAGGGATTTTACAGTGTTGTGGCAGTGTCCTTACCATTGGGCCAAAAGGATTGGGTTCAAATCCAAAGGTGCGTCACAGGAAGTGGAGAACATGAGATTCCATCCAGGGTTTTACGTGCCTGGGCTAGTTGAGAAGAATAATCAGCAAGTATGCCTGCTCCTGACCATTATCTAGACACCCTAACAAGAAGATGCTGTGTATAGGCTTTAGGCAGAATTGGGTGTTGCTCTTCTGGGAGAAAAGCCTGTCAATACCAAGGTATACTTCACAAGATATCAGGTGGCCATACCAGATTTTCCATCCTTTAATTTTAACTGACGGGAAATCCTGTAGGGGTTATTGACCTCCCTGCCTGAATTGAAAACATGAGTCCTGTGACCAGCTTCAATGTCCCCTCCTGGTGGGTAAAAGTCATGCGTGCAGATTGTCCTGTCAGTATCTCTGCTCTGACATGAAAGTCTCACTGATAAACTTTCATTTCGGAGTCAGAGGATTGTGAATTCAATATCATAACAGTACACAATGGAAGTACTCCTGACTTGCAGTATCACATCAGGAGAGCTTGTGCTCATTCAATATAGGTTCATTTTTTTTATTCATGAATGGGACTGGCTGTGCTGGCATTTATGCTGCATCCCTAGTTGCCCTTGAAAAGGAAGTGAGCTTCCTTCTTGAACTGTTGCACCCCATATGGTGTAGGTAAACGTCTCGTTAGTGAAAGAAAAATATTGTGCCATCCATATAAGATAAATGCAAGTCTTTGTCTCTTCACTTTGATAAGGTGCTGCCAATTTGTGGAACCTTACCCAATAATACAGAAGAAAACTGGCAAGAAATAGGTTTCTGGTATACTTCAAAGGAACATCAATTAGAACACTCCCAGCCTGCAGACTGTCAGGGCAGGCGTAGGCAGAATTTCCATGTTAATTAAAGAATAGCTGCATCATATAATTTACTTAAGTGTAAAGAGGAACTTGAAAGAAAATGGATAAGATTCCTTCGGTAATGGAACCAAAATCCTCTTCATTTAAAGAATTCCACACTAATCAAAAAATAATTAGGTTGTGCAAAAGATGGTAATGATGGAGAGTAAAACGCACAATCTATTAATGGAAAAGAAAACTCTAGCAGAGTGATTGAGTTTGTTGTCGTATAGTTTGATCATGATTTCTTTTCCATTTGGTAACCCTTTTTGTAAATGTAACTGCTGAACTTCAACAGCATCAGGGGAGAATAATTATCTTGTTTTCTTCTTTCTATTTTACTGTTTCATCTGTATCTCCAATAGTTTGTTTAAAAATGTGCTGCCTGAACACATTATCATAGAGAAACAATTCTTAGTTGGCTGTAAAATTTAAATTTACAGTGGATTTTTAAACCTTAAAATCAATTTGAATGTTTTTTGGACAACAAGAGGTAGTCAATAATTCCATCAAGGAGAACTATAAACAATGACCCTGCCTTCCTTTCTGGTTGATTGTATTGGTTTGCATGTTATGGCCAATGATCAATTTGACAACAGCGACATACCTAACAATGTCACTTTATTATTAGACAATGCAAAACCTCTGGGGGCTCGGGATCAAATCCCGCCAACACAAGTTGGTAAGTTATCAATTTGAATAATAAATATGGAGCATAAAGTTAGTCTCAGTAAAGGTGACCATTGTTTGTTGTAAAAATCCATCAGTTTCATTAAGATCTTTGAGGGAAGGAAATCCGCCATCCTTACATGGTGTCATCATTATTGGTAGTCCCTTATAGATGAGGATGACTCTTCCACTCTCAGAGTGAGTCTGTAGGTGGCTGTACAGACTGATACTATGGGCTCTGTTACACCAGGGGTGGATGGTGGTTTGGGAGTGGGACATTACTGTGGCAGGGCACTCCTTTCACTGATTTCATCTGGCTTCCATTTTATTCCCGATGGCAAGTCTCAAGGCATTCAATGCCTTCCAGATGTTCCTCCTCCACTTTGGACGGTCTAGGGCCAGTGATTCCCAGATGTCTGTGGGAATGTTGCACTTTGCCAGTGAGGCCTTGAGGGTAGTGTCGTGTCAGTCATGTGGACGACATGCCCAGGCCATTGTAGCTGATCAAGGGGGCAGTCAGTGCCTTGATGCTGGGGATGTTGGCCTGATTGAAGATGTTGGTGTTGGTGCATCTTTCTTCCCAGTGGATTCGCAGGATCTTGCGCAGGCAGCATTGGTGGTTCTGCTCGAGTGCTCAGAGGTGTCTGCTGTAGACAATCCACATTTCAGAGTCTTATAGGAACCACCACAGCTCTGTAACCATTATCATGTTGAGGGATCTGATGTCGTTCTCACACTCCCTTTTCCTTAGCCAACTGAAGGCTGTGCTAGCACACTGGAGGCGATGTTGGATCTCTTCATCAATAGTTGCTTTGGCCGACAGGACACCTCTGAGGTATTTTTACTCAACTTTTATTCCACAATCGTTTTGGCTCATTGCTGCTGACAAATGTAAATATACTATTTACACAGAGAAAATAGCATGTTCATGGATGCCTGTTGCCACTAAGGGAGTTTCATTCCAGCATGACTCAGTGCTTTCAAAAGGCAGAGAGAAAACGATCAGAGAACTGGAAGAAATAAATAATTTATGTGATCAAATCCTATCATGGCAAAAGGAGAAATTTGACTTCAATGTAACGCTGGTCAAAAGACATTCTCTAAGCCTCCCTGTGGACCTGAATGATCGGGGGTTTACTCCGCAACGTAAGGTCAGATTGATGAAGGACTTGTGTCTCACGGATATTCAAAGTGAGATACATGCTCTCATTCACCTCCGTAAAGGTGCTAATAATGGACTGGAAGGACATTGGTTAGGCCACTGTTGGAATATTATGTGCAATTCTGGTCTCCTTCCTATCGGAAAGATGTTGTGAAACTTGAAAGGGTTCAGAAAAGATTTACAATGATGTTGCCGGGGTTGGAGGATTTGAGCTATGGGGCGAGGCTGAACAGGCTAGGGCTGTTTTCCCTGGAGCGTCAGAGGCTGAGCGGTGACCTTATAGAGGTTTACAAAATTATGAGGGGCATGAATAGGGTAAATAGGCAAAGTCTTTTCCCTGGGGTCAGGGAGTCCAGAACTAGAGGGCATAATTTTAGGGTGAGAGGGGAAAGATATAAAAGAGACCTACAGGGAAATGTTTTCACGCAGAGGGTGGTACATGTATGGAATGAGCTGCCAGAGGAAATGGTGGAGGCTGGTACAATTGCAACATTTAAGAGCATTTGGATGGGTAAATGAATAGGAAGGGTTTGGAGGGATATGGGTCGGGTGCTGGCAGGTGGGACTAGATTGGGTTGGGATATCTGGTCGGCATGGACAGGTTGGACTGAAGGGTCTGTTTTCATGCTGTACATCTCTATGACTCTATAATGTGTGTACACAAGCAAATGGCTTAGCAAGCCACTCCATTTGAGGGCAAATAGGGGCAAGCAACCAATGCTGTCCTAGCTTGAAATACCTGCATCCCACAAAAGAATACATTTTTTAAAAATAACTCTGGAGTTTGCTATAAATTTAAATAAATGAGATTAGGTCAAGGGAGAAAAATCTCCAAGATGCCTTCTCTTCAAATCAAAAACTAAGGATTTTCATTTTAAGAGAAAATACAATCAAATAGGTGGCGTGAATAAGATCATTTTCACTCAAAATATTAATTAAAGCAATTTCACATTGACTGTTTCCTTGTTTAGTTCAAGGGTTTAGAATAGAATCACAGAATTCCCGGAGAAGCAAGCCATTCTTGCATAAGTTGCATGCATCATAGTGTATGTTATTGAGCTATGTTGCTCAGACATGGCTTTCCTGTTTGGATGGATGCTTTTTGTAAAAGTTCTAATTTTTCAACTAGACTTTCCCCATAAGTTGACAAATGAAAGGTGGCATTTAAATCCCATCTGTTCCTTATAACAGACCAAACAAAAATAATCAATGAATATCAGACAAATTCCATTTCTACAACAACATGAAAAACAGAAATTGCCAGAAAAGCTCAGCAGCTCTGGCAGCATCTGTGAAGAGAAATCAGAGTTAATGTTTTGTGTCCAGTATACCTTCCTCAGAACTCAGAATTCTATTTCTATCTTCTCTGTTTAGTCCAAAGTTTAGCTTTGCTTGACTTCTTCCTGCATGGATTGAAATGCTCCAAGGGAGTACATTCAATGTTCCCTTTTGGGTCATTTGTCTATTGGTTGGTATTATGTATAAATTATTGTTTTAAATGCATTTATATGTCATGTATATCATGTATTTATATTTCTCTAAATGCCAAGGGAATATTTTTACAACAGTGTTGTCATGAAGCAGGACCTTAAAAATTGGGGGAACAGTTTAGATTAGATTACTTACAGTGTGGAAACAGGCCCTTCGGCCCAACAAGTCCACACCGCCCCGCCAAAGCGTAACCCACCCATACCCCTACATCTACATTTACCCCTTACCTAACACTATGGGCAATTTAGCATGGCCAATTCACCTGGCCTGCACATCTTTGGACTGTGGGAGGAAACCGGAGCACCCGGAGGAAACCCACGCAGACACGGGGAGAATGTGCAAACTCCACACAGTCAGTCGCCTGAGGCAGGAATTGAACCCGGGTCTCAGGCGCTGTGAGGCAGCAGTGAGGCAGCAGTGCTAACCACTGTGCCACCGTGCCGTGTTGAGATGGATATCGGCTACATTTCAAGTTTTACACAAAATGTGTTCAGAAATACAAACATGTTTGAGATTTTTTTTAAAATCTGCAAATCCACTATTTTTTGTGGATTCAGAAATGAAGACTGGAATGTACATTTTTGCCCAACTTTTATTCCACAATCGTTTTGGCTCACTGCTACTGACAAATGTAAATATACTATTTACACAGAGAAAATAGCATGTTCATGGATGTTTGTTGCCACTAAGGGAGTTTCATTCCAGCATGACTCAGTGCTTTCAAAAGGCAGAGAGAAAACAATCAGAGAACTGGAAGAAATAAACATTTTATGTGATTAGATCCCATCATGGCAGATGGAGAAATTTGACTTCAATGTAATGTTGGTCTTGTGGTAATCATGTAGATACTGTTCATTGTCATAAAAGTTTATGTGCTTCACCAGTACCCTTTGAGGCAAGAAATTTGCCTCTCTACATGGTCTGGCCTACATGTGACTCCAGACCCTGCATGACTCTTAATTGCTGTCTGTGCAATTAGGGATGGGCAATGATTGCTGGACTAGGCAGCAACACCATAAATGAATAAAAGAAAATCTGAAGGTTTCAATGAAGTAAAGATTGCACTCATTGACATGCTGCCAATCTAGATTTCGCATGCTTGTCCTATCACAGATGTACAACAGCCTTTCATTTCTAAACAACTGAGAATGGACCAATGGCATGTGTGAAGCTGTCCAAATCAAGAAAATTGTTGTTTGGATGGATGTGCCACTTGAAATATTTTGAGGCAACATCCCAAGAGGACCAATTAGTTGCATTTACGTTCATAAATAAGTAGATTTGGAATCAAGGTGCTGTATCACTATTCAAGTTTGGAGGAAGGTTCCCAGCTTACCCTGTGTCACACTCTGCCCAGCCTGCCTGTTCATTCGTCTATCCAAGCAGGCTGGGTGCTTCTTGATCTGACAAAATGAGAAGTGAAGGATAAGGTAAGAAATGAAGGGGGACAGGGGATGAATAAGTGGAGAGGTGACAAAAATGCAGAGGTAAAAGGTAATGAATAAAAGTAGAAACCAAGTGGATGTGCAAAGCAGGAGCAAGAGAAAAATGGCCTGAATTCCTTTTTTATTCATTCATGGGATGCAGGTTTCGTTGACTGGGCTCGTAAACTATTGCCTTTGAGAAGACAGCAGTGATGAGCTGCCTTTCTGAATGACTGCAACTCATTTAGTGTAGGTAGACCCACAGTGCTGTTAGGGAGGACGTTCCAGGAATTTTACTCAGTGACCCTGAAGAAACAACGATACATTTCCAAGTCAGCATGGTAAGTGGCTTAGAGGGGATGTTATGTTTGGTGATATTCCAATGCATCTGTTGCCCTTGCCTTCCAAATGGTAGTGGCTACAGGTTTGAAACACACTTTCTAAAGAGCCTTGGTGATTTTGTGAAGGAAAGAGGTAGAGTTTGCAGTGAAGAGCAATGGAAATTTATCCACATTGTTCATCTTCCCCTTGGATCACCAATCTCCTACAACATGAGCACAAACACATCCTATTTCTGCTTCCTGTCTCTCTCCATTTCCATGCAATCATCCTGTCCGTATTGACCTAACACCTGCTTTACCCCAGTGGCAGAATATCTACCCTGCCATACATGAAGCTAAGTTGATCAAATGAGTTAACTTCCAGTTGGGAAACAAGTTCATAACCCCTGAAATTAGAAGAACCTTGGGCTTCTAGCTATCAGAAATCATCTTCCACTGCTTAGAAACCCTGCCCAGTAAATATCAAAGCATTTACTGTAGAAACACCACACGAACCTTAAGATGTGCAACGCCTCAAGCTTCTTCTAGAATTCAATTAGATCATGACTGATCTCTATCTTAACTCCTTCTGCCCACCTTGTTTCAATAATACTTAATACTATTGCCCTAAAAAGCTCCTGTCAATCTCAGTTATGAAAGCTTCAATTGAACTTCAGCTTTCTGTGGGTCGGAATTGCAGATTTCCATGAGCGAGTGTAAGGAGACCAGCTTCTCAACATCACCCTCTACATAGTCTAACTCCAACTTTTAAGACCTTCTTTTTGTTCTGAAATGTGCCAACAATAAAAATAGAATCTCTCTCGACCTTATCAAATATTTTAATCGCATCGCCAACCTCAATTAGATCACCTGTTAATCAGCATTTTTTCTTACAATTTTTCAACTATTCCTCCTAATTTCTGGCCAGTCTTTATAAAATAATAACCAAGCAAGTGCAACTCAAGATTTTCTTTTAACATTTATACTTGAATCCTTGATATTTGAGCTGAACAAATGGGTAAGCTTTTGGAGTTGGCCAATTTCATCCTGAAATTAAACTCAATGCCCTCAACTGCTCCTGGACTGTAAGACATTTCTTGAAAGCAAAAGAATTACTTTCTTCTCTTATACACCTTGAAACCTTTTCTTAACAATCATTAAAAGAAAAATGAAACATAATGTTGAAAAGGCCAAAGGCTATGAGATGTATTTGGGAGAAAAGAGTATTGATTCAATTTAATTACATACTAGAATTTAAAATATATATAATACAAGCAACCTGGATTGTTCTTTTAAGTTTTAAGTTAATAACAAGGCAAATGCAACCAAGGTTTGTGAGACGAGACTTTCACTGAACTTTGAAGGTTTATTTGAACTTCAGCTGCCCCTAAATAATTCGTCCTTGCATTTGTTTTCTGTTTTATTTTCTTCAATTCATCCATTGTCTTTGTACCTTGTTCTCAGCTCCAGTCCCTTCAGTAATTTCATCCTTTCTCCTTAGCTTCCATTTCCCCAATGTCTCCTCTCCAATGCATCTATTTCAGGCAAAGAACTTAAGAACATCAGAACCAGGAACAGGAGTAGGTAATTCAACCCCTCAAGTCTGCTCCACCATTTAATACAGTCATGGCTGATCTCAGCTTGGCCTCAACTCTAATTTCCTGCCTGCTGCACATTATCTTTTAGCCTGTTACTAATTAAAAATCTATCTCCACCCTAAATGTATTCAGTATCTCAGCATCCTCCATAATCTGGGCAAGCAAGTTCCACAGATTCACAATCCTTTGAGAGAAGTAATTTCTCCTCATCTCTGTTTTAAATCTGCCAACTTTAGATTAAAACTATGATGTTTCTTCCTAGATTGCTGCACAAGAGGAACCATCCACTCTACATCTACTTTGTCAATTCCCTTTAGTAACTTATAAACCTCAATTAAATCTCCTCTCATTCTTCTCAACTCTAGTGAGCATGTTATCTCCTTCTCACAGAGTGCTTTAAGGAGTATCTCCAGGACACCCGCACCAATCAACCCCACCGCCCTGTGGCCCAACATTTCAACTCCCTCTCCCACCCTGCCAAGGACATGCAGGCCCTGGGCCTCCTCCACCACCACTTCCTCACCACCAGACGCCTGGAGGAAGAACACCTCATCTTCCGCCTTGGAACACTTCAACCCCAGGGCATCAATGTGGACTTCACCAGTTTCCTCATTTCCCCTCCCCCCACCTTACCCCAGTTCCAACCTTCCAGCTCAACACCATCCTCATGACCAGTCCTACTTGCCAATCTTCCTTCCCACCTATCCGCTCCACTTTCCTCCCTGACCTATCACCTTCATCCCCACCCCCATCCACCCATTATACTCTTTGCTACCTTCCCCCACCCTCCTCTCTGAGCTATCACCTTCATTCCCATCCCTATCCACCTATTGTACTCTTTGCTACCTTCTCCCCAGCCCCACCCCCCTTCCACTGATTTCTCCACCCTGGAGGCTCGCTGCCTTCAGTTCTGATGAAGGTCTTTTGCCCGAAACATCGATTTTCCTGCTCCTCAGATGCTGACTGACTGGCTGTACTTTTCCAGCACCACTCTAATCTAGACTCTGAGCAAGTTGATAGTTTGGCCCGCCTCACTCAGTTGCTCCTCCCACTGAGGTCAAAGCAGCCCCCTCTTACAAAGCTTTCCTTTATCTCTTGTGCTCCAAACTCTCCCTCTGAACTCAGACTACTTCTTCAGTAAGTAGGTATTATTTCTGATTTCTCATATTCCTATTATTAACAAATTCTAGAGTCATAAATGTATAGCCAGGGCCTACTACAACAACCACTACGTCAATTTAGATAAGACCTTCTAGGTAATAAATTGCTCTTAGGCACTTTAAAGGAGCATTGTTAAATAAGACCCCAGGCCACCATTTTGAAACAAAAAGGGCAATCGAACCAAATAATAGATAGTCCATGCTATAAAGCAGTGGGGATGGATATGCAAGAAAGAGTGGGAAGACCAATTTTTAGTAGATATGATGAAAAGGCAGGAAGGAACAGGGAGCACACAATTTGGGAGTGCCACGTGGACATCAGGGCATACTTCCAAGCTGTTACCACCCACCGTTGTCTTTATGCCTCCCCCCTGACCTTCAAAACACACAGGTCCACCCTCTTTTACTCCCTCCCAACTTCCTTAATCCATCTCCTTTCAAAACTTGAGTTACCTTCTCTCTGGTGACCACTGTCTCTTCATTCCTGGGAATCCTCATCATCCCAGCAGCATCCATCACTACATTCTGGTGCTGATGGGAATGCTGGAGTTACGAAGAGATCCACTCTCTGCTTGCTTAGGCCAACAGCACCACAGTGTTGCTGCAGGATGGCCTTTCTTTTAAGTCAACCAGTGTGTGACAAACTTTTACGATGGGGTAAGAGGAATCAGCAATACTCCCAAACCCCACATTAAATTCAGGTCCAAGTCACAAAAGTACACTAAAAACAACTGTTAATAATATTGCATTTTAAGACAGCAAAATTTCCAAAGGTACTTCACAGGACTGTTCTCTTGGAAAAACAGTTCTCACTACCCAAAGAAAGAAGAAATTAGTACAGTGTTGATCATATTATAACAGATGTAGGACTCAAACTCAGACGTTCTGACTCAGAGGTAGGGTAAAATAGACACCACCACTGTACCATGGATTTCCAGAGCCATGTGCCACAATAGTGATAGACTCATACTGCACAGAACAAACCCTTTGGTCATAGTTTTAATGCACAGTTCACAGATAGCTGTAGACTGAACCAAGCTAAGGGTACAACTCTGAGAATTTCCAGGTTCCAAGAGTTCCCTGATTCTCTTAGTTGCTGGCTTTTCACCACCACATGGAGGTAGTGGGATTGACAATATGGGCAGAGTTATATTCTCCTGGAGATTATATTGCTAGATGGGGTGTGGTGTATGATGAATCACTTGCCATCATGTTGTATGAGCTATCTAGATGAGTGATTACCATCAGGTAGGTAGGTTTCTTAGCACCATCTTCCTTTCTAGGTTGGGATCTATTGGATCACTAGTTGGTCTATTGTGGCAAAGGAAAAACACTTCATACACTGACAAGAAGAGCTTTTGTCTGAAACAAGATCCGTTTACTATACATTATCAACAATGTTCAGGTTACATTGGTATGATAGACATACTGGGATTATGAGGGAGACTTCAATGCAGATTTAAATCCTTCAAGATCCCAATTTGCCATGCAAGTCTGCGTGACATCATCATATTCTGTAAAGTTTAATGCACTTTTCAGCATTAACTTTTTCAGAAGTAATCCTTATAGAACAGCAGATGTGTGTGTGTATGTATTGGGGGAGGTGGTTAGGCTTAGAGTTATTGTGCCATTGGGAGTTCAGTTTATGCTATTAGATGGTTAAGAATTGCTGTGTACATAAATAGAGTTTTCCCAACTCATTGCTTCAACACCACGGGAGCTCTGCCAATTGTGATTGAACACAAATACAGTATTTCTATCCAAGTGACTCAGTGGGTTGTCCTAGCACTCTGGCTTTACACAGAGTGCTAGGACACTGGCTCACAAATACTGGATAGGAACACTTTTCCCAAATACTGTAGCCTTGAGCCTATACTGGGTAAAAAAGACTCTCTAAAATTAGACTCTTGCCGCATGAGAAAGTTGCAGAACTATCATTCAGTGAAGTTTAACAGAATTCCACAGCTATCACCAGCTGTTCTGTGTAAAACTGTATAAAATTATCCAGAGTTTTAGGTGTGTCTTTATTATTGCCGTAAATAATGAGCAAGGACAGGAATAATATTGCAACCAGTGGCATTACCACTAATTGAATTTTAGGATGAAATTCTGAGGGGAAGAATCAAGCAATGCTGGTAAGATTATAACACTCAGTAATTTTCGAGAGCATCAGCAATAGTTCTTTTTAATGACAACAACGGCAAACCACAGAATTGTGGAACTCAGCATGTGGTAGCTAATGAGATAGCTGCCTTACAGAAAGAGGGATTTGCAGTAACTCTGTAATCCTCGCTTGCATTGTATAATCCCTCTTGGAACCCAATAAATCTTTCAACTTGTTTTGAAATTTGTTCTGCCTCAGAGCTAAAGAGACACAAATGACTCCGTATCAAGATTTGACAAGTTTCAGATGAATGGAAGTATTTCAACCATTCGAATAAATACAAACGCAGCAGTGTTTTTGAACAAAACAACATTACTTTAGTTCATTTTATTAGGATGTGAGGAAACAGAGATCTTACGGTGTATTCTAAGTCATAAAGCTCCTTCATATGAATTGTGCAATATTACTATGCCAACAATGCCATTGCTACCTTTTTTAAAAGAGATATCCATGTAATCCCAAACTGCCCTTGCCCCAAATCCCTGTAGACTTTTCCTCTTCAAATTTATATCCAATCCTCCTTTTGAAAATTACTACTGCATCTGATTCCGTCACCCTTTCAGGCAATACACTTCAGATCATAACAACTCACTGCATAAAAATAACTCCCTTCATCCTCCCTCTGGACTGACTGACATGGCTAACTTAAACCTGAGTCACTTGTTTTATTCTCAAAGGGCTTAGCTCGAGAGACCAACTACAAGGAATAAATATTTTGGGTTCACATTAATTTCTATTGACTAAATGTTTGATGATTCCTGAAGCATGCAGTTAGAACAGATGGCAGATGACTTGCAGCAGTTCAGTTCCTACACTTTTTAAATTGAACTCCAGTATTCTTTAACTTCCAGATTAAAATACACTTGGTTATGGTCTTCCTTACTATCCCTTCCTTAACTCAGCAACAATAGTGCAGCATCAGGAACTTTTATGTAGCTAATCAGGTATATATGTTTCTGTTGCATTTGTATTTAATTGCAAATTTAAGAGATTTTGCAACATAAGTGGACTCAAATAGTTAGAGACGTGGACAAAAGCAATGGCTTTTCTTTAAAACTGCAATTTCTGTCTCCTCATACTAACACAAAACATATCATTCCCATTAAGGCTGAGAAAGGGATTACAGTTAAAAGATAACCCTTTAAAAAGAGTGGGACTGTTAATGTTTCTTTATGGCAGGGTTGCTAAAACTTTGAAACAAACCACTGCCTACTTGTTTGTTTGCTTGAGAGGACAGCTAATGGAATTGAAATTACTTTAAGGCGTGTTGCAGGATGGGGTGCAGTGAGAGGAGGATATGGTCTGGGACAATAAAACCATCAGATTACAACTAATAAGTATAAACTGATGACCTCTGTAAGTGGGTGCAAACCAGAGGCCCTTGACCAGATGTCTTAAATTGCTGACACTTTCCTTCCTAATACCGGCCCTCAGGCTACGATAAACTATGACAATGTGATTCCAGCTGTGATTGTGCAGTATTCGTTCCTGTCGGCTGAATCCTGAGCAAGCTGTCCACCTTCTTAAGGATAATTAAGGATCGGCAATCTAGCCAATGCTGCCATCATCCCAGGAATGAATAAATAAACAAAAATTGAATCATCACTAACTGCGCAAGTTTATTATGGCTCCAAATAATGGACATCATTCCATGCCAGCGTTCTAAGTGTTCCTGTGCCAATTTACTCACTCCACCACTGTTTCATGTTGCAATAAACTTAAATCTAAGTCATGTTTGGGCACATCAAAATGGTTACAAGGAGGATAAGCATTGCCTGCTGTTGTCATGCTGAAGAATTGCATTAACATGAGGGGAGATGGAGGCATAATTGGTAATCCAGAGCTTCAAGGTAAGATTTTAGGTTCATGGGTTTGAATCCTACCTTGGCAAGCAGTGGAATTTGTATTTGATGAAATCTGTTATGAAAAGCTAATCTAGTCTCAATTATCACAAAAACTCAATTAATTCACTAAAGTTGACTTTGGAATGGAAACCTACCATCCTCACCTCATCTGGTCTACATGTGACTCCAAGCGCACAGGTATATGGTTGACTCTAAATTGTTTTATGAAATGACTGAGAGAGCCAATTAGGGATATGCAACAAATGCTAACATCACAATCAAGAATACAACAAAGGTCAACGTCAGTGGACTCTCCTCAGGTTTATAATTGTTGAAATTACTGGAGTTACCCTTCGGAGGGTCGGTGTGGACTTGTTGGGCCGAAGGGCCTGTTTCCATACTGTAGGGAATCTAATCTAATCTCACTTGTCATAAAAACATAAGACCGAAGAGCAGGAGTAGGCAATTCAGCCCCTTGAAACTGCTCTGCCATTTAGAGTCAGAGAATCATAGAGATGTACAGCACAGAAACTAACCCTTTGGTCCAAATTGTCAGAGATCCTAACCTAATCTAGTCCCATTTGCCAGCACTTTGTCCATGTTCCTGTAAATACTACCTATTCATATACCTATCCAGATGTCTTTTAAATGTTGTAATTGTGCCAGGCTCCACCGCTTCCTCTGGCAGCTCATTCCATACATGCACCACCCTCTGCATGAAAAAGTTGCCACTTAGATCCCTTTTATATCTTTCCCCTCTCGCCCCAAACCTACGCCCTCTAGATGTGGACTCCCCCACCTCAGGGAAAAGACTTTGTCTATTTACCCAATCCATGCCCTCATGATTTTATAAACCTTTATGAGGTCATCCCTCAGTCTTCGCCTTTCCCTATAGCTCAAATCCTCCAACCCTGGCAACATCCTTGTAAATCTTTTCAGAATGCTTTCAAGTTTCACAACATTCTTCCGACATGAAGGAGACCAGAGTTGCACGCAATATTCCAAAACTGGCCGAACCAACGTCCTGTACAGCCTTCTACTTATGTTAAGATGAATTATGTAAATATTAGATCCTGTTCCAAATTAAAAATTGCAATTAAGGCTGGTCTGTGTGCAACAAATTCTCTTTTACATAATGGGGTGTCATTTTCCCTGTGTTTTGCATGACTTTCCCTCTTGTTATAGATGGAGGAACTATTAAACATTATTGATTGAGAATTTAACTGTAAAAACTGCAGAGAATGCAGTTGTTGTGGTTCGTAGAATACCAAGAAATTAAGAAGGACATTGATAAAGGAGCTTCACAGTGAGTCTGAGGAGTGAGGTGCTAAGACAAAAAGGCATAACATCAAAAGTAACAATCTCTGCATTATTACCTGAGAGTCAAAAAGTGTGATGCTGGAAAAGTACAGTTAGTCAGGCAGCATCCGGGGCAACATCAGGCATCTGGGGACGCTGCCTGACCGGCTGTGCTCTTCCAGCACCACACTTTTTGACTCTGATCTCCAGCATCTGCAGTCCTCATTTTCTCCTCTATTACTTGAGACACATGCAAATTGGTATAGGGCAAATAGGCAGAGAGAAATTAATGCATAGCTCAAAGATTGGTGTTGTAGATGCGGATACCAGTTCATGAGGCACTGGCACCAGTTTGTAGCAAAGTAGGGACTGACCTTGGGGCAGGCTAGACCCTGAAATGTGTTGGAAACAGAGCTCTAGCATGCTATGTAATTGTGAATTAGAGAAAGTTTTAAGTTTAAATTTGGAAAGGTGTGATAAACCAAAGACTTGGAGGCAAGTCAAGGGAGAAAGGTAGTAATATGGGAAACGGTAAACAAACCATGGCAGAAGAGATAGGAACCACAAATCTAAGAATAAATCAACAGATAGTACTAGAGGATATAAAAGAAATGCAAGGATAAAACGGAAGGATCTTTATTGGAATAAATATATCATTCAAACCAGAGTAAAGGAAAGTCACCACAGTCCTATTCTCTTGTCAGCGAGAGATGATTGTGGTGGATTAACCTGAGGGCCACCATACCTCAGGCAAGGGACAACCTCAGCCAATATGAGAATTGAATGTATAGTTAGTGTTCCCCCTGCATTGAGAACCAGCTAACCAACCCCAGATGAACTGATAGCACATTTAGACATAAATAAGCACTATATGACAGCCAGAGTCATGGCTTCAGGATGGCAAAGAATGGGACCTGAATATTGAAATGTACATTTAGGAATAAAGCTCTGTTAATTAGTGATGATGTCAGCAAAGTACAGACGATGATTTGAATTCAAGAAATTAGGATATAGAAGCATTTTAGACAAGATGAGAAATCATAAAGGCCCAAAGTATATAAGTGATGTACAGGCCCCCTAACAGTAACCACACAGTGAAATAAAGTGTAAAGAAAGAAATGATGGGATCTTGTTAGAAAGATGTGGCAATAATTATTAGGATAATAATTATTGTAAATATTATATTCCAATCTACATTGGTAAAGGCAGCCTCAATGAAGATTTCTTAGAGTATTTTTGGAGTAGTTTCTTTGAACAAGGTGTTCTAGTCCCAGACAGATATGTTCAACCTATTATCAAACAATGTGATATGATTGATTAATTACCTAGTTGTGAAGGGCCACTTCACATACTGTAATTGAATTTTACATTCACTTTGAGGGAGAGATGAATGGGCTCAAAAATAATCAGCATCCTGATGAAGGGCTCTTGCCCGAAACGTCGATTTCGCTGCTCGTTGGATGCTGCCTGAACTGCTGTGCTCTTCCAGCACCACTAATCCAGAATTTGGTTTCCAGCATCTGCAGTTATTGTTTTTACCTCAAAAATAATCAGGGCAATTGCTATGATATGAAAGCAGAGCTAACTACAGTTAATTAACAAATTAGGTTGAGGGAAAGATCAACAGTGATGAAATGGCTGACACCAAAAGGATACTTCAAAATAAACAAAAAGATACATCCCAACAAGAAAGAAAAATTTCAATAGAAGGAGCTGTGGTTAACTAAAAAGTTAAGGATAGTTAAATTACAGAACTATAAAACATTAAAGAAAAGATGAAAACTGCACTAAAGGCTAAGAATGATGAAAAGATTAATAAGGGGCTGAAAAGAAGTGCTAGTGGGATAATTGATGTGATGGTTAAAACTTTGCTTAATGTTGCTTAATGTTAGGGGAGATGCCAGTAAATTGGGGACTCATGAATATGACTTACTTATTTAAAAAATTAGGGAGACAGCAGAAAAATACAGGACAATTGGCTTAACATTCACCATAGCAAAGATGTTAGAAGCTATTACTAAAGACATGTGGAAAATAAAATCAAGATGATCAGGCAAAGTAAAGGTGTTTTTATGAAGAGGAAATTTATTGGAATTACTTGAAGAAACTCCATTGGTTAGAGCATTGAGTATAGGAGTTGGGAAGTCATCTTGCAGCTGTACATGACATTGCTTCGGCCACTTTTAGAATATTGTGTGCAATTCTGGTCTCCCTACTACAGGAAAGATGTTGTGAAACTTGAAAGAGTTCATAAAAAATTTACAAGGATGTTGTCAGGGCTGGAGGGTTTGAGCAAAAGGCTGAGACTGAATGGACTGGGGCTGTTTTTCCTGGAGGATCAGAGGCTGAGGGGTGATTTTATAGAAGTTTATAAAATCTGAAGGTTATGGATAGAGTAAATAGACGAGATTTTTTTTCCTGAGGTGGGGGAGTCCAGAACTAGAGGGCATAGATTTAAGGTGAGAGGGGAAAGATTTAATAGGGACCTAAGGGTCAACTTTTTATGCAGAGGGTGGTGTGCATATGGAACAAACTGCCAGAGGAAGTGGTAGAGGCTGGTACAATTACAACATTTAAAAGGCATCTGGATGGGTATATGAATAGGAAGAGTTTAGAGGGATATGGGTCAAGTGCTGGCAAATGGAATTAGATTAATTTGTGATATCTGGTCAGCATGGATGAGTTGCACTGAAGCTGACTATTTCCATGCTGGACATCTAACATGTACCATGGATTAAGGGCAAAAATGTATGTTCTGCAGTTAGGTTTACAGAAAGCATTTGATAAAGTGCCACTTTAAAGTTATTTTTAGAAAATAAAGCTCATGGTGCAGGGGTAGCATATTAACATTGATGGGAGATTGGCTAGTTAACAGGAAATAGAGCACAGGCATAAATGGTTGGCAAGATGTAACTAGTAGTATGCACTGAGGCCAGTGCTAGGACCTTGATTGTTTACAATTTATATGCATGACTGGGATGAAGGGTCCAAAGCTGAAGTTGCTAAATGTGTTGGTGACACAAGATAGGCTGGAAAGTTAATTGTGAAGGAGATATAAGGAGGCTAAAAAGGGATAGGTTAAGTTTTTTTTTATAATCCCAGCTAATGTTGTAACTGGTCAAGTCAGATCCTGGACCAAATCTGAGTTGATAGTACATACTTTGCCTTTTTTTTTGCTTTAATAAGATAGTCTGAAACACACACCTGTGCAGATTTGGTTTTATCAATAGAACAGACGTTTATTATGCAAAAAAAAGATAAAACAAATTAAATTAAACTATTTACATATAACACAAGTTTAAAGATTTCAAAACACATGGCAAAATATAATCCTATTAGTCCCAACAGCATTCCTTTACAGTGCTACCACCAAAGAGAACTCCCTTCTTTATCACATCTATAGGGGTTAGTTTAACAGGGGCTTCAAATCCCGGTCATGAGAATCTGATAGTTTCTTCTTTGAGTGTTCAAAGAACTCATCTTAGAATTTCTCAACTTCAAATGATTTCTTCAAGGTTATAATCAAAACTTTCGGTCTCAAATTTGAAAATTGAACTTCTTACATTCAGGTAATGTATTTCTTAGCAGTTCCACATTATCTCACTTCTTTCGGAGCCGTTGTCTTACATGTCCAGCTTCAGCCGAGATTTCTGCAAACCTAAAACCAGAAGGATATTTTTCAAACTAAGGGTGTTCTCTCCCCAGAAAAAAAAAATCCACTCTGGAACCTTTTTGGTCCTGAAATCTAATGCATAACTGTTTACCTGTTTATTTGTAAAACTCACCAAGGAAAATAAAGCCTTAGTAATCTCCAGGAACTATCTTTCATGCATTGTGTTTTAAAACAAATCACCACGGCTACAGAAATACTTAGAAGTTTATCATTAAATCCCTTTCTTTACCAAAACAAAATGAACATTCTGTCAGTTCAAAATCTAAATGCTAAAATATATTATATTAAAATATAAATAATTCGCTCACATTACATTGCAGAATGAACAAAGATCTGACAGATGGAGTATACTGTGGGATCTTATGAAATTATTCATTCTGCCAGAGAAAGTAAAGAAGAAACATTTGATCTAACCGTTGAGAGACTGCAGAGATCTGAAATGCAGGGGGATTTGAGTGTTCTAGTACATAAATCTCAAAAGTTTAGGATACAATGATGGCAAGTAATTTAGAAAGCGAATAGAATTAGAGTCATAGAGATGTACGGCATGGAAACAGACCCTTCAGTCCAATGTCCATGCTGACCAAATATCCTAAATAAATCTGGTCGCATTTGCCAGCATTTGATCCATATCCCTCTGAACCCTTCCTATTCATATACCCTTTCGGGTGCCTTTTAAATGTTGGAATTATACCAGTGTCCACCACTTCTTCTGGCCTCACATTCTATACATGCACCATCCTCTGTGTGAAAAAGTTGCCCCTTAGGTCCCTTTTAAATCTTACCCCTGTCACCTTAAACATACACCCCTCTAGTTTTGGACTCCCCCACCCCATGGAAAACACCTTGTGTACTTACTCTATTCATGCCCCTCATGATTATATAACCCTCTAGAAAGTCATCCCTCAGCCTCTGCTGTTCCAGGGAAAGCCACCCCGCCTATTCAGCTTCTCCCTATAGCTCAAACCTTCCAATGCTGGCAACATTCTTACAAATCTTTTCTGAACCATTTCAAATTTCACAGCATCCTTCCTTTAGCAGGGAGACCAGAATCAATTCTTACCATTTATTGGAAGGAAAATTGGATACAGAAGTAGGGAGATTACCTTTCAGCAGTATAGGGCACTGATGAAATTACATGAGACCATTAGATCATAAGACCATAAAACATAGGAGCAGATATTAAGCAATTCAGCCAATCGAGTCTGCTCCACCATTCAATCATGGCTGATAGGTTTCTCAACCCCATTGTCTTGCTTTCTCCCCATAGCTCTTAATCCCCTTGACACTCAAGAACCTATCTGCTTCAGTCTTAAATATACTCAGTGACCTGGCCTCCACAGCTTTCTGTGATGATGAATTCCATAGATTCCCCACTCTCTGGCTGAAGAGGTTTCTCCTTATCACTGTTCTAAAATGTCTTCCCTTTACTCTAAAGCTGTGCCCTCAAGTCCTAGTCTCTCCCACCATGGGAAACATCTTCCCAATATCTACTCTGTCTAGGCCATTCGGTATTCTGTATATTTCAATTAGATCCCCACCTCATCCTCCTAAACTCCATTCAGGATAGATCCAGAGTCCTCAAAGGTTCTTCGTATGTTACGTTTTTCATTCCTGGGACCATTCTCATGAACCTCCTTTGAACATGCTCAGTCCATCCTTCCTGAGATATGGGTACCAAAACCTCACACAATATTCCACATCTGGACTACTGCATGCAATACCAGCACCCATATTTAAGGAAGGATGCAAATGCAGTGGAAACAGTTCTGAGCACATTTACTCAACTAAAACCTGGATGAGCAGGTTGACCAGACGTATCTATTGAAGTTTAGAAGAATAAGAAGCAACTGGGATTGAAACATATAAGATCCTTACGGGTCAAGATAGAGTGGATATGGAAAGGATGTTTCTTCTTGTGCAAAAATTGAGTACCAGATGTTACAGTTTAAAAATAAGGGTTGCCCATTTAAGGCAGAGATGAGGAGAAACCTTTCCCATAGAGGATCGTGAGTTGCTTAAATCCTCTTCTTCAAAAGAGGGTGGTAGCCGAATCTTTGAATATTTCTAAGGCCATGAAAGATAAATTCTTAATAAGCAAGGCGGTGACAGGATATTTGGCATAGACGGCATGGGTGGCATAGGTGGAGCAATGGTGGGGCAAGCTTGCGGAGTTTACCCTTGGTCCTAATTCAGATGTTCACATGGATGTATAAGGAGGCAAATCTGCCCTGCCACTTTTCGTGGCTCCACATTCAAATAAGTGAAAATCATAAATTGAAGATCAACTCCTTCCCCACTGTTATCAGAGTTTTGAACAGACCTCTCAGTGTTAATTCTTATGTCCCTCTCTGCACCTTCTCTGCGGCTGCAGCACTATATTCTGCATTATGTTCTGCTACCTTGATGCACTTTGTATGGCATGATCTGCCTGTATAGCATGCAAAATAACACTTTTTATTGTATATTGGTACACAGGACAACAATAAATCAATTAATCAAGCAGCAGAGACCTGGAGCGTGATTTGGGCACACACTCCATGAACTGTTTTGCATCCTTTGGCAGTCAACAAGTGTGCAAGTTCCAAACAGCATTCAGTATCCATTAGGTTTAATGTGCTTTGCTTCACTTCTGCAATGTGTGCCATTGGCAACACACATGCAGTGGGTTTTATTGAACAATTCACTGAATTTCCAACAGGTTCTAATTGGACCTTCTTCCTTCGTGACAAACAAGCCCCATGCAATATAATTTCTAGGCCACTGCTTTTGCTTATTTGTTATTTTTATGATAAATACTGCAGTAATCTTGTGGAAGATGTGAGTCGTATGTTCTAGAGAGGAGAAGATATTTTCTACAAATCAGTTTGCCCTCCTGCATGTTCATTCCTTTGAAAATGCAATGTCACTGCAACTCTAAAGTGTAGTCCTGCTTAGTCATGAGGATGAAGAAGTTATCGCATATTGCTAATGCATTCACAGGATATGGACATCACTGGCTAGGACAGTTCCTATTATCCATCCCTAATGGCTCAGGGGACAGTTAAGAGTCAACAATATTGCTGTGGGTCTGGACTCATATGTATATAAGTGATTTCCTTTCCTAAAGAGCATTAGTGAATCAGATGGGCTTTTTCCCCAACTGTTCCCACGATTCCAAATGTTAATTGAATTCAAATTGCACCATCTACCACAGCAGGATTTGAATCCAAGTCCCTAGAACTTTAACTGGGGCTCTGGATTAATCACTTCGCAACAGTACCATTAGGATATCATCTCCTCATAGTGATCTTTGTACATGCTGAGTTAGTGGATATCAACCCCATGAATCCCTGGTCAAGATTCCCTTGGGTTGTTGAACACTACTTAGAAACCCAATTTGCCAGGATAGGAATTTCACCCATCCGATACCACAAGGTCATGCCATCCAATCCTGGATTCATCTTGCCTTGCTCCAGGGATGAGCCTTCAGCTCAACTCCTGCAGCAGTCCTGACCTATTCCCTGGTTCAGGAAATTCCTTTAAATGGCAGAGTGATAATGGCCAGATCATCCTTTATTTTTGTAATGTTCACTAAAGGACAAATATTGGCCAGGACATCAAGGTTATCCCCATTATTGTTTTAAAGAGCGCGACATGCAGAAATTTGCCAAGGCTCCTTAGACAGCACCTTCCAAAGTCACAATCAATTGCATCTGGAAGAACAAGGGTAGCTGATACATAGAAACTCCATCACCTGCAAGTTCCCCTCCAAGCCACTCACCATCCTTAAAATATATTACAGTTCCTTCAGTGATACTGGTCAAAATCATGGAACTCCTTCCCTAACAGCATTGTGTGTACCTACAGAAAATGGACCGTATAACTTCAAGAAGACAGCTGACTAGCACCTTCTTGAGGGCAACTAGGGATTAACAATAAATGCTGGCCCAGCCAGCAAAGTCTACATCCCAAGAATGAATGTAAAAAAGGGATTTATGTTCCTCTGAGATGACAGGCAGGATGCTAACTTAACATCTCATCCAAAAGACAGCAACTCCAATAGTGCAGAACCCCACAGTCATCACTGCACTTGGATATCAACCTTCTATTTTCTACTTAGGTCCTAGAGTGCGGCTTAAATCAACAATATTCTTACTTGGAATCATTGTCTCCCAGCAGTGCGTATGTACCTCAGGTCTTACTTTCATCACCTCCACTCTTTGGCACCTCAGAAGTAGTTACAGGGTGTACAGTTCTCTCCCTGACTTGACATTCCTTGCCCACAATCACTTTCTTCCACCTCTGTAAAATTATAGTTCCCCACATTACTTTGTGCTCTCCGACTCAGCTTTCAAGCAGATAGAATGATACAACTGATTGCTGCAGTATAACCTTGCATTTGCAATCTAGGTGGGCATTATGGAAACCTACTTTGTTTCCTACAATGGAAAAGGCCGGTTTTATTCTCCTGTGCTATTTATTCAAAATCACCCCATAGGTTATTAGCAAGAGAGGGGCATGAGGGATGGGGAGAGAAAGCAATGAAAGCTCAGTGAGGAATATCTTCTTTTCTTTATTGTCTTCCTCAAAAGTATTGGGGAGGCCTAATTTCCACTCACCTATTGTCATATTTATAGACACCAAACAAGGGAAGGTGATGATTTACTAATGGCAGTGACACCCACATTCCAAGGAAGAATAAAAACAAACTAGTTCTAAAAAAGAGGTATCCATCCTGTGTGTCTCTCTCTCTCCACAGATGCCAAACCTGCTGAGTTTCTCCAGCATTTTCTCTTTTTACTGGGACAGAGGACCATTGGCTAAAAAGATTCTGAACAGTAAGTTGAGGATAGTGAGCTGGGAGAGGCAGAGATATTTAGGGAAGGAAATCCGAGGAGCAGGGGCATAGGAAGTTGAAAAGATAGTTATTAGTAGGACTGAATGCTACACTATGTGGTACATCTATGTATTCAGCCACTGGCAGAATCCTTGCAAAATTGTTTAAGTAGCTCAACCTATTTTTGCAAAACTGTTCGATTGCATTTCAGACATGACTTGACAGCACAGTATGAAGATAAGGGTAAAGTTTGCAAGATATTTCAATCACCCAATAATTGGCCAGCCCACAACTTGGGCAGATGGACATCTGCATTAACTTCACTGACCTGTGCTCCTCAACCCAATTTTACTTGAGAGTTCCTTTGGTGTAAAATGCATCTTCGAATTATTAAAACCCCCACCCTCTTCTCAGTCACTAATAAGACGACAGGCAAATTTAGTATATTCTATGCATCAGCTGACCCCAGAATACTTTAGTACCAAGGGGGACTAAAGCTTCTATTAGTAAGTACAAGAGTCAGGTGAGGTTTGTTTCATTTTCTGAATGTGTTACTTTAGATAACTAATAGTAATACATTTTAACATGACTAGTAGGTTAAAACACAGCCACAGAGCAGACTCCGTTTAAGCCAAAGCACTCCAACATTTTCAATGGGGCCTTCCACAAGGTGACCAGAGCATTTGCCTGACCTTTTATTGCAAAAATCAGTATTTTACAACATTTGAAGAATCCTATTTGTCTTTTGGCTAAGAACTAAGAGGTACAGATGAAGGGGCAATGAAAATGTAAGATAAGAATTAATTTTGTGGGGTCAAATGGAGTGGGATATTGCAGCATTCACAGAGCAAGTGATCTGCAGTGTGACAGCTAGTAGGTGCCTCCAAGCTACTTGCAATATGGTAAAGATGACCAGACCTGACAACAATCTTTGCCACACCCCTGATAGTGAAAAATCCATCATTTATTCCTTTCTATCAAATTAACATTCTTCAGTCTTGCTACTATGTGCATGCCATCTAAACTCTACTGTTCCAAATCAAATCATTGCAAAATCAAACTGAAAAACAATTTCAAAGAATCCAATCTTGATTTTGCTTTTCTCGTGGTTTTTGCTAAATTATAATAAACCAAATTGAAATAAGTGTGCAGAGGATACATATGATTTGACGATCATTATCTGAAAGTCGTAGCATTTTAACTAAGTCTGCCAAGTCATAGATAAAATGATAACTCAGAACACCATGCATATAATTTAAACATTTTCTTTAGTATTTAAAATGTCATTATTTTTACTTTTTCTACTTGCACCTGGAAACCGTATGAAAGATATACCAAGAACCCATGGGTGTTAAAAAACAATCTTGTCATCAGTGTAATTTTCTTGCACTTTTCTTTTTACGTTTTTGTTTTTAAAAAATGTTTGAAAAATATTTTTGAGGTGTTACAGCTTTCTGCCAGTTGACTAACAAGGAAATGTTTCCATGTGGGCTATTTTTATGTCTGATATCATGTTGGATGAACCAGAACTTTCCCTAACTCAATATTGATTAAATTCCAGTCATCCCCATCCCCACTGGCAAGTAAAACCTTCCTCCATGTTGTGTGCTCCACTCTATTTGTTTCCCAGGCTACTCTTGCACTGCCTCAGTGACTATGAGCACAATCTTACAGGGATCTGAGCAGCATGGGCTATGATGAGATTTGTGATGGAATTGAATGAGAAGCCTTGTGAGGCCTATCTCAATACCAGGTGCAACTCTAACCTTTATGATTTTGCAGAGTGGAGATGAATTTCTCAATAGGCAGCAGAAAACTGTCAATTAAGGGATATTTTTGCTTATTAAATACCTTGTTAATGTCCCAAACCACTTCACTAATTTTCAAATTTCTATCTTACTGAAAGCACCAAACAAGCTTGATGTCAAGAATTCTTGGCATGAAATGAGAGCGTGTACCTGGTGACTTCAGTTGACCACTGCCTGGGAGGAGCCTTCGCATTGATTAGCCCCAAACAGTACCTCAGGGCATGATCCACACCTATCATCCACATATACCCCTCACCTACTGGCATCGAACAATTACTAACTCCTCACAACCATTGTGGCACCTCTTCAATCCACTGGCAGACCACCAAGGAATCACAGACTTCCATTCCAGGCCACACTGACAACTTTGTATGTAGGAACAGGCACCCAGCTTATGGAGACAACAGAGGGTTGCTTGCTCTGTTAACGCTCACTCACTTAGTACCTACTTACACGCTTACAGTATTCATGCCTTGCTTTGTTTGCTGCGCTGTGCCAAACCTGTTAGTGTGTTGACACTTCAGTCAGAGCCCAAGGCTAACAGTGCTGCTGTACTTGCTGGCATACTGACAGGCAGCTTGTCATGCCTTATAGATGGAATCTGTCCCACGGAGGGCCATCTTGATGTACAGGCCACCAACACACCAGTTTAACACCTGAAGCAGGTGCCAGCTGCCTGTGTGCTAAACCCGCTGCATGTGCATTCAATCAAATAGCCATGTTGGAAACGAAGGGGAAGCTATTCCACAGGTCAGTCCAAGGGGATGGACCACTGTAGGTCAGGGGTCCCAGCACCATCAGTCAGGAACACAATCGGCACACCGTCCAGGAGTATGACCATAGTCTCTCGTCCTCTTGGTCGATAGGGTATATGTCTGATGACAGTCAGGTGGGTGGGCAATGGTCCATTTTGTGAGGCCACTATCAGCAGTCGGGGAATCGTGTAGCATAAGTCAGGGGGGTACAAAGGTAGCACTCGGTCTGGTAAGTCATGTCCAGTGGCTGCTTGTTGAAGTTGGTCAGAATTCTGAAGTGGATACAGTGGTGGCAGGCTATCAATTAGTTGTTAAGGAGGATGCAAGTTGGATCTGTCAGAACAGCTGTGGGGAAGGGGGTGGGTGTGACGGAGGTGTTGGGATCTCTGCCAAAAGAGGTGAGAGTGTAAAGGCTGGAGGGAGCGTGGATTTAGAAGAGGCATTTGTGAAGGTGGTAATGAGGAAAACCTCAAGGTTGTAAAAGTGGAAGTGTTACTGGCAATGAACAACCATATGATCTCCAACAGGGAATGGACAGAAAGAGGGTGGACCTTATCACAGTGTAATGTTGGGTAATGTGAATGGGTACATGTGCATCCCTGGTGTTAACAGAGCAATTATTTGCTCTTCACACCACTTTCCCTAACACCTCCAGGAAGGTGAAAATCTTCCCAGCACTCCACTTATGTTGAACTCATGTTTTGTAGGAGCCGGAGTTGGACTGGGGTGTACAAAGTTAGAAATCACATAACACTAGGTTATAGTCCAATAGGTTTGTTTGGAAGCACTAGCTTTCGGAGCATTGCGCCTTCATCAGGTAGTTGTGGAGTACAGCATCGCAAAACACAGAATTTATAGCAAAGATTTATAGTGTGATGCAACTGAAATTATACATTGAAAAAGACCTGGGTTGTTTGTTAAGTCTCTTATCTTTAAGAATGACCATGGTACCATCTCCAAACCTTCCAAATTGATAATTACATTGATCACTTCTCCTTCAATCCACTTCTACTCTAATCAAGTGCCTAATTTCATCCTGATAGGTGGGAGGTCTTATTATGTCAAAGCCATTCCGTCAATGTAAATGGTTTCTTGTGGTAAAAGAAAGATATCGGCTCTGTAAATCTTGTTACCACATGACAATGTCCTTTAAAATACACCTAAGTGTTTTTTTTGTTCATTAACTTGTATGAGCTTGTTAGACAGCCAAAAATGCATGGCTGTTAAGATGTCAATTTTTTGACATGTAAACTTATACAGTTGGCTTATGTGTGGAGCCAGTAACCCTGGGTACAAAAAAGGAAGCTTAACTTTCAATCTGATAATTGTTCAAAGGGAAAATTGATAATAAAATATGTTATAATGAGGACTAATGCCTTGAAGAGCTAATTGTTGCTTTATTCAACAAGTCGAGAGGTACTGCCTACGCTTGGGGCTATTTACTGTATGATAAAGTAACTTTCCCATTATGTTTTTCAAACAGTGTTTGACTACGTCAGTTTTCTGATTATAATTGTTATATATTATACTAAATTAACCTTTCAAAAAAGGAGATAAAATGTTTCAGGGCTTAAGTTCAATTCAGTACAGATTCTTAATCTCTGCAAGGCAAAAAAATCATAAACAATTTCAGAACAAAGTTTTGTTTGAGTGTGTTGGAGGTACTGGATTAAGGAAAAGCCAGAGGTATCACACAATGGAGCTGTTAGCATGCACATCATATAATTTGTGTCTTATTTCCTCAATCAGGGATTCAGAGTTTAGACCAGTCCTAATACCAGAAAATTATTATTGAGCAAACACAGTCTTTCTTTGAAGAATTTACCCTGTGGATTATTATGCATGAGAAAAAGAAATCATTATTGTCTGCAAAGCACCTCCTGATATTTGTAAAGCTAAAGGGGGAGAGAAAAGTGTTCAAGTTGCCCGTCACTTTATTGGCATGGGGCCAAATCACAGCGAAGGTTTGTGAAATAACTTCTCTTTTGTTGGTGATAATGTCTTCTGACATTTTCCTTCAGCTTTTGTTTCCATTTTTATTTTCCTTGATATCACCACAGGGGGATGGCAAGACAGTTGCAGCCAATTGGAGCTTCTATTCTGTCTCGGATAATAGAGGATGAGGCCTGCAAATGAAGGTTGAATAAACTGTGATCACATCTTCATTTGTCAGTAATGGGATTACCACGCCGATGAAAGGGACTGCAGGCAAACTTACATGTTTAAGAGTGGTGTAAGTTACCCAGGAGGGGAGCAAAAATCCTTTCTGTTTCTGAGGCCAGCCCAATTCCTCAAACCCAACCCAAAGACTGGGTTTTTGAATCTTGCTGTGGATTGCTGCAACTGAGCTGTGTACTTGTTCACTGAGCCGGAAAATACAATTGCACTCAAAATAAGTGAACAGTTAAGCTTTCCGCCTGTGACAAACAGGCTGAAGACTTTCTGTCTAATTGTAATCTCTCTAGTGTGTGGAAAAAGAGGAAAAGTAACAAAGCAATGACATTAATTTGGTCCATACATAAACAATTTAACAGAGCAGATGTATTTACTGGGGAATTGCAGGGAAGCTTCTTAAAATACCTTGAAATATCTCAGTCGTTGCAATTCATATAATGCACAAAAATGCAAATAAAATTAAGGATTATTCCTCCCTCTGTGTGAGTAACTGATCAGGTTGTAAATGATGCCAAGTGTAAAGTATAGAACAGAAAAATGAGATATAATTACTAAATATCATGAACAAATTCAATGCCTCAATTGAAAATGCCAGTTATGTGTCCTACTGTGAGGTCGACATTGTCAGTCCACATAAATAGTATTCTAAGCAGCAGTAATTTTATCATGCCTGTTTTGACAATGCAAAATCATTTTGTTTCATATCAGTAGGGTCCATTGCAAGCTTTACCGTAACAAAAGTCTTCCCAGAAGGCAAGTTGTTAGTGTTGTCTCACTAGGACTGCACTTATCTCCAAAAGCTGGGGTTTCCACTCAGCTTTGAAATGTGCAATGTCTTCTGACTAGTGTATCAGACTCTATGATGCCAGTGTGGTTTGGAAGGATTAGCTTTCAGTAGGTAGCATAATGGCTCTTTTGTTGCAACTATTTTGACTTTTTGACTCTGAAAAATTGTATGTTTTCCACCTCTTTACATTAAATGTTCCTTCGAACAAGTGTTTTATTTTTCTTTCCAATATATTTCATTTTCTCCAGCGTTCCTCAGGTTGACGCAGAGAGAACTTTGTTTTTAATAAGTATTCATATTGCGGTCTCCCTCTAATAATTAAACATGCGAATTAACATCTTCTTTTCCCAACAGGTGTTCTCTAATATATATTCCAAGCTGATAAATGAACATTAGGAGTGGAACTTTCCTCAACGCACCATTTCATTCTATACAATTGTTCTCATGGCTGAGTTTGTGTCTGTGTTCACCCAATGCTGACTAATTAGCCACTTAGTTATTTTAGGTATTTGGATATTCCCAACTTTTGCATTCTGTTTTGTTTCATTTTCTTTGCTATTCCTTTTGGGTTGGATACTTTAACTTTGCCAGTCTGTCGATAGGATCGGCAGCTGAATCATAGAGTGGCATTTCCTTCATTGCAGACTGACTGTGTCTACAGTTCTTCAAGCTACTGCCTAAACCTATTGAGAGCTAACTTGCATATCCACCAAAAATTGGGCGCAGTTCATTGGAAAGTATCCCATGCCTGTTCCAAGTGATGCAAACAGATGCAAATTTTGAGCTGCATGCTAATTATGATTATGGCATGCAGCCCATTGGTAAATATGCTGCAGAGTTGCTTGTTCACCTAAGTAATGATTCCAAGTTCATGTAAGGCTAGCACCACTTAAAGCAAGCCCGAATTGCTTAAATCCAGACTGAATCTCTCAAAAGGTGAAATGCATACTGATTGCAGCAGGGGCTGAAAGTTGTTAGAGAAGACAGGAAGAAGAGGAAAGCGCCACACAAATAGAACAGCAGGCCAGAAACTGAGCTTGAAGATTTGTGGAAATCTTGGGTAAGGTTTTGGTTCAAGAACCAAAGATGGTAATAGATGACCTTTTAGTTGAAAGGTTCTCTGTAAGTTTAATAAAAATCACTTGGAACAGGTTGCCATTGTGTTCAATGCCTCTGGTCATGCTTTAGGATGCAGATGTAGTGTCAATAGAAGTTTGATTAGATTAGATTACTTACAGTGTGGAAACAGGCCCTTCTGCCCAACAAGTCCACACTGACCCTCCAAAGAGCAACACACCCAGACAATTTAGCATGGCCAATTCACCTAACCTGCACTTTTTTGGACTGTGGGAGAAAACCAGAGCACCCAGAGGAAACCCACGCAGACACGGGGAGAATGTGCAAACTCCACACAGACAGTCACCTGAGGTGGGAATTGAACCCGGGTCCCTGGCGCTGTGAGGCAGCAGTGCTAACCACTGAGCAACTATGCTGCTCTCACATGATGACATCACATGAGTGGCACATGTGAATGTATCTTCACATCCATCTCCACCAACAGACTGCTCCATTCAGCAAAATCACTTCAAGCACTTCCCAGGAGGTTCTACCAGGCACAACTCATACCTCACACTCATAGCCTCACCTCACTCCTCATTCTTAACACTGCTGAAAGCTGCAAATTCACATGTTGAATCCACTGCCAGCTATTCAACTGTGGCAGGCATATCACCTTGCAACACACTCATTGATGCACTTCCCTTTCAAAACCAGATGGTTCATAATAGGCAGCAACAGCATTTAGCTACTGGGGATGAACATAGCTGCATGGGATCATCCCATTGGAAGACATAATGGTGACCATCACTGTGTTAAGGCTATGTAAATTGGTGGATCTGAGACCAACAAGGATAAAACCATAAGACATAGGAGCATAAATCAGCCATTCAGCCCATCAAGATTGTTCCACCATTCAATGAGATCATGGCTGAACTGATAATTCTCAGCTCCATTTTCCTGCCTTTTCCCAATGGTATGTTTCCAATCTCAATCGTTCTCACATTCATCCCACAATCTACTGTAATTTACTATCTGCAAAATGGTTTGTTGCATCAAAAGAACATGGTGCACGACAATGACTTTGCTCCCTACCAAAGTAGCCAATCTAAGCAGAAAGGGAAGTTGGTCTAAAGGTAATACCTTCCATTTCATATTAATCATTGAAGTTAAAAGTTGCTGATAGGGAAACGACAGACCCTTTGTTTTTTCTCCTTCTGTCAATGCAACTTTGTCCTTGTTTCATTATACTTTTAAAACCTAAGAACTGCTGCCTAGTAAGGTAATCACGCTGGTTTCAGAAGGCTTAGATGTAGAAGAGGAGGAAAAAGTGGAGCAGACATCATTTTCCTACCTATCCATCCATCAACTGATAGCATAATTCCTTTTAGAGTTATGCGAAGATATGTTATTGTTGCTTCAGACTGAAAGAAAAAGGCTTTCCCCACATCAACAGGCACTATCACTGGATCACTTGGAAAGTTTTATTTATTCTATTGTGTAATGATGATTAACAGTTTCCAAAACAAGCCCTTTCAGAGAGACATGATGCAACCCATTGCTACGTAGGCCATAAAATGGAGCTTATCCATTTTGCAGTTCATTAAGCAACACCACAGGTCTGTTTAGATGTTTATTAACATGTCTTCAAAGGTTGCTCCAATCAACATGACAAATGTCAAAGGTTACCAGGGATGACCTGCAAATGACCTGCTTTTTTTTAAAATCACAATTTCCTGTCCACATGTTATTGTTATCTCTGTATATATTTTATAAAAGTGATATCACAACAGTAAAAAAGCCTTGCAATGCATCTTATCTTTTTTTTAATGGATAAGGCAAAATATCTTGACATGATTAGTAAAACACATGAAAATGAAGCAATTTTTATTTCAATGTATGAAACAAAATTTGGATTATTTCAAAGAACACTTTGAAAAGTATTTGTGGTAGCACAGGGTAACACAAATTTATCTAGTGTTTAGGGGTCAGATTTCGAAGAAGTAGTTATTTTGAATGCCATCCAATTGGCCAAACTTTCTCGTCTGATTATCACCACATTGGAACACAGCTTTACTGAATTATGAATTTGTGAGAGGTGTGTTCATACCCATCAGTGGACTTTGAGATCTTAACCATGCTACTTCAGGTTTTAAGACTTGAGAGAATCACACACAGGCATCCATACTAATATACACTTTGAGCAGGAGCCGACTTGCCTCTTTACTCAGATGAATCTGCACTTCAACTGTCACCCAGTTTTATTGCGAAATCTCGGCACAAACCAGGAACTGAAGTTGGAAGTAGGCTGGTCTGTGTGGTTCAATGACTTTCTGGGCAACTCACAAACGCTGTAAGGTAAAAACAATGACTGCAGATGCTGAAAACCAAATACTGGATTAGTGGTGCTGGAAGAGCACAGCAGTTCAGGCAGCATCCAACGAGCAGCGAAATCAACGTTTCGGGCAAAAGCCCTTCATCAGGAATAAAGGCAGTCACTGCCTTTATTCCTGATGAAGGGCTTTTGCCCGAAACGTTAATTTCGCTGCTCGTTGGATGCTGCCTGAACTGCTGTGCTCTTCCAGCACCACTAACTCACAAACGCTATTGAATCCTCAGAGGAGCTCACGTGAACCACTACTTTAAGTTCAACATTTGCAGAATTGGGAGAGTTCAAGTTATTTGACTTTAATGAACATTCTGTTAAACGCTTCTACATAGTCCAGTGAAATTGCCATAAAAATACCATGACTGTAACTCAACATTAAACTGCCAATTTCAGATAGGATGCATTAGTGAGCTGATCAGAAATGGAAAATTTCAACTCTAACACGGGTGGCATGGTGGCTTAGTGGTTAGCACTGCTGCCTCAGAGCACCAGGGACCTGGGCTTGATTCTAGCCTTGGACGACTGTCTGTGTGGAGTTTGCACAATCTCCCCCTGTCTGGCTGCTCTAGTTTCTTCCCACAGTCAAAGATGGGCAGGGTGAATTGGTCATGCTAAACTGCCCATAGTGTTAAGTGGTATATGTAGGGAAATGAGTCTGTGTGGGTTACTCTTTGGAGGGTCATTGTGGACTTGGTGGGCTGAAGGGCCTGTTTCCAAACTGTGGGGAATCTAATCTAAAACACAGTATGGAGTATTCTTATTAGATTGTGCTTGAGACATAACGTCAGAAAAAAACAGAAGGATTTGTTTTCCATATCAAACATTAGCATGTTAACTCTGGATAGCCTCAGTAATAATTCATTCACAAGCATCATACATACTAACTTTAAAATAAGCAACACTGACTGATAGATTCAAAAAAGCTTGCAGCAGTAGAAAGGTATTAAATTCAAAACTATGATCTATAGTCACACTGACAATGTAAAGGGGTGTAGTCTGGAATACCCACATATGTCAAAATTTCAACATAGCAGATTCATTGCTAGTCCTTCCTAGTTATTTTTGCTTTCATAACCAGTCCGAGGTGCCCCAATACGAAATCATGCATAACTATTCCATGTATGATGCTGCTGTCCTAGAAGATTCAAATGATGGGAATCCTTGGTCTATCAAAACTATTGTAGGTAGCCACAATCTATTCACCAAATTAGTAGCAGATCAGTGCAGAAGAGTCCAAAAAACGTTGCATGTGATTTGCTGTGTTTGTATTCTGATAGTTCTAGTTTGTTATTTTAGAAAAGCTTTCTAAAATAGTTTTTAAAAAATGCAAATGTTTTAATGAGCTACAACTGTTTTATTCATAGAACATTTGCTAGAATTGCTTGGGAGAATTTAAACTAGTGGGGTGGGAGCGGGGGGAGGTTAAGGTGGGACCCAGGGAGATAATGAGGAAAGTGATAAGTCTGAGACTGATATAGTGGTATAAAGAGTAAGTCAAACAGACAGGGCAGCCAGGAATAAAGCAGAGAACAAGGTAGGACTGATAAATTAAACTTCATTTATTTCAATGTAACAGGCCTCACCGGCCAGGCAGATATATTCAGGGAATAGTTAGGAACATGGGACTGGGATATCATAGCAATTACAGAAGTGTGGCTCAGGGATGGACAGGATTGGCAGTTTAAGATAGGATAGATGCTATTGGATGGATCAAAATGGGGACAAGAGAGGAGAGGGAGTGGTTTTTTTTTGATTGGGGATAATATTATGGCTGTACTTAGGGAGGGTATTCTTGGGAATACATCCAGGGAAGTTTCTTGGATGGAACTGAGAAATAAGAAAGGGATAATCACTTTATTGGGATTGCATAATAGACATCCCAATAGTCAGTGAGGAATTGAGAAACAAATTTGTAAGGAGATCTAGTTATATGTCAGAATAATAGGCTGGCTCTAGTAGGGATTTTAAGTTTCCAAACATAGACTGGGACTGCCATAGTGTTAAGGGCTTGGATGGAGAGGAATTTGTTAAGTATGTAAAAGGAAATTTTCTGATTCAGTATGTGGACGTACCTACTAGAGAAAATGCTAAACTTGACCTACTCATGGGAAATAAGGCAGGGCAGGTGACTGAGGTGTCAGTGGGGGAGCACTTTGGGGCCAACGACGATAATTCTATTAGTTTTAAAAGTGATAGAAAAGAATAGATCGGATCTAAAAGTTAAAGTTCTAAATTGGAGGAAGGCCAATTTTGGCAGTATAGGTCATTCTGATATAACACGCGTTTCGGCAGTGCGATTTGGCTATAATGTCACTGAAGAATTAGGGAATAGTATTTTGAAGATTGCTTGTTGGCAATAGCACGATTCCAGTGGGGATCAGTTTGCACGCTTCATTCTGCATATGTGCTGATGTGCGCGCTGAAATCTCTGCATGCTCCAGTGTCCGTGCATGCATGCACGATGCCAGTGCCAGTCTTTGTGTCGTTCTACACATGCACGATGTGAGCTCCGGTCTTCATGGTGTTCTGCACATGTGCCAATGTCAACTGCTGATAAAGCAGCTTTCTGTGAGAGGTACTGCACAGAGAGCAGCTTTCTTACACTTTTGAAGTGTATTGTGTTAAATTTACTTTTATTTTGTTAATAAATACAATTTCAATCTTCATTCATGCTGTACTATACTTTGCGTTACACATTTGGGTGATTTTTGAGTGAGCGTCAGTGATATTTTTTGCTGGTCTGCCCTAGCCCCACTTTTCCTATAGCCCACAAGACCTCTATGAAGCGATGTTTCATTTGAACACAACTAAGGCATTATAGGAGAACTACTTGTATTAGGCAAGAACTTTAAAAAGTTGTTTGGGTGTGGATTTTTACAGGTAAAGGGATGGCTGGAAAATGGGAAGCATTCAAAAATGAAATAGAGTCTAGAGACACTATGTTCCTGTTAGGGTGAAGGGCAAGTTTGGTAGGTGGGGATGCTGGATAACTAGAGAAACTGAGGTTTTTGTCAAGAAAAACAAGGAAGCTTATGTCAGGTATAGACAGCAGAAATCGAGTGATTTCCTAGAGAGTATAAAAGCAGTAAGAGTATACTTAAGAGGGAAACCAGGAGGGCAAGAAGGGGATACGAGATAGCTTTGGCAAACAAAGTTAAGGAGAACCTAAAAAGATTGTGCATTATGCTCGAAAGGATAACTTGGGAGAGAGTAGGGCCATTTAAATTTCAGCGAGACACCTTTGTGTGGAACCACAGGAAATGGGGGAGATACTAAATGAGGATTTTGCATCAGCATTTATTGTGGAGAGGAATATGGAAGGTAGAGAATGTGGGGAAATAAATAGCAACATCTTGAAAATTATCCATGTTACAGAGGAGTCAGTGCTGGATGTCTTAAAATGCATAAAGGTGGATAAATTCTTAGGTCCTGATCAGGGGTACCACAGAACTCTGTGGGAACCTAGGGAAAGGATTGCTGGGCCCCTTGCTGAGATATTTATATCATCAATAACCATAGGATAAGGTGCTGGAAGACTGGAGGTTGGCTAATGTGGTGTCACTATTTAGGAAAGGTGGTAAGAAAAAGCCAGGGAACTGGAGACTGGTGAGCTTGACATCAATGGTAAGACCATAAGACCATAAGACATAGGAGCGGAAGTAAGGCCATTCGGCCCATCGAGTCCACTCCGCCATTTAATCATGGCTGATGGGCATTTCAACTCCATTTACCCGCATTCTCCCCGTAGCCCTTAATTCCTTGTGACATCAAGAATTTATCAATCTCTGCCTTGAAGACATTTAGCTCCCAGCCTCCCCTGCACTCTGCAGCAATAAATTCCACAGGCCCACCACTCTCTGGCTGAAGAAATGTCTCCTCATTTCTGTTCTGAATTTATCCCCTCTAATTCTAAGGCTGTGTCCACGGGTCCTAGTCTCCTCGCCTAACAGAAACAATTTTCTAGCATCCACCCTCTCCAAGCCATGTATTATCTTGTAAGTTTCTATTAGATCTCCCCTTAATCTTCTAAGCTCCAATGAATACAATCCCAGGATCCTCAGCCGTTCCTCATATGTTAGACCTACCATTCCAGGGATCATCCATGTGAATCTCCGCTGGACACGTTCCACTGCCAGTATGTCCTTCCTGAGGTGTGGGGACCAAAACTGGACACAGTACTCCAAATGGGGCCTAACCAGAGCTTTATATAGTCTCAGTAACACAACAGTGCTTTTATATTCCAACCCTCTTGAGATAATTGACAACATTGCATTCGCTTTCTTAATCACGGACTCAACCTGCATGTTTACCTTTAGAGAATCCTCAACTAGCACTCCCAGATCCCTCTGTACTTTGGCTTTATGAATTTTCTCACCATTTAGAAAGTAGTCCATGCTTGTATTCTTTTTTCCAAAGTGCAAGACCTCGCATTTGCTCACATTGAACTCCATCAGCCATTTCCTGGACCACTCTTCCAAACTGTCTAGATCCTTCTGCAGCCTCCCCACTTCCTCAGTACTACCTGCCCGTCCACCTAACTTTATATCATCAGCAAACTTTGCTAGAATGCCCCCAGTCCCTTCATCCAGATCATTAATATATAATGCGAACAGCTGTGGCCCCAACACTGAACCCTGCGGGACACCGCTCGTCACCAGCTGCTAATCCAAAAAAGAACCTTTTATCCCAACTCTCTGCCTTCTGTCAAACAGCCAATCCTCAATCCATCCCAGTAGCTCACCTCGAACACCATGGGCCCCCACCTTGCTCAGCAGCCTCCCGTGTGGCACCTTATCAAAGGCCTTTTGGAAGTCTAGGTAGACCACATCCACTGGGTTTCCCCAGTCTAACCTACTTGTCACATCTTCAAAGAACTCCAACAGGTTTGTCAGGCACGACCTCCCCTTACTCAATCCATGTTGACTTGTTCTAATCCGACCCTGCTCTTCCAAGAATTTAGAAACCTCATCCTTAATGATAGATTCTACAATTTTACCAACAACCGAGGTTAGGCTAATTGGCCTATAATTTTCCATCTTTTGTCTTGATCCTTTCTTGAACAAGGGGGTTACAACAGCGATCTTCCAGTCATCCGGGACTTTCCCTGACTCCAGTGACTTTTGAAAGATCTCAACCAATGCCTCCGCTATTTCCTCAGCCACCTCCCTCAGAACTCTAGGATGTAGCCCATCGGGGCCAGGAGATTTATCAATTTTAAGACCTTTTAGCTTTTCTAGCACTTTCTCTTTTGTAATGGCAACCATACTCAACTCAGCCCCCTGACTCCCTTTAATTGTTGGGATATTACTCATGTCTTCCACTAGCGTTCAAGTTGTTGGAGGGAATCCTGAGGGACAGGATTTACATATATTTGGAAAGGAAAGGACTGATTAAGGATAGTCAACATGGCTTTGTGCATGGGAAATCATGTTTCACGAACTTGATTCTGTTCTCTGAGGATTGATGAGGGCAGAGTGGTGAAAATGATCTGTATGGAATTCAGTAAGGCGTTTGGCAAAGTTCCTCATGGTAGACTGGTTAACAAGGTTAGATCACATGGAATAGAGGGGAGAACTAGCTACTTGGATATAAAATTGAAGGTAAAATACTGGAGCCCTGTGACCAGTGGTGTGCCACAAGAATCGATACTGGGTCCACTGCTTTTCATCGTCTATATAAATGACTTGGATGTGAACATAAGAGGTAAAGTTATAGTAAGTTTGCAGATGACACCAAAATTGGAGGTGTAGAGTGCAGCCAAGAAGATTACCTCAGAGTTGAATGGGATCTTGGTCAGATGGGCCAATAGGCCGACGAATGGCAGGTGGACTTTAGATAAGTGTGAGGTGCTGCATTTTAAAAAGGGAAATCATGGTGGGACTTATACACTTAATGGTAAGGTCCTGGAGGGTGTTACTGAACAAAGAGACCTTGGAGTAGACATACATAGTTCCTTGAAAATTCAGTCGCAGATAGATAAGATAGTGAAGAAGACATTTGCCTTTATCAGTCTGTGCATTCAGTATAGGAGTTGTGAAGTCTTGCTGCAGCTGTAGAGGACAGTGGTTAGGCCACTATTGGAATACTAGGTGGAAGTGAGAACTGCAGATGCTAGGGATTAGAGTCAAGATTGGAGTGGTGCTGGAAAATCACAGCAGGTCAGGCAGCATCCGAGGAGCAGGATGAAGGGGTCCTTCCCGAAACATCGATTTTCCTGCTCCTCGGATGCCACTATTGGAATACTGCATGCAATTCTGGTCTCCCTGCTAAAGGAAGGATGTTGTGAAACTTGAAAGGGTTCAGAAAAAATTTACAAGGAGGTTGCCAGGGTTGGAGGGTTTGTGCTATAGGGAGAGGCTGAACAGGCTGGGGCTGTTTTCCCTGGAGCTTTGGAGGCTGGGGGGTAACCTTACAGAGGTTTATAAAATCGTGAGGGGCATGGACAGAGTAAATAGACAAGGTCTTTTCCCAGGGGTGGAGAAATTCAAAACTACAGGGCATGGGTTTAAGGAAAGATTTAAAAGGGACCTAAAGGGGTAACTTTTTCATGCAGAGGGTGGAGCATGTATGGAATGAGCTGTCAGAGGAAGTGCTGGAAGCTGGTACAATTCCAACCTTTAAAAGGGGTCTGGAATGGTAGATGAATAGGAAGGGTTTTAGAGGGATATTGATCAAATGCTGGCAAATGTGACTTGATTTATTTAGGATATTTGGTTGGCATGGACAAGTTGGACCTAAATGTCTGTTTCTGTACTCTATCTGCTGCTGAATTTCTCATTTATTTTTGTGTCCAGTAAACATAATTAATCAAAGTTAAAAATCACACAACATCAGGTTATAGTCCAACAGGTTTAATTGGAAGCACACTAGCTTTCGGAGTGACGCTCCTTCATCAATCACCTGATGAAGGAGCATCACTCCGAAAGCTAGTGTGCTTCCAATTAAACCTGTTGGACTATAACCTGGTGTTGTATGATTTTTAACTTTGTACACCCCAGTCCAACATCGGCATCTCCAATCATAATTAATCAAGTGCTGCTATAATTAGACCGACATTCTTCACCCTCTTAAAAAAATGCAATAGATAAGTGTGGAGTCATTGGCACCAAGCTGAGCCATAAAGAGGTCTTTGTTTCTAACTGAGTGAGATAGGTGTCTTGTCTACTGGTCTTTTGTTTCGGTCGGCTGCAATGTTCAGACAGTGCAAGAAGTCTCACTCTCCAGGAGCTGATGAGTTCAATTATATCTTGGTAATTTCTGAAATGACTGCCCTTGCTGATTCTATGTTCAATAGCAGCCATTTTAAAACTGGCAATTTTCATTTTTAATAAGATGTTAAACAAGAAAAATACCTTTAAGAAAAACTAAGGCCTATTTTCTTGCCCTCTGAACGTATGAATTCCCTAAATCTTTCTGCCAGTTCACCTTCCTTTCCTCTGAAACCCACATTAACACTTGCTCTTTGACCAACCCTTGAAATAACCCTCCTAATATCATTCTTTTTCAGCATTTATCTTTGGTTAGTTATATACCTGTGAAGTGTCTTGGGACATATTTCTGTTGAATAACATACATAAATGCAAGTCGCTGTTAGACTGTGGTTATGGTAAGTACGTTTCTACTTAATGAGACATATGAATAAATTGCAGTTTAAAGTCAACAATTTGTTGTTTTCTTATTTGTACCAATTGTGATTTTGTCTTGAGGCACAAGTTTTAGCACATTTTGAGCACTCAAGTAGCAGCTGTCTAAAATTACAGGAACTGCAGTTGAGGATAAATAAGAACTTAAATTGTCCATTAACACTCCCAGCAAGTAGAAATCCACTCTGGGAGCATGAATTTATAATACCTTTCCTTTTTATTTAATTCACCTGAATTTTTGAATTAAGCAAACACATCTTGAAGGCTGTTAATTGTGCAGTTAAGGATACACAGGTGGAAGGCATTCATTGCATGATGACTTTATGTAAAGGGATACTGTGTTTGGGATTTTCAAGAGTGAAAACAGATTCAGACTAACCAGGGGCTGAAGTGCATTATCAGCCCCTGAAATTACATTTTAATTTAGTTTGCTAAGTTTCATTCAAAGTCTTATATTTGTTAGTGCTCCTTTAAGGAGTGATTCATCAGTTAATTAGTTTATTTTGTTTATTTGTTGTACACAGGTACAAAGAGACACTGACTGACTTTGGTAGTGGGTAGTAGAGTTAAGAGCTACACATTTGATCAGTTTGCTCAGTGAACTGTTATGAAAATTGAGTAAAGGTTGAATTCTGATTGTGTTAACCAATTAGCTATCAGGCTCATTCAGTAGTTTTGTTTACTGAGGTAAAATCATCTTCCACCCTGATCCAAACAGTTGGTTATCTCAGGATAACTAATTTCCTGCCTGATTGGTGCCTAGATCTCTCAGTTAACTGGCAAATTAGTCTAGATAAAAAGTGAACCATCATACAACATGTAAGCAAACCTTTTTTGACATTCCTAAAGTAATTAGACCTAGGTTAAAAATCACAATTCTTCATCTTTCTATGGTCAGGTGCCTCAAGTCCCTATCAGACATTTGCCTCCCCTCCATCCTCGGACTTATCTTCTTACTCTTGATCTAAAGGTGGCTCAGTGGTTAACATTGCTGCCTCACGGTGCCAGGGACCTGGGTTCAATTCCTGACTTGGGTGGCTGACTGTGTGGAGTTTGCACATTCTCTTTGTATCTGTGGGGGTTTCCACCCACAGTCCAAAGATATGCAGCTTAGGTGGGTTCGCTGTGCTAAACTGTGTGGGGCAAGGTGGATTAGCCATGGGAAATGCAGGGTTACAGCAATAGGGTTGAGTCTGGGTGGGATGCTCTTCAGAGGGTTGGTGTGGACTCGATGGGCTGGATGGCCTGATTCCACACTGTAGCAAATCTATGATTCTAACCCTGCCAATTGAGCAGCCCAATGAAATTTTCTGAGATAGGGTGAGAGGGGAGAGATAAAAAAGAGACCTACGGGGCAACTTTTTCACACAGAGGGTGGTACGTGTGTGGAATGAGCTGTCAGTGGAGGCTGGTACAATTGCGACATTTAAGAGGCATTTGGATGGGTATATGAATAGGAAGGGTTTGGAGGGATATGGGCTGGGTGCTAGGAGGTGGGATTAGATTGGGTTGGGATATCTGGTCGGCATGGATGGGTTGGACTGAAGGGTCTGTTTCCATGCTGTGAATCTCTATGATTCTATAACTGTGTTAATTTACACAGTAGAATTTAAGGGTATTACATTCAGAAACCAAAATATCAAAGGTTAATTTTCTTTTTGGTTCCCAGGCATAAGCTTTACTTGTCCAACAGTAACTCACAATAATGCTTTTCATAAGATGTAATGTCTTGGAAAGGACAAATAATTTGCACTGTCCTGAGGCTGATTTTCTTTGGACACTCATGTTCATGCTGCTTTCATCCTGGTCACACAAAAAAAACCTTTAAAATTTCACAATTTTTTCATTCACTTGGTGAGTTATGGGCCAATAACAAGCTCAGAATATAAACTGTGATGAGATCTAACAGCACACAAGCACTTTCAGACTAATCAATGGCTTGTTTGCTCACAACTCTCACCTGAGTAATAATTCATAATGTATACTTTAAAAATATTGTTTCTTCACCATTCAATTACAGTGTTTTAGATGTCTGCATCTTGGGAAAATGCATTAAGCTATTATATTTTTTAGATGTAACCAACAACAGTTTTTCTTTGCCAAAATAAGCAAATGCTATTGAAGTATTGAACTTTTTATATGGAACTTGCATTTATATAGCACGTTTTGATGATCTTACAGCCAATGGAATAAATACTGTTCTGCTGTGATATTAGAGAATGCCAGCATTTAATTTGTGTAAGGTGCCCAAAACAGCAAATTTTTAATGTTTTCATGTTTTGGTTGAGAAGTAAGTATTGACCAGCATACTGGGAATAAATCTCCAGTCAATAAGGACAACTAACACATTTGCATGTACGTTGAATCAAGGTTTATTGTAGTTCCACATGGGCTATCGCAAATTGTTTGTCTCCAAGGTTGTTCTCCAATGAACAGGCTCCTGTTCTTTATTCACAAATCCCCTTGGTTGGTTGCTCGAAAGAATCCTTCCCTAATGGATTTGGGGACCGTATAATTAGGGGATTTTTATTGCTCTCTGCAGCCATGAGTGTTACTCTTGAAAACTATGTTCCAGGGTTAAGGACATCTTCTTAGGGTCGGAAACAAATCTGGTGTGAGAGGGAAGGGATCCAGTTGTTGTCATCCATGTTGGTACCGGTAACATTGTTCGGACTAATAAGAAGGTACTGCTGAAAGAGTCTGGATAGTTAGGAGCTAAAGTACAAAAACAAATCATCTGACAATTACAACCGGAGCCACTGGCAAACTGGCATAGGGTAAATTAAATCAAGGATTAAATGTGTGGTTCAAAGACTGGTATGGGTTTCAGTTCATCAAGCATTGCCACCAGTACTGGGATAGACAGGCAGGAGGCTGGAAGAACAGGGCAAACCAGGCAGCATCAGCAGGTGGAGAAGTTGACGTTTTGGGAGTAACCCACCTTCAGGACTGGAGGAGGGTGTGGGGGGAGCTGCAGATAAAGGGGCTGGTGGGGGCAGGCTGATGAGGTGAAGATAGATGAGGACAGGTAGACGGCACTACCTCGTTGGTGCGTGGGAGGAATTAATCTGGTTGGTGGCAGGGAGGAGGGGGGAGGGGCTAGGAAGGGAGTCGGGGATAGGAAATGAGGTTATTTGAAACTGTCAGTGTTGAGTCTCCGGGCTGCAGGCTGACCAGGCGGAAGATGAGGGGTTGATCCTCCAATTTGCGGTGTGCTTCATTGCGGCAATGGAGGAGACTAAAGACGGTCATGTTGAAAAGGGAGTGGGAAGGGGCATTAAAACTGGCGGTGACTGGAAGGTCCAGTTGGCCCCTGCAGATCCAGCTGTGATGCTCAGCAAACCATTCCCTAAGTTTACATTGGTTTCCCCGATGTAGAGAAGACCACATCTGGAGCCCCTGATGCAGTAAACTCAGTTGGAGGAGAGGTAAAAACAATGACTGCAGATGCTGAAAACCAAATACTGGATTAGTGGTGCTGGAAGAGCACAGCAGTTCAGGCAGCATCCAACGAGCAGCGAAATCGACGTTTCGGGCAAAAGCCCTTCATCAGGAATAAAGGCAGTGAGCCTGAAGCATGGAGAGATAAGCTAGAGGAGGGTGGGGTTGGGAAGAGAGTAGCATAGAGTACAATGGGTGAGTGGGGGAGGAGATGAAGGTGATAGGTCAAGGAGGAGAGGGTGGAGTGGATAGGTGGAAAAGAAGATAGTCAGGTCGGACAAGTCAAGGAGACAGTAACTGAGCTGGAAGTTTGAAACTAGGATGAGGTGGGGGAAGGGGAAATGAGGAAGCTGATTAAGTCCACATTGATGCCCTGGGGTTGAAGTGTTCCGAGGCGGAAGATGAGGCGTTCTTCCTCCAGGCGTCTGGTGGTGAGGGAGCAGCGGTGAAGGAGGCCCAGGACCTCCATGTCCTCGGCAGAGTGGGACAGGGAGTTGAAATGTTGGGCCACGGGGCGGTTTGGTTGATTGGTGCGGGTGTCTCGGAGATGTTCCCTAAAGCGCTCTGCTCCCAGGTGGACCAGTTCCACCATAGGACACACCAGACGGCCTCCTTCTTTAGAGACCGCAATTTCCCTTCCCACGTGGTTAAAGATGCCCTCCAACGCATCTCGTCCACATCCCTCACCTCCGGCCTCAGACCCCACCCCTCCAACCGTAACAAGGACAGAACGCCCCTGGTGCTCACTTTCCACCCTACAAACCTTCGCATCAACCAAATCATCCACCGACATTTCCGCCACCTCCAAAAAGACCCCACCACCAGGGATATATTTCCCTCCCCACCCTTTTCCGCCTTCCGCAAAGACTGTTCCCTCCGTTACTACCTGGTCAGGTCCACACCCCCCTACGACCCACCCTCCCATTCTGGCACTTTCCCCTGCCACCGCAGGAACTGTAAAACCTGTGCCCACACCTCCTCCCTCACCTCTATCCAAGGCCCTAAAGGAGCCTTCCACATCCATCAAAGTTTCACTTGCACATCCACCAATATCATTTATTGTATCCGTTGCTCCCGATGTGGTCTCCTCTACATTGGGGAGACTGGGCGCCTCCTAGCAGAGCGCTTTAGGGAACATCTCCGAGACACCTGCACCAATCAACCAAACCGCCCCGTGGCCCAACATTTCAACTCCCCGTCCCACTCTGCCGAGGACATGGAGGTCCTGGGCCTCCTTCACCGCCGCTCCCTCACCACCAGACGCCTGGAGGAAGAACGCCTCATCTTCCGCCTCGGAACACTTCAACCCCAGGGCATCAATGTGGACTTAATCAGCTTCCTCATTTCCCCTTCCCCCACCTCATCCTAGTTTCAAACTTCCAGCTCAGTTACTGTCTCCTTGACTTGTCCGACCTGACTATCTTCTTTTCCACCTATCCACTCCACCCTCTCCTCCTTGACCTATCACCTTCATCTCCTCCCCCACTCACCCATTGTACTCTATGCTACTCTCTTCCCAACCCCACCCTCCTCGAGCTTATCTCTCCATGCTTCAGGCTCACTGCCTTTATTCCTGATGAAGGGCTTTTGCCCAAAACGTCGATTTCGCTGCTCGTTGGATGCTGCCTGAACTGCTGTGCTCTTCCAGCATCACTAATTCAGTTGGAGGAGAGGCAGGTGAACCTTTGTCTCATCTGGAAGGACGGTTTGGGGCCCTGGATGGAGGTGAGGGGGATAGTGTACCGGCAGATTTTGCATCTTTTCTGGTTGCTGGGGAAGGTGCCTGGCGGTTTGGGGGATTGGTGGGGAGAATGGCGCAAACCAAGGACTGGCAAAGGGAACGGTCTTTGCGGAAGGCAGAGATGGATGGGGAGGGGAAGATGTTCTTGGTTCTGGGGTCTAGTTGGAGTTGGCAGAAGAGTTTAAGGATTTGATGCGTTGGATGTGGAGACTGGTGGGGTGGTATGTGAGGGCAAGGAGGAATCTGTCTTTATTGCTTTGTGAACAGTGGGATGAGGAATGGAGGTGGTGTGGTGGAGACCTGTCTGGATGACAGAGAGAGGAAAGGCACATTGTTCAAAATAGGTGGAGATCCGGGATGCTTGGGACTAGAATATCTCCTTGTTCACATAGATACGATGGAGATGGAGGAACTGGGAGAATGGGATGGAATTCTTGCAGGATACTGGGTGGGAGTAGGTGTAGTCCAAGTAGTTATGGGAGTCTGTGAATTTGTAGTAAACGTCTGTCTGGAGACTGTTGCCGTTTTTTTGATGCGATGGATGCTCTCCAATTTCAAATAACCTCCCTTCCCTTCTCCCAACTTCCTCCCCACCTTCCAATCTTCCCAGCCAAATGCTGGATTCATTCTTCTCATTGACCTACCAGGTTGTACCCTCTACCTTCATCTATCCCCACTTCATCACCCTGCCCCTGCCACCCCCTTTATCTGCAGCTCCCACTACACTCACCCCAAGTTCCTGAAGAAGGGTTATACCTGAAACGTCGACATCTCCACCTCCTGATGCTGCCTGGCTTGCTCTGTTCTTCCTGCCTCCTGTCTGTCTATTTTGGATTCCAGCATCTGTGTTTTTTTTGTCTCTAAACAGTATTGGGGTAGACAGGCACTGTTCTGGTGGGACAGGACAATTAGAGTAAGGCAAATTTTAAGGGTATGAGACAAGAACTTCAAATGTTGATTGGAGTAGACTGTTTGCAGGTAAAGGGACAACTGACAAGTGGGGGGACTTCAAAAATATGATAATGAGAATTCAGAGGCACTATGTTCCTGTTAAAGTGAAGGGGAAGACTGATCAGAGCAGGGAATGATGAATCAATAAAGATATTGAGGTTCTAGTCAAGAATGAGAAATAATCATATATTAGATGTAGACAACTGGGATCAAATGAATATCTTGAAGAGTATAAAGAGTGCAAGGGCTTTCTTAAGAGGGAAATCAGGAAGACAATGAGGGGAAATGAGATAACTTTGGCAGATAAGGTTAATAATAATCCAAAGACTTCTAAGGTACATTAAGAACAAGAGAGCGAATTGGGCCCCTTAAAAATCAATAAGGTCATCTACATGTTGAACCTCAGGAGCTGGGACAAATACTAAATGAATATTTTGCATCCATTTTACTGTGGAGAAAGAAATGGAGGCTAGAGAACTCAGGGAAATAAATATTGATGTTTTGAAAATAGTTCACATTACAGAAGAGGAAGTGCTGAAGGTCTTCAAAAACATAAACTTGGTTAAATCTCCAGGACCTGATCAAGTGTATCCTCAGGACATTGTGGTAAAATTAGGGAAAAAATTGCCAGGTCTAGCAGAAATATTTGTATCATCTAAAATTACAGGTGAGGGGCAGGAGAACTGGAGAATGGCTAACATTTCACCTTTATTTAAGAAAGGCTGTAAGGAGAAGCTTGGGAACGATAGACCAGTGAGTCTGACATTGATGATGGACAAGTTGTCAGAGATGATTCTGAAAGATAGGATTTACATGCATTTGGAGAGGCAAGAATTGATTAGGGATCGTCAACATGGTTTAGTGCAAGGGAAGTCATGTCTCACTAAACCTCATTGAGGTTTTTGAGGAAGTAACCAAAAAGATTGATGAGCACAGAGCTGTAGATATTTACATAGACTCTATCAAAGTCTTTAACAAGGTTCCACATTTTAGGTTAGTCAAGTCAGCTGACGGGGGTTTCATGGTCGGCCTGCCAACTGGATATAAATTTGCCTTGATGGGAGGAGACAGAGAATGGAGGCCTATGACCATAGTGTTCCACAGGGATTGGTACTGGGTCCACTTTAGTTTGTCATTTATATGACAATTTGGATAAGAATAAGGAGAATCCAAGGGGATTCTACAAATTCATTAAAGACATAGGGGTAACTAGAGAGAGAATAGGGTCCCTTAAAGATCAGCAAGGCTGCCTATTTGTGGAGCTGCTGGAGATGGGGGAGGTAATAAAGGACTATTTTGCATCAGTGTTTACTGTGGAGAAGGATGTGGAAGATAAAGAATGTGGGGAAATAAATAGTGACATCTTTAAAAATGTCCAGGTTTATGAGGAGGAGGTGCTGGAAGTCTTAAAATGCATAAAAGTGGATAAATCTCCAGGGCCTGAGCAGGTGTACCCTAGAACTCTGTGGGAACATTGGGAAGTGATCGCTAGGCCCCTTGCTCAAATATTTGTATCATAGATAGCCATAGCCCAGATTTCAGAAGACTGGAGGTTGGCTAACCTGGTGCCACTATTTAAGAAGGTGGTAAGGAAAAGCCAGAGAACTTTGGACCGGTGAGCCTGACATCGGCAATAGGCAAGTTGTTGGATGGAAACCTGAGAGACTAGATTTACATGTATTTGGAAACGCATGGACCTTTTAGGGATAGTCACCATGGCTTTGTGCATGGGAAATCGTGTCTCACGAACTTGATCGAGTTCTTTGAAGAAGTACGAAAGAGGATTGATGAGGGCAGAGTGGTGGATGTGTTATATGGACTTCAGTAAGGACTTCATGGTAGACTAGTTAACAAGGTTAGATCACACAGAATAGAGGGAGAACTAGCTATTTGGATACAGACTTACTTAAAGGTAGAAGATGAGAGTGGTGATGGAGGGTTGCTTTTCAGACTGGAGCACTGAGACCAGTACTGTTCCACAAGGATTGACTGGGTCTACTGCTTTTCATCATTTATATAAATGGCTTGGATGTGAACAAACGAGATAAGGTAAGTAAGTTTGCAGATACTACCAAAATTGGAGGTGTAGTGGACAGCAAAGATGGATGCCTCAGAGTACAACAGGAGCTTGATCAGATGGGCCAATTGGCCGAGGAGTGACAGATGGAGTTTAATTTAGGTAAATGTGAGATGCTACATTTTGAAAAGGCAAATCAGGGCAGGACTTATACACTTAATAGTAAGGTCCTGGGGAGTGTTGCTAAACAAATAGACTTTGAAGTACGGTTCATAGTTCCTTGAAACTGGAGCCAGGTAGATAGAATAGTGAAGAAGACATTTGGTATACTTGCCTTTATTGGTCAGTGCATTGAGTGTAGGAGTTGGGAAGTCATGTTGCAGCTGTATAGGACTTTGGTTAGGCCCTTATTGCAAAACTGCATGCAGTTCAGATCTCCCTGCTAAAGGAAGGATGTTGTGAAACTTGAAAGGGTTCAGAAAAGATTTACAAGGATGTTGCCAGGGTTGGACGATTTAAGCTATAGGGAGAGGCTGAATAGACTGGGGCTATTTCCTGTGGAGTGTTGGAGGCTGAGGGGTGACCTTATAGAGGTTTACAAAATTATGAGGGGCATGAATAGGGTAAATAGTGAAGATCTTTTCTCTCAGGTGGGAGAGTCCAAAACTAGAAGGCATGGGTTTTATGTGAGAAAGGAAAGATTTAAAAGGGATTTAAGAGGAAACCTTTTCAAGCAGAGGGTGGTGTGTGTATGAGCTGGCAGAAGACGTGGAGCAGTCTGGTATGGCTACATCATTTAAGAGGCATCTGGATGGGTATATGAATGGGAAGGATTTAGAGGGATAATTGGATTGGCAAATTTAGATTTACTTAGGATATCTGATCAGCATGGACAAGTTGGACCGAAGGGTCTGTTTCTATGTTGTGTATCTCTATGACTCTAATATAGGAGGCATGGTTAGCACATTTGTGGATAACACCAAGATTGGTGGTATAGTGGACAGCAAAGAAGGTTACAAAGAATTCTTGATCAATTGGGTCAATGGGCTGAGGAATGGCAGGTGGAGATAAACTTGGATAAATATGAGGCATCGTATTTTGATAAAACACACAAGGGCAGGATTTTTTCAATTAATGGTAGAGCCCTGTGTTGTATTTTAGAACTAGGGTATCAGAAACATAATTCTTTGAAATTTGAGTCACGGGTAGACAAGGTTTTTAAGAAGGTGTTTAGCACACTTGTCTTCATTGCTCAGACCTTTGAGTATAGAAGTTGGGAAGTTCATGTTGAGGTTAGTGGTGAGACATATTCTGGAGTACACTGTACAGTTCTGATTGCTCTATTATAGGAAGGATATTATTAAACTGAGAACAGTTCAGGAAAGATTTACAAGAATATTGCCAAGAATGGTATGTTTGAGTTATAAGGAGAGGCTGGAAAGGTGGGATTTTTTTCATTGGCGCGTGGGAGGTTGAGAAGTGATCTCACAGAAGTTTTCAAAACCATAAGGGGCATACACAAGGTGAATGACAAGAATCTTTTCCCGGGTGTTAGGGAGTTCAAAATTAGGGGGCATATTTTTAAGGTGAGAGGAGAAAGTTTTAAAAAAAACATGAGGGGCAAATCTTTACATAGAGAGTAGTTCGTGTGTGAATGCACTTCCAGAAGTGATAGATGCAGTTACAGTTACTACATTTAAAAGACAAGTACATGGTTTGGAGGGATATGGACCAAACATAGGCAGTGGATACTAGTTTAGTTTGGGAATATGATTGATGTGGACTAGTTGAACCAAAGGGTCCATTTGCTGATGAAGGAGCAGTGCTCCGAAAGCTAGTGTTTCCAAATAAACCTATTGGACTATAACCTGGTGTTATGATTTTTAACATTGACTCTATGACTTGAACTATGCTAGGATCAACGTTCTGGTGAATTGAGTAACTAGAGCTGTAAAGATGCCTTCAAACTAAATAGAGGGATGGTGGTGATGGTGTATACAATATTAAAAATTAGTAAATAATGTGAAAAGGTGAAAAAATGATTAAGTGGCAAAATTAATTTAGTTGAATGTGTGTAATGTATGGGAAAAATGAATAAACAATATAAATAGTGGTTAATGGGTATGATCTTATAGCCATTATAGAGATATGGTTGCAAAGAGATCAAAGCTTGAAACTAGATATTCAGGAGTATGTGTCTTTTGAAATGAGGCATGGAAGGAAACGGTGGTGGGGTAGCTTTGTTAGTATGAGATGAAATAAGTACGATAGCAAGAACTGATCATGGATCAGAAGATATAGAATCACACATATGGAGGTAGAAAATAATAAGGGGTAAAAGACATTGATGGGAATAGTTCATAGGCCCCTAATCAGTAGCTGTATTGTAAGACAAAACATATATCAAGAGATAATGAAGACATAAGTTACTATATTAACCATGGATCCCTTTAATCTTCATGCGGATTGGGAATATGAAATTAGCAGAGATAGCCACAAGCAAGAATTCATACAGTGTATTCAGCATAGGGTTCTAGTTGTGTAATCAACCAGGCATTTTGGATCTGGTAACAGGTCATGAGAAGATTTAATAACTGACCTCAGAGTAAAAGATCCAATAGCAACCAGCAAACATATCATGGTAGAATTTAGCATTCAGTTTTGAAGTAAGGAACTCAAGTCAGAATCAACTGTGCTAATCTGAAATAAGGGTAATTACAAAGGAATCAAGACAGAATTGACTGGAGTGGAGTGGGAAAGGAAGTTAGCAGTTCAAAAGATTAGATGATCAATAGAAGATGTTTAAGAAAACAATTCATGACTCACTACAAAGTTGAGTAAATATCCTAGTGAAGAGTAATGATTCTAGAAAAAGGATGAGCCAACCAGGATTAACCAAAGAAGTTAAGGATAGCAACAAAGAGAAAAACAAATAATGTGGCAAACATTATTGTTAAACCAGAGAATTAGGAAAGGTTTAAGAAGTAATGAAAGATGATAAAAATATTAAGTAGAGAAAATTAACTTTGAGGGCAAACTAGCCAGTAATATAAAGAAGGATAGTAAGGGCTTCTCAAATATCTAAGAATGAACCTTGAGGCTACACATATACCCCTTTGAGTGAAGCTGGAGAAATATCAATGGTACACCAGGAAATGGAAAAGGAGGTTGAATGAAGACTTTTCACAATTCTTCAAAGCAGAACAGTAGAAGGCAGTAATAGCGTTCGAAATACAAAAAAAAAAGGGGAGGAAGTGAATACAATAATTGTCATGAGAGAAAAAAGTATTAGGGAAACTGATGCCTAAATGCCGATAAGTGCCCTGGACTTGATAGGTTATGTCCGAGGATATTAAAGGAAGTAGCTACAGAGACAATGGATGTTCTGGTAGCAAACTTCTAAGAACCCTTAGATTTAGGGAATGACTTAATGAATGAGAAAACTGCCAATGTAATATCCTAAGACATAAAGGGAGGGCCATAAAAACAGGTGACTATCGGCTATTTAGCTCAACATTCATCATTAGAAACATGTGACTGTCCACCATAAAGGATATAAATAGAGCATTTAGAAATGCATAATCTGAAGAAGTGGGGTCAACATGACTTCATGAAGGGTAAATTATGCTTGACAAAATTATTAATATTCTTGAAGGAGCTAACAACCAGGACAGATAAAGGGGAATCAGCAGATTTGGCTGGCCAAAACATATTTGATAAGGTACTGCACATTAGTCTAACTAATACGAGTATAGTTCATTGTGTTGGGGGTTGTATATTAACTTGTTTGGTGAATTAATCAACTAACAAAGACAGAGAGTTGGGATAAGGGGGCCATTTGCAGGATGATAACTTGTAACTAGTAGAGTGCCTCAGGGACGAGTGCTGGAGTCACAATTGTTGACAATATGTTAATGATACGGATGAGAGAAGTGAATGTACTGTCACCATGCTTGCAGCTGACACAAAAAGACGTGGGAAGGTGAGAGGTTAGGATCAGGATGATTCTGCAAAGGGATATACACAGATTAAGTGAGTGGGCAAAATCTTTGCATATAAAATATATTATAGGAAAATGTTAAGGTTGTGCACTTTAACAGAAGGAAAACTGCTGGATATTATTAAAAACAGAAAGTTACAGCAGCGAGAGAGATTTGGAGGTGAGGGTGTCCTCATGCATAAATCACATAGAGCCAGCGTACAAGATCAGCAGGTATCAGCAGGGCAAATGGAAGGTTGACCATTATTTCAAAGGGAGTGGAGTATAAAAATAAAGAGGTATTTTTAAAACTATCAAAAACACTATTCAGATTTCAGCTAGTATACTGTGAACAGTTTTGATTCTGTTAGCTAAGGAAAGATATACTGGCATTGATGACAGTTCAATGAAGAATTCAAGGCATGTGCAGTATCTTTAAGAGAGTGAAAGCTGTTTTGCACTGAGAACTTGCAGGCACCTGTCAGACGACTGACTAGCAGTCTCAGAGTGTACTGGAAAATTAAAAATATGTAACATTTGGCTGTGAAACAAATGCCTGAGTTTTGGTTGCTGTTTTAACAATGATTCAAATTTAGCCAATCCGTTTAAATTATGCCCTAGGACACTAAAACCCAATTGAGTTTGAATTCATTGTTTTTGCCAATCTTGAACTAATGAGACAATCCAATGTTAGGGGTGTAAAGAAGCAGATATTTTGAAAGTTAGACAGTGAGACCAACTGCCATTGCCAGAGTAACTGCCAGCAACACACTCTCTATCAAAGGTACCTTCTTCATATGAAACATCTTTGCAGCAAAAGACCGAAGACGGCCCAGGGAGATCTACAGCCAGAGGAAGACAGACACCATTGGTGACAGCCTCTGTATGGTTTTGAAATTAAGTTGATGTAATTTTAATACTTTTCTTTATCAGAACAGCATATTGTTATAGAGTGGGAGGTAGATAACAAACATTTAAAAGAAAGGAGGCTTAGAATTGTAAATAGTTGTTTTTTAATGTTCATTTTCCAAGTTAAAGAAAAAATTGATTTTCTTTTAAATAGTGGAATTTGGGAGCTCTCTGTCACTCATACTTTAACAGATTATGGTGCGAGGTGAGCTTTTCTGTGTGTTTGGTTTAATTAGCAGAAGGGTTCACCGCTGTGTCATAACAGAATCATTAAGTCGATCATGGGATTTCCTTCTGAAGAGAGGTTGAGTAGATTATGCCTATTCTCTTTGGAATTTAGATGCATGAAAGGCAACCATTTTGAAATATATAATGCCTAATGGGCAATCAGAGTAGATGCTGAGAGGTTATTTCTCCTTGTGGGAGAGTCTATAAGGAAAGAGCATTGTCTCAGAGTAAAAGTTTTACCATTTAAGACGGAGTTGTGGAGGATTCTTTTCCTTCAAAAAATGGTAGCTCTGTGGAACTCTCTTCCACAGAGGGTTGTAGAGGTTGAGCCATTAAATGTGTTCAAGGTTGAAATGGACATATTTTTCAACAGTAAGGGAATCAAGGTTTAGGGGGGCAAAGGTGGGAGAAGGGAGTTGAGGATCATTAGATCAGTCATGATCTCATTGAATGGTAGAACAAACTCCATGGGTCAAATGGCCTCCTTATGCACTCATGGTCTTATGGTTTTTCTGCCAGACCAAATTAATTTATCTTTAAAAGAGCCAATTTAGCCAAGCTTTGTTGAGTTAACAAATGAGTTGTGTGTTTATAAACATAAGATAAAATAATAATGCAATGTAATGACATAAAAGTTAGGATTAAGAAGTGAGTCCTGAAAGAGAAAGTTACTAAAAAAGGATGAGTCTCTGAGTAGCTCATGAAGGCTATTCTATGGAATGATAGTGTTGACATTAGTAGTTTAGCAATTGATTTTGAGATTCTTGGCTTCACAGTTTGATTGAAGTTCTTTTTGTTTTGGTTCATTTTGATGGTGGCTGGCTGCTAGCACTCTGAGAAAATGTTTTTTTCCCCTCTTTACCTGAAGTGCAGGTATGCTTAATGGCTCTTCTCATACTGTGACATTGACATGACACTAGCCTACTTACAAGTACATCAGGCTTCAGTCAGTTTTTAGCCCACACAACAGGCAAGAGATGGCTCCCTACTGAGAAAAGAGTGGGCTGTTAGCCTATCTCTAACTCTTCCTTGCTGATCTTTCTGTTTGAAGTTTTCCTGAGTCTGGAAATGTATGACATTCCATGAGACCACAAAGGACTCTGCCAGACCGTTACCAAATTTATATGCTTCACTCATCTTTTGGGCTATAGCAATCCCAAAGACATGCTTCAATTACAAATTCAATATGTACCTACATACATAAGGGTTCTTATCCCTCATAATGACAAGAGATTGTGATCTTTCTAAGATGATTGTTTAAATATTTCCAGGAAGCAGCAAATAAGGAATTGAACTTTTTTTAATGACCTGGTGTGCCATGGGAAATGAAATGGTGGCATCTGTTGGTGAGACTGCATTGTAAAGCTCTGGGATATTAGTTGATACACCTTCCTGTGGCTATGGGAGATTTGAGGTCAAGAAAGAACTATTGCTAAATAGTACAAAGTTTATATAGCTCTAATTTGGAGACGCCGGTGTTAGACTGGGGTGTACAAAGTTAAAAATCACACAACACCAGGTTATAGTCCAACAGGTTTATTTGGAAGCACTAGCTTTCTGAGCGCTGCTCCTTCATCAGGTGGTTGTGGAGAATAAGATTGTAAGACACAGAATTTATAGCAAAAGTTTACAGTGTGATGTAACTGAAATTATACATTGAAAAAGATCTGGATTGTTTAAGTCTCTCATCTTTTAGAATGGGCATGTTGGTTTCAGTTCTGTCATATATAAATCGCAAAACATTTTTTTAAAAGTTACATTCTCAGGTGAACTTTAACAATTGGTGTCATGTTGGCCCAGATAATGTATTGAAGGTGTTAACTTCCCAGTGAGGCTGTCCATGCCACGATGATCAGACTGATTCTAATCTAAAAAAACGGATTTACAGAATCTTACATGGATTCACCAAGTTTTTGATCAAAGTAAAATGTAATTCTGCGAGTACAAATTCACCCCACAAACTTAAATGTGTATGTGTGTATGTGGGTGTGTTTGTGGGGGATGGGGGTTATGAGTGTCTCTGAGAGAGTGTGTGTATGTGAGTGTATAGGGATATAAGTCTGTAAGAGGGTGTGTGTGAGTGTGGGAGTATATGTGTGAACATATGACAGAGAGTCTGTAGAAGTGTGTGTGTGTATAGGAGTGTGTGTGTGTGTGTGTATGTGTGTGTGTGTGTATTTGGTGCAATGGGGTCACCTGTAGTGTGACATGTACCCAAAATCCCGGTTGTGACCATCCTCATGGGTACCGAACTTGGCTATCAGCCTCTGCTCGGCAACTTTTTGTTGTTGCTTGTCCCGAAGTTCACCTTGGAGGACGGTCACCCGAAGGTGTAAGGTCGAATGTCCTGGACCGCTGAAGTATTCTAAACAGCCACCTAATGAAGGAGCAGTGCTCTGAAAGCTAGTGCTTCCAAATAAACCTGCTGGACTATAATCTGGGTTTGTGTGACTTTTAACTATATAGTTCTAGTTAACCTTTTCATAGATTGTTCATTGTCGTTCAACTGAGCTGGGAGCTTGGAGAAAGTGAGGACAGCAGATGCTGGAGATCAGAGTCAAAATGTGTGGCACTGGAGAAGCACAGCAGGTCAGGCAGCATCTGTGATCTGGGAAGTTGACAGCCGGAGAGCAATTTATACACTTCCTGTTGGTGATCTATTGTACAGGACACAGAGATTGAAGGAGCAGAAGCTTCTTTGTTCACTGATCATCTGTTCAGGGGGGATTGAGGTGGGAGCTGTTGGTGAGAACAGATAGTTGTACAGATCTCTGCAAGATATAGGCACAGTTAGGAGAATCTAGAAATCACATGAGTAATTAAGAAAACAATGGAAGTAGACAGAAACAAGGATGTATGGAAACAAAAGCCTAGTCTATCCAATCTCCCTTCATAACTAAAACTCTCTGGCCCAGACAGCACCCTGGTACAGGCATCTCCTCTGCATTCCCTCCAGTGCAATCACATCCCACCAATAATATGGATTCCAGAACAGCATGCTATACTCCGGCTGTGGCTTAGCCAGTATTATATATTGCTCCAGCATACCTCCCTATTCTTAAAAACTGTGCCTCAGCTAATCATATCAGCAAGTATCTCATAATCCTTCTTACTCACAATATCAACCTGTCACACTACCTTAAGGGACCAGCAGACATGCACACCAGAAGTCCCTCTGATTCTCAGTGCTCCCCAGGGTTCTATTGTTTATCATGTATTTCCTTGCCTTATTTGTTCTGTCCAAGTAAATGATCTCACACTTATCCATGAATTCCATTTGACACTCAGCCCATCCTCCTGTAATCTGAGGTATCTTCCTCGTTGTTTACCACCCCACCAATTTTCATATCATCTGTGAACGTACTGATCAACTCTCCTCGATTCAAGTCTAAATTATTTATATATACCAACAACAGCAACAGCAAGGACACCAGCACATAACACTGCAGAATCCCACTGGACACAGGTTTCCAGTCACAAAATCACCCCACAAACATTATCCTCTGATTGTTGTCATTCACTGAATTCTGGATCCAGTTTGCCAACTTCCATGGATCTCATGGGCTATTACCTTTGCTATCAGTATACAATGCAGAAACTTATCAAAAACCTTGCTGAAGCTCAAGTAGACAATACCAAATGCGTTTCTCTTATCTGCACACCTGATTACCTCTTCAAAACATTCAAGGTTGTCAGACAAAAACAGGCTGACTTTATTAATCCCTGGTCTCCAAATGCAATGTTAGTTCTGTCACTCAGAATTGTTTCCAATAGTTTCCCCACCACTGAGGTTAGTGTAACTGGCCTGAAGTTTCCTAGTTTAATCCCTTTCACTCTTTTGAGTAATGGTACCACATTGTCCGTCTTTCAGTCCTCTGGCATCTCTCCTGTTAGAGAGGAGTTGAAAATTATTGTCAGCACCCCTGCTGCCCTTGCCTCTCTCAACAACCGGGATTACATTTCTTTAAATTTATCTACTCTGGAACTTGCCAGACCACTCAGAACCTCCTCACTGTCGATGCTAATTTATTTAATTAATATTAGTCCTTCCCCTGATTTCTATATCTAGTCACTTCAATCATTCCCTGTGATATTGAGCTCCACAGTCTCACCAATCTGCCAAAAGATACTTCTTCTAAGTCTTTTTTTATAATATATTTTTATTAAGAAAAAATAGATTTTTAAATATTACAACAAATACAAAACAATGCAATTCAAAACAGTACAAAAATAGTCCAAAACTAAACCCAAATAATAATAAAAGAAATTCCCCAACCCACCCTCCTATATGAATGTATAAACATATATAGAGAAGTATAAAATTTTTAAAAACCTAAACAAGCTATTTAACTAACTAAATAAATACCTAACAACAAACAAATAAATAGTAATAACTCAGCCCAGCCAAACAAAACACTCATACATTCACAGTTCCTCCTCCCTGGATATTGGACTCATGAAACACAACCGTTACAGCTATATAAAAGCCCTTGTTAGTGTGGCAGATAAATCTGTGTCCAGGTATTTCAAAAAGGGTTGCCATGTCTTGTAAAAATTCTCAGTTTTGTGGTGTACCATATTTGTGAGAAACTCCAGGGGAATATGCTCTATAACAATCTTCCGCCAACCTGACAGGCCTGGGGTTTTTTCGGATATCCAACCTAGCAGAAATCTTTTTTTTGATTTCCTGGTAATTGTCTTGTAATAATGATTTTTATTTCTGTTCCTTCCCATTGGAAAAGGAAGCCCAAATATTTCTAGACATAATCAGGATTCTCTGCTTAAATGATATCGAACAAAAATTAGCTTCAATTAATACAATTTTAACTCAACTTCAAAAGTGAATTAGTGAAGTAGATTTTATTATCATGTGTACTCAAGTACAGGACTGTGAATCACTTTGGTGCATAAGATTTTCCAGTGACAATTAATGTTTTCAACTTGGTGCCACAACCCTTTGAAACAACAGGAGGCATAATGAGTGCATAGATCTTTGAAGGAATGGACACTCATTTGTAAAATGCACACAAACTATATGACAGAACATCAAACCAACAAAGGCTAGGTGACCAAACACTTTAATGTAAAGAAACAAGTTTTCTGGATGTCTTAAAGAATGAGAGTAAAAGATCAAAGTTAAAGAATTCAAAATGATTGAAGGTACAAGGACCAATGGCTGGGGGAATGGAAGAGGTCTGAACAAGAGGCAACACTGAGAAGATTATATATGGCTGGACATAGATCGTGGAAATTGAGGTAATGCCATGGTGGAACTTTGAAACAGTTAGCAATGGGAGAAATAAAACTCATAAGAAATGAAAGGTGATGCTACAACAGTTTCATCTCACACTTAGTTAAAGTCAAACTGGATAATTGAGCACACAAATATGGAATTAAGCATTGTAAAGAAATACACAGCTGCCTAAGTTTTAATCAAATAGAATCCCTACAGTGTGGAAACAGGCCATTTGGCTCAACAAGTCCATTCCAACCCTCCAAATAGTAACCCACCGAGACCCATTCCCCTATCCTATTACTTTACATTTCCCCTGACTAATGCATGTAACCTACACATCCCTGAACACCATGGACAATTTAGCATGGCCAATTCATCTAACCTGCACATCTTCGGACTGCAGGAGGAAACCAGAGCACCCGGAGGAAACCCATGCAGACGCAGGGAGAACGTGCAAACTCCACACAGACAGTCACCTGAGGCTGGAATTGAACCTGGGTCCCTGGCACTGTGAGGCAGCAGTGCTAACCACTGAGCCAACCCATTAAAAAGTTAAATAATGTAAATATCCATAATAGCCATTTTGAACAGGTAAAAGCTTTAGTGAATCAAGTGATTGAATTGACACCATGGAACAAAGTTCTAAAGTTGAATTCAAGTGTTCTGTTTTGTTTTGTTTTGATAGACTATTAAAAATCTGAAGAAGAGGAATATTTTAAAACAAATTGATAAACATAAAATTTGTGCTGGGGGTCAGAAATTATTAAAACAGATCTTCCCCTGACCTAACTTATTACCTTATCCCTTAATGCCAGCACACATTTGAGTTACAAAATACTCGGGAGCCACAGAAAGCAGTAATTTTTTTTAAGAGTACACTTCAAGGGGGATTTTATAGCTCTAGCTATTTCCCTGACCATCCCCTTTCCAGCCTCATTTCTACTATATACCCTGCAGAGAGAGGTTTCGATTTGAACCAGGATGACCCAAACCTGAATATGATCTTCAAATGGTTCTACTTGAATCTCTCTCAACTTAATTTAATATCTTTGTACATCAGCTATCAGAATGACCCACATGCTGGGTATTCTTAACTCACAGCAAAGGGCAAGAGGTGGATAGCGACCATATCCAACAGCCTGATGTGAACCTCTTGTTTCACAGACCTAGTTATCTCCAACTCAAGGTCAAATGGTGGGCATCTCTTCAAATTAATTCCAAGTGAAATAAATAACACCACAAAGGTCAAACCCAATCATTCAGAGTGATGCTGTTTTAAATTTACCAGCGAATACTAATTTGTGACTTAAATGGGGGGTCTGATCTCTTCTAAATCTTAAATACACAAAGGTCAAAGCATAGATCAGGTGAATTATCTCAAGTATGATACTCCACCTTTCTGTCTCCAACCCCCCTAAAAGCAATCGTATAAACTGGCAATCATTTTAATGTCCAGTGTCTAAAGGGTTAAGACACTGAACCATCCCTTCTGCCTGTTACATTTCCTTAGAGTCTAGACTGCTTGCTGATTTATATTTTAAATAACTGTGTTTGACCAAAAAAAGTAAATGAGATGCTGAGTAAATCATGTACTTAAAGAAATGCTTAGTTTTGCAGTCCCAGAAATATTACATATAGCCTCCCCCCTGGCTGAGTGAAACAGGGATAATTATAACCTGTAAAGCTGTATGATATATCTGATGTCTAAATGTGGAGCTATTCTCTGTGTTTTATTTCCGTGACACTCTCACCACAAGCAGTTTTGCTTGGGCTCACCATGAAATAATGAGACAAAACAAAGAGCAATGGGTGACCTGGGATAAGGGAGCCTCTTTTGGAGCCAGCCACATTCAAAGACGATTACTACACAGGGCCCTGTTCAACACAAATGATACAGCATTTGAGCTACACTATCAAACTGATCACATTAACTCCCATTCAAGCTGTAATTTGATATGATGTTTATCAAATGCTGAATTGCCATGGACTCAGAGCAAGTAGTAAGTTTTTTTTGTGTAAGTCATTTTATTTCTGATAAAGAGAAAAACAACTATGATGGAGAGGGTTCTGCAATGACTTAATGTGAAGGGATATCGCTTGTGTTTTTTTTTATTAGCTTTAGCCTTCACGACTGGTCATTCGGGAAACCACTAAAAGGTGGCGCATTGAAAGAAAGCAAGAATTGGGTCCAATCCAGGCAATGATTTATAGTCCTCTGGGCTGTTTGGCAGAATTGCAAAACTTGAACACCAATAAAAAAAAATCCACGTGATCCAAAATGGAATTTGACTGACTGGGAATGGAGTTCCCTATACCTCCCTGCCCAGAATCAGACAAGATCATGGCAGAAACTATGCACCAAGTGTGCCACTGAAGTGGCAATTTTCCTTGACCTGTTTGCCATTACCATCACAATACTGCACTTTCTGCACCCAATGCATTTTAACAATGAGGTGGAGGGGTAGAGTCTTGGTAATTCCACTTGTTTTCCTTTTCTTCTGGGGCTTTCTTCTTACCCCTTTATGTACCCATCTGAATCTTACAAGACTGCAGTGTTGGACACACTTTACTACTTAGAAAGGCTGAACGATGGCTCAGTGAGGGTGGCTCAGTGGTTGGCACTGCTGTCTCACAGCGTCAGAGACTTGGGTTTGATTCCAGCCTTGGGTCTGTGTGAAGCTTGTACATTCACACCGTGTCTGTGTGGGTTTCGTCCGAGTGCTCTGGTTTCCTTCCAAATTCAAAGATGTGCAGGTTAGGTGGATTGGCCATGCTAAATTGTCCATAGCATAGGGATGGATTTGCTAGACCAATTAGCCATGTGAAATGCAGGGTGATAAGGTAGGAGTGGAGGTCTGGGTGGGCTGCTCTTTGCAGGGTTGGTGTGGACTTGATTGACCGAATAGCCTGCTTCCACACTGTAGAGATTCTCTGATTCTATGCATAACACAGCAATTTCCCTACCTTGCAGTGGGAAGTTCGCACTTGCTGATGGGGATCGAGGGTCAGCTTTTCAAGTGGATAAATGTTTGACTGAAGAAAATGGATCGGTGTTGTGGCAAATTCCGCAAAGTGGGAGAGGAGTGGCCTCTTATTCTTCCATTCAGAGGAAAATCTAACTTATTCATCAAAGAGTGGGCTGAATTATAATGATGTTCAGAGAGACAAAAAGAAATATGAAAATGTCCCAGGATATGGCAGATCCAGCATTGTTCTGAAGTAGCGGCTGGCCAATATTTAGCCCTGAATCAATACATAAAACAAATTCCTCACATATCTTTATATTGTTACTTGTGTAAGTTTCCTGAAAGTAAGTTGGCCTCTGTGTTTCCAAGTACACTTCAAAATTATTTTATTGGCTGCACAGTGTTGTGTAAGGACTACAGGATCCTGGAACAATCTTGCAATGATGTCATGAATCTGCACATCATGGAGTACAACTACCACAAAATGGGCAAAGTCAAAACACTCTGAAAGAACAACAGCAGGTTGCAATAATCTTGACTAGAAGATTTAAGTAGGCATGTGCAAGTGACCAAGACAGAAGATAGATTAGTCCTCACCCAAATCAGAGCCTGTTATAGATTAGAGTGGTGCTGGAAAAGCACAGCAGGTCAAGCAGCATCCAAGGAGCAGGAGAATCGAAGTTTCAGGCAAAAGCCCTTCATCAGCTTCATTCCTGCTCTTCATCCAGTCTGTCATGAGCTCTGTCATGAGCTCAAATTCATAGTGTGTTATCAAATTACATGATCGAAGACAAAACATCTTGGGGTGCCAGCTCATTTTACCACAATCTGCTTTTAAGTGACTAATTATTCTACCATCTCTAATTGTTGTGATATACAGAGATTATTACCTGGTTGCAGTGGTACATGTTATTTTTCCACTCCATAATTTCCTTATGTTTCTACTCAGTTAGGTTTATCTGAGGAGCTGCTGTAGATGTATTATCACATTCTGTATCAGGCAAAAAAAAATCTGCATTGAATGTGAGTCATAAAGCTCATTTCTCTGGTGTGTGAAGCAAATCTTCCAGACAATGGCAAATGTCAGTACCCTTCAAATTCATATGGAGAAGGTAAGTATGTTGTTGCAGTGTTTATTATATTGAATCTACAGCATTAACACAGAACATTCTGACCTAAGTCAGCATTTATATTCAAGACAAGCCTCCCCTCACTCTGTAGGAGCAAATTATTGCAAATGCTGAAATCTGACTTGAAAACAAAAAATGCTGGAGATCACAGTAGGTCAGGCAGCATCCATGGAGAGAGAGCAAACTAAAATTTCGAGACTAGATGACTCTTCATCACAGCTAAAGTGAAATGTGGAGAGAGCAGCATTTATGCAATAGTTGCAGGAGGGGAGAATGGGTAAGGATGGAGTGCTGAGGGAGGAAGGATGTTGACAGTTCAGGTTAGTGTGAATGTGAGACTGGCCGAACAATGGTGTGTCTAACTGCCAGACTGCAAAGAACAGACAGTCCCACCGGGGTGGGGAGTGGGGGGAGAGGACGTTGTGACAGGGAATGTAACAAGCAAAACTAAAAGAAAGGAAAGGAATGATTTCACAGTTTGAAGGTGCTGAACTCTATTGAACAAAGAACAAAAATCTTTACAGCACTGGAACAGGCCCTTCAGCCCTTCAAGCACATACTGATTCAGATCCTCTATCTAAACCTGCTGTTATTTTTGAAGGATCTATGTCCCTTTGCTCCCTGCCCATTCATTTAAGATTCATTCATCTAGATACATCTTAAATGACCCTATCATTCCCACCCTTAACACCTCTGCTGGCAATGCATTCCAGGCACCCACCACAATCTGCATGAAGAAAGTTCCACGTATATCTCCCCTAAACCTTTCCCCTCTCACTTTGAACCCATGACCCTTAGTAATTGAGTCCTCCACTCTGGGAAAAGTGCTATCCACCCTGTCTGTACCTCTCATGATTTTGTAGGCCTCGATCAGGTCGCCCCCCTCAACCTCCTTCTTTCTAATGAAAATAATTCTAATCAAAACGAATCTTATTTGTATATGGAAGAATATTTAACTTGGTTGCTGGTAATCCAATACAAACTTTTTGATGGTTTCAGCAAATCTTCAAAAGTCATCAAGGCATCTGCTTAACTTAATATGACCTTCAGGAGTAACATATCCCCTACACTTACATAGAAAAAATAATGAAATTTGAAATGTTTTGATGTCACAAATGACATTGTATGGTACTTTGACCAAGGGGAACTATCCACCCATCCTTTGTGGTTTGTCTTCACCTTTTGACATGATTATTTGCACCCACTCATCCAATACTTCTCCACTGCTATCCATCTGGGGAACACTGCTCTCACCTGGTGCCAATATTGTCCATCTAACCTTAGCCAGTATATCACCTGCATCAGGATCTTTTTGTTGTCACATTGTGCCTGGTGTCTAAGCAAGTGCAATAGGGACAGTGAAACTGTGGGAGTGAATGGAGTCCTGAAAGAGTTGAAAACAATTTGATCTAAGTAGATGGAGAAATCAGTATTGCTGGACAAATACAGAATCCAGGGAGAAAGTGAGGACTGCAGATGGTGGAGATCAGAGTCAAGGATGTGGTGCTGGAAAAGCACAGCAGATCTTGATGAAGGGCTTATGCCTGAAACATCGATTCTCCTGCTCCTTGGATGCTGCCCGATCTGCTGTGCTTTTCCAGCACCACACTAAAATACAGAATCCAGGAAGATCAGGAAGGAAGAATATTGTTGAGACTCTGTTATTAAGAGGTACAGGTCTCCCTTACCCCTTCTGCGCTCATTACAGTTGGTGTCCTGCAAAGACCTCTCTTTGTCCACTTTCACCAAAAATGCCATGCTAGATTTTACGTGTATGCTCTACCTCACCATTAGTCGTCTTAACCTGTAAATTGCCCAGGGTGCTTATCCAACATCCAGCACTGGCTGAGGAGAAATTTCTTCCAATTAAATATTGAAAATTTTGTTTTCAGTTTGCACTACAAACGCTACATCTTGGTGTCAGATTAAAATGTAGTACCAATCACATATCCACATGAAAACTGAGACTACCTATTTTCACCTTCGTAGGCTTGCCTGACTTTGGGCCTTTTCAGCCTCACTTGTTGTTGAAACCCCTCATTTAAACTTTTGCTATCTCTAAACTCAATGTTTCTTATACCTTCCCAGTTGGCCTCTGATCTTTCATCCTCCCTCAAATTAAGAGCATCAAAAACTTTGTTGTTCATATCCTCCATCATACCTCTATCTCCTATTCACCTATCACTCCTATGATTGCTCAACTGGCCCCCAGCTAAACCTCAATTTTAAAATTCTCAAGTCCTTGTTTTCAAGTCCTGCCATGTCTTTTCCCTCCTTATTTCTATAACCTCCTCTAGCCCCACTACCCTCTGATATATCTATGCTCCTCTAATTCTGGCTTCTTGTGCATCACTAAATATAATTACTGCACTATTGCTGCCTGTATTTTTACCTAACAAAGCTCTGGAGTTCACTCCCTTTACCTCCTTGTCTCTGTATGTCTTCCAACCTTTTAAGAATTCTCTAAAATCCAGATCTTTGGCAAACTTTCAGCCACATGCACCAATATCATGTCATAAATTTCAATGTCAGAATTTGCTCACTAAGCTCCTGAGAACCTTGGGATGTTTTACTACAATTTACTACATACAACATAATATAAATATGTTGTTGTTCTATAGAGAAAGATGTAAAATAAATTCCTTTTATTTCTTTAACAACATGTAACTGGATGCTGGAAATCAGAAACAAAAGCCAAAATTGTTAGTAAGGCCACATTTGGAGTACTGCGTACAATTCTGGTCTCCCTGTTATAGGAAGGATGTTATTAAACTGGAAAGGATGCAAAAAGGATTTACAAGGATGGTTCAAGTTATAATTTATAAGGAGTTATAAAGAAAGGCTGGGACTATTTGCCCTAGAGTGTAGGAAGCTGAGGGGTGACCTTATAAAGGTTTACAAAATCATGAGGGACATGGATTTTTTTTTTCCAGAGTAGGGGAGTCCAAAACTAGAGGGCATAGGTTTAAGGTGAGAGGGGAAAAATTTAAAAGGGACCTGAGGGGCAACATTTTCACAAAGAGGGTGTGGTCAAGGCTGGTACAATTACAACATTTAAAAGATATTTGATACATGGGTCAGAAAGGTTGAGAGGGATGGACTGGTTCAGTTTAAGAAACCTGGTTGGTGTGGACGAGTTGGGCCAAAAGGCTTGTTCCATGCTTTATCTTGTTCAAAATGCATACAATCTGCAGGCATTCAATCCATGTAACCTTTTATAAATTCCTGTTTTGGAAACAGAACATTTTGACTCAAGACTGGGATACAGACAGACTCCAACCTCACACCTTTAATGCATTGTTTGAGCTAAGAAGTCACCTTTTTTTAATAAAACCTTAAGTTATCTCGAGAATGTGACTTTAAAGACGTTCTGGGATTTACATATTAATGAACCAAAACCTGCAATCCATTCTAAAAGATGAAAGACTTAACAGCAATCTAGGTTTGTTCAATACATCGCATCAGTTGCATGCATGACACTGCGATCTTTTGCTATAAATTTTGTGTCTTATGATCCTACTCCACAGCTACCCGATGAAGGAGCAGCACTCCGAAAGCTAGTATTTCCAAATAAATCTGTTGAACTATAAGCTGGTGTTGTGTGATTTTTAACTTTGGATTAGTGGTGCTGGAAGAGCACAGCAGTTCAGGCAGCATCCAACCTCCCTGAACTGCTGTGCTCTTCCAGCACCACTAATCCAGTATTTGGTTTTCAGCATCTGCAGTCATTGTTTTTACCTTGATTTTTAACTTTGCCCACCCCATTCCAACACCAGTGCCTCCACATCACGACTCTATTAAGGGTCACTGGACTCACAACATTAACTCTGCTTTTTCTCTACTGATGCTGCCAGATCTGCTGAGTCTTTCCATCAATTTCAATTCATGTAACTGAAAGACATAGTTTAAATCAGCTTGACCCAGTATTTTCCCTCTGGATTAGAAAGTTACAGGATTGATATGCACATCTGGACTTTAAAACATCACCAAGAGCTGATGTTCTGTGTAATGTTGTTGGAAATATGATATTGTCCTGCAAATATGATATTGAAGAGAGATGCTATCTCCCTATTCAAGTGGACATTAAAGGTCCCACAGCAGTATCACAGAGCAAGAAATATTGCTATCTCGGTCAACTATCACACTCCAGCAACTAAAGAAACAAATTGATTACTTGTGTATCCTACTGGTACAGAATTACCGCTAGTGTTTCCCAAAGTAACAATAATGACTGTGCTTCAAAAGGTTATTCACATTATGAAATGATAAAGAAAAAAGAACAATACAACACAGGAACAGGCCCTTCAGCCCTCCAAGCCTACGCAGACACATTTTGTCCTTCCATAATAAAATTGTCTTTACTTACAGGATCTGTATCTCTCTACTGTATTCCTTTCCTACTCATGTCCAGGTGCTTATTAAATGCTGCTATTGTGTCTGCTTCCACCACCTCCTCTGGCAACATGTTCCAGGCACTCACCACCCTTTGTGTGAAACACTTTCCTTACATATTACTTTTAAACTTCCTCCCTTGCATCTTGAAACTGTGGTCCCCTAGTAACTTTGAGATGTGCAATTGCATAATACTAATGGAGATAATGTTATAGTTCTATGACTTAGTTATTCACCATGGTAATTTGGTGAGCTTCTCATGGAATGCAAGAGTGTTATTTAAATATGTGCCCATGCTTTGGTAAATTATTTTCATGAGGACTCAATGCAACATTTAACGTAGAAAATGTAATCATAGAATCCCTACAGTGTGATAACAGACCATTCAGCCAAACAAGCCCACACTGACCCCCCCACTCCCCCCCCCAAAGAGTAACCCACTCAGACCCATTTACCCTACACGCACTCTTAACTAATGCACCTAACCTACACATCCCTGTGCACTATGGATAATTTAGCATTGCCAATTCACCTAACCTGCACATCTTTGGACTGTGGGAGGAAACCAGAGCACCCGGAGGAAACCCACGCTGACACAGGGAGAATGTGAAAACTCCACACAGTCAGTCACCTGAGGCTGGAATTGAACTCAGGTCCCTGGTGCTGTAAGGCAGCAGTGCTAACCACCACCGAGCCACCCTGCTGCCAAGTGTTACAATAAGTTCTTGTTTGCTGAGCACTTACATTTAACCCTAAATTTCTTCCTTTTCAATAATGATCTGTTTTCTTTTCCTAAGGGAAGCTCATTGCCAATAAACAGAACCACAAGTAACACTGGTTTGCTGTTTAAGGCTCTAGTTATATCCTTCATAACCCAGCAGCTCTGCCCAGTGGACTCCACTTAAGGCAAGATGGCTCAGAAGTGGGAATGCATTGGGGAGCTGACGCAATATGTTACTTTTGTTGAATTCTCTGCTCTGTTATAAAGGTCCAGTTCTGCAGTAATAGGATGTTTGTGGACTACAGCCACAGTGACATTCAATGCATACACTAGCTGTCAAGTCATGCTTCCAGTGAAATGATATGGAAAAGAAACTTGAACACTGTTGACAGCTCCATCTTCCCAGCTAAAACACAACATTTAAAGCGTTAGTCACGCATGATCTAATTCAATCTAGGTAGGAATGACTTGAACTGAATGTGAATGTAAACTGATGCTTATAATCAGGACTGGCCTCAAGTAGGTTCTCGTGCTACTGAGTGTATTCCATTATCCAGCCAATGCATGTCCCAATACTCCACATTCAGTCACAAATCATAGATTCTCAACAAACTGCTAATATGAGCCATGACAACTCCAATTCACATCTCGATGGGAGCCACCACTGAGCATCTACAGTAGGTATTTTTGAGCGTATCAGCTAAAACTGCAGCTTATTTAAGGGATTGTCACCTCTTGCCATTCACAGCATTGGCAGAATAAATGAGAAGGAAATCTCACTGCATTGAATCTCGTACATGTACAAACGACTGTTGTTATTATTGATTTCCTACAAAATCAAAGTTTGCCAATTAATCTATTGTATAAAATATCCTGCGCGTTTAATGTGAAAAAAATATGCTTTCGCTGTTACTGCAGTATGTAAGTTGAGATCTAGTGTCTGCGGACTTCTCTAGATTTCTGAGCTCTATTAATGGTCAGGAGTGTTGACACATGACAACTGCTGTAGCTCTGCAGGCTTCTGGTCATCTGGTACCTATTTACTTCCGGTAACAGAGATCTAAATTTGGCACAGATTACCACTTCAACCTGGGAAGAAAGCACACTGAGCCTACCAAATGGATATGATTATTTCACTTTGATGTGTACTCAGGATGGATTTATAATAGCTGAGTTTCCAGCTGTCTGCTTTTAAGTGACTAATTGTTCCACCATCGCTAATTATTGCACAGCATGGAGTACATTATCATCTATAGTTGCAGTGGTACAAGTTATTTTTCTATTCCTTAAAGAACCCTATTATGCAATTTTTGGCTCCAAGTTTATCTCAGGAGCCGCTGAAGCTGCATCATCACATCCTGTACTAGATTAAAACATCTGCATTGAATATTAGTAGTTAAGCCCACTTGTGAAATGAATCATTGAGACAGTGTCTGTCACTTGAACTTCAGTCATCCATACGGAGATGCGAAAATGAATATTTGATAATCAGTAGCAGAGCCATGGCTGCCAGAGTATGTATTACATAAAATTTATCCCACAGAAACAGACCATTTGGCCTGATGTTTATACTAGACCTTCTCCCAACGATCTTCATCTAACCCTGTTGGTAGATGTGACTTGCTTGCTCATAATCCAATTCGATTTTTTTTTGACACATTTAGTAACTCATTGAAATCACAAATGTTACCAGACCTGCTCAAGTTTAACAATTTCTATGAACAGAGTTTATAAAATCATGAAGGGCATGGATAGGGTAAATAGACAAGGTCTTTTCCCTGGGTTGGCAGAGTCCAGAACTGGAGGACATAGGCTTAGTGTGAGAGGGAAAAATTCAAAAGGGACCTGAAGAGCATTTTTTTCACGCAGAGGGTGGTATGTGTATGGAATGAGCTGCCAGAGGAAGTGGTGGAGGCTGGTACAATTACAACATTTAAAAGGGATGGGGACATGAATAAGAAGGGTTTAGAGGGAAATGTGCCAAATGCTGGCAAATGGGACTAGGTTAATTTAGGATATCTGGTTGGCATGGACGAGTTGGACCAAAGAGTCTGTTTCCATGCTGTATTTATTTATGTCTCTATGACTCTATAAATAATATAAGTCAGGGGTAGAAGTAGGCTATTCGGCCCCTCGAGCCTGCTCCACCATTCAATAAGGTCATGACTGATGGGCTAGTGTTTTGAATTCCATGTTCTCATCTATCCTGACAGCCTTTTATTCCCTTGCCTAACAAGAATCTATTTACCCCTGCCTAAAAAATATTCAATGACCCTGATGTCACTGTCTTCTGAGACAGAGGTTCAAAGTCACTTAACCTTCTGAGAAAAAAAATCTCATCTCTGTTCAACATGGTGACCCTTTATTTTAAAACAAAGTCCCCTGATTCTGGTATCAGCCAGAAAAAGAAACCTCTGTCCCATATCTAACTCACTAAAACCATGCAGGATCTTATACACTTCAATCAAGTTAACCCTCATCTTCTAAGATCCAGTGGAAAAATCTCCACTCTTTCCTCATAAGACAACTGTCTCATTTCACCTACTAAGCTATAAAGTTTTCCTGAATTTCTAATGCATTTATGCCATTCCTCAAATAAGGAGACCAAAAACTGCATACAGTATTGGAAATGTGTGTCTCTCCAATGGCCTATTTTCATATTGAATTCCATTCATAATACAAGATAGCATTTTAAATAACTGCACAGGGACTGGTATCCTGTCACCAAGTCACACTTTATTTATGTGTGCACTGTACATGGGTTGTCACCAGCCAACTCAGAGCCAGTCCCTACAGTAAGGAGATTTCTGAATCTCCAGTTTATATCCATCAGCCATTTGTCCAGGTAAATGAGATCCATCTGGCTATGGTTCTAATCACTATAGCATTCCATTAATCTTTGTAAGTATTTCAGGACCTATGTACTGATGCTTTGTGACACATGCACTGGAACACCTAGATCCTTCTGTACTTCAGAATTTTGTAGTCATTTACTGTTTAAGTAATTGTCTTAAGTGTAAAGCCTGCTACCATCCCACTTTGTACTCCATCTGCCACATTTTGTCCACTCACTCAACCAATCCTGATCTGTCTGTGTCCTCCTTACATTCACTTCAGAAGATACTTTCATACTTCATGTAATTTGCAAACATAGCTACCCTAGCTTCACTCCCCTTATCTAGGTCATTGATATCAATTGTGAAACCTGAGACCCCAGCACAAACCACTGCAGAGCTCCACTGTCAGTCAAAAAAAGACCCATTTAATGCATATTCCTCCCAGCAAGCCATTTATCTAACGATGATAATTTGTTGCTCCCCAATGCCATGAGATCCTACTTTTTACAACAACCTTTTACATGGCACATTGCCAAATGCTTTCTGGGAATTCAAGGATGGTATGGCCATAGGCTTTACTTTATCCATAGCCAATTAGTTAGTACGATTTCCCTCTCACAGAACTCTCCCCAGCTGTCTTGAGTTTTATCAAGTTCCCAGCCTTAACCTCTGTAATGATCAATTCTGAACTGTTTCCCAAAACAGATAGCAAGCTAACTGGCCTAATTTTCTCCAATTTATTGTAGATTAAATCATTCATGATTTGCCACAACCTCCAACATGATTATCTCATATTTCATCCACCATTGTGAGTACTGCTAAGGGGACTTGTGGACCACTTCTACTAGAGGCTTCTTTCCCCCACAATTCCTCATCTCCACCCAATCAATGATCTATCCTGGCCTCCTGAACGCAGATCATTCAAACAATTCCAGAGATTTTGTCTTTGATTCTTTTTTGAATGGCATATACCCCTTAATATTCAGGATGTAATACTTGTTATCCTGCAGTCACGTCTCTGTATGACTATCAGATCATATTTATTTACTTCAAAGCGCACTACCAGTTTATTATGAATTCTTCATGCATTCAGACACAAACCATTATTGTTGTCTTTGTAACATCTAGTCTTGGCTGTTGGTGTGATCTTAGGTTTATTCCCTCTGTCCCTTCCTGTGTTTCTTCAATCTTCTTTTCCCATGAAAATATTTTACCTCCTGTCTTCACCCCACTCTTTGATTTGCTATGTCTGTCCAGGTTTGGTCCCCCACTCCTTTAGTTTAAAGCCTTTTTTACATTTCCAAATCTCAGTGTATTGAAACATTGGTCCCAACAGAGTGCAGGTGCAAACTGTCCCTATGGTATAGCCTCCACTTTTTCAGTACTAATGCCAGTGTCCACAAATTGGAACCCACTTCTCCCACACCAATCTTCAAGGCATGTTTTCTTTTCACTAATTTATGTGCCATCTGCTAATTGTCATGTGACTCAGATAATAATCTATTGTTTATTACCCTTGAGGTTCTGCTCTTCAATTTGATGCCTAGCTTCTCATATTGTTTAAACAGAGTTTCTTGCCTTGTCTTGCACATGTCATTTGTGCCATAGGGGTCATGATAACTGGATCCTCTCCATCCAACTCCAAGTTACTGTCTAGCCCTGAGGATATGTCCTGAACCTTGGCACAGAGGTAGACAATAAAGCCTTCTGGCTTCATACTCTCCACTACAGAGAACAGTGTCTATCACTGTCACTCTACTAAATCTTATTATCACTAGAACTCCCATTCAAATAAACAAAAGGGAAACTCAATCCAATTGGACAATTTTAGAGGCTAAGAGTCCTGCAGTCCTGCCCAGCAGTTACACCCTCCTTTTGCTGACCACTGACCAGAAGACCCTTTCAAAGGAATGCCTCCTTATGCAAGATATTAGCATTAATCAACAAAAAGGAAAAAGAAGTTGAGTAGCATTGCTGATTAATAAGGAAATAAATGCAAATGTATGAAATATTATTTGCTCTGGTGACATAGAATCTGCATGAGTTGAATGTAGAAACACCAAGAGTCAGAAAATGATAATGATATAAACCCCCACCTGTAGTAATAATATTGGGGAAGGCATTACAAAGTAAAGCAGAGATTCAAGCAATAAAGATACAGCTGTAATTATGGTTGACTTCAATTTGTATATAGATTGGCAAATCAAATCAGTAGCAATACCATAGTGGAGGAATTCTTAGAGTGTCTATAGGGCAGCACGGTGGTACAGTGGTTAGCACTGCTGCCTCACAGCGCCAGAGACCCGGGTTCAATTCCCACCTCCGGTGACTGACTGTGTGGAGTTTGCACGTTCTCCCTGTATCTGCATGGGTTTGCTCTGGTTTCCCCCCACAGTCCAAAGATGTGCAGGTCAGGTGAATTGGCCATGCTAAATTGCCCATAGTGTTAGGTAAGGGGTTAATGTAGGGACATGGTGTGGGTTGCACTTCAGCGGGGCGGTGTGGACTTGTTGGGCCGAAGGGCCTGTTTCCACACTGTAAGTAATCTAAAAGGAATTGTTTTATGAATCAGTACGTTGAGAAACCATTTGAGAAAAGACCATTCTTAACTGGGTGTTGTTTAATGAAGGGGGACTAATAGGTGTGCATGAACCAATAAAGGAGAGTGCCCACAATAGAATAGAATTCTTCATTAAGGTGGAGAGTGACATCTTTGTTTTGGAAATTAGGGCCCTCAATTTAAATAAAGAAAATGGTGATGGGATCGGACATGAGCTAACTATGAAACATTGGAGTTTGTTCTTTAAATAGATGATGGGCAGTGATAGGCAGTGGCAAACATTTAAAAAAGCACATGGACAAACTGCGAAAGTTATTCATGCCACTCTGTAATAAAAATAAAACAGATCATGGTTACCAAGGGAAATTAGGGATAGTATGAAATCCAAGGAAGAGGCAGACAAATTGGCTTAAAAAAGCAATACATCTGAGGATTGGGAACAGTTTAGTTTCCAGCAAAGGGTAGCAAAGAGATTGGTTAAGAGGAGGAAAGTAGAAGATGAGAGTAGCTTGCAACTTACTTACAGTGGGCTGAATGGCCTGCTTTTACATTGAGTCCACATTGACCCTCCAAAGTGCATCCCACATTGACCTCCCCCCCCCCCCCCCCCCACCACCCTATCCCTGTAACCCTGCATTTCCAATGGCTAATCCACCCAGCCCACACATCCCTGGATACTATGGGCAATTTAGCATGTCCAACCCACCTAACCTGCACATCTTTGGACTGTGGAAGAACATCGAAGCACCCAGAGGAAACCCACACAGAATCAGGGAGAATGTGCAAAATCCACACAGAGAGTCACCCAAGGCTGGAATCAAAGCCAGATCCCTGTGAGGCAGCAGTGCTAACCACTGAGCAACTGTGCTGCCCTGCAGAGAACATGCAGCCCAGAAGTAAAAGTATCTATATGTAGGTGAAGATAAAATGACTGGTGAAGTTAAATGGAGGTCCCCTATGGTCAGAAACAGAGGAATTCATAATGGAGGACAAAGAGGTGACATTCTTTCATTCTATCTTCACAATGGAAAACACAAATAACATCCCAACCTTTGGGGGAACAATGGGTCTTATGGGAAGGAGAAAATTTGAAAGCAGTCATTATTAATAGAGAAATAGTATTCAGGAAGCTAATAGGATTAAAGACAGATAAATCCACTGGGCCTGAAAAGGTTTACCTAAGAGTAGTGAAGGATGTGACCCTCACTATAGTAGATGCATTCGTGGTCACCTTCAAAATTCTATGGAGTCTGGAACAGTTCCTTTGTATTGGACGCTAGCTAATGTAACCCTACTAATTAAGAAGGAAAGCAGAGAGAAGACAGCAAAATATGGACTGGTTAGTTTGACATCAGTGGCAGAAAAGACTAGAATCGAGTATAAAAGTTTTAATAGCAGAGCACTTGGAAGATAGTGACAAGACTGGAGAGAGTCAGCATGGATTTGCAAAGGAGACAAATCTGCTCAAATCTTCCGAGCATTTGAGTAGAGTGGATAAGGGGGTGCCAGTAAATGTGTTTTACATGGACTTTCGGAAGGGTTTCAATATGTTCCCACATAAGAGATTAGTATGCAAAATTAAAGCAAATCTTTTGAAGGTTGTGTACTAAAATGGACTGAGAATTGGTTGACAGAAGGGAAACAAAGACATTAATAAAATAAACATGTCAAGTGGGACTCTACAGGGATCAGTGCTTTGACCTCAGCTATTACCAATATATATTAGTGATTTAGATGGGGAAACTATATATCATTTCTCCAGGTTTGCAGATGACACAAAACTGGATGGGAAGGTGAGTTGTCAATAGGATACAGAGAAGCTTCAGTGTGATTTGGACAAGTTAAGTGACTGGGAAAATGTGTGGCAGATGTGGTATAATGTGATTAAATGGAAGGTTATCCACATCAAGAGATTCAGAAAGGGAAGAGGTGATGAGACCTGGGTGTCCTCGTCCACCAGTTGTGGAAAATGAGCATGGAACTGCAGCAGTTGGTGAAGAGGCAAATGGTATGTTGAGTGTCATAGTGAGAGCATTTGGGTAAGATAAGTAGATGAATAAGAAATGTTTGGAGGGATATCGCAGGCAGGTGGGACCAGCTTAGTTGGAAATATGGTCGGCATGGTCTGGTTGAACTAAAGGGTCTGTTTCTGTCCTGTATGACTCTATGACTCTGTGAGTATGGGATCAGGGATGTCTTGCTGCAACTGTACAGAGGCATTGGTAAGACCACACCTGGGTTTCGGTCTCCTTATCCTATATGAGGAAGAAAGTTCTAGCTATTCACGGAGTTCGAAGCAAGTTTAACAGGCTGTTCATGGGACAGTGGGGCAGAAACAGGTAGAGACTGGATCAGTTAGTATTATATTCATTAGAGTTTAGAAGAATGAGGGTGGATCTTATAGAAACCTGTATATTCTAATAGGATTCAACAGAGGAGATGCAGGACAGATGTTCTTGATGACTGGGGAGTTAAAAGCATGCAGTCACTGTCGAAAGATAATGGCTAGGCCTTTTCAGACAGAGATGAGGAGGAATTTCTTCACCCAAACAGTTGTGGGCCTGTGGAATTCTTTGCCACAGGTAACTGTTGAGGGCAAAACATTGAAGACTTCCAAGAAAGATGTTCTTTGGATTAAAGGAATCAAAGGAGAAAGCGGGAATAGGGTGATGGATGAGTTAGATGATCAGTCATGATCATATTGATTGACAGAGTAGGCTTCAAGGGCTGAATGGCCTACTCCTGCTCATATTTTCTATGTTTCTATGTGAATTTCCTCCTCTCTGTTGTATCACAGTGTCTGTAGCCAATCTTTGAAATCATAAACTGTGAACACTTGTAACCACTGTCCTGCCATCCTTAGTGTGTTTTTTAACTTAAAAAAAATTGGTTATTTGTTTTCATTGTTTATGTATTTTATTAATCCTATGACCAGATCATGTATTATTTTAAATTTTAAGAGTAGAACAGATAACTTTCAGATTTACATCACCAGCGTCATTTTAATGTTGCTATAGTTGATGTTGCATTCAGTTATAATACGTCAGCTCTGAAAAATGTGTTGCTGGAAAAGTGCAACAGGTCAGGCAGCATCAAAGGAGCAGGAGAATCGATGTTTCGGGCATAAGCCCTTCTTCAGGAATGCCTTCCTTGAAGAAGCTCTTCTCCTGATCTCCAGCATCTGCAGTCCTCACTTTCTCCTAGTTATAATACGTCACCAATGTTTATTGTTAGAAATGCAAGACTTAATAACATCATTATGTTTTTAACTATCTCGTGTAATTTAAGTTATAACAAAACGTCTCGTAAAATGGGATAGTGAAATCATATGACAGTCTGCTGGGAGACTGTTCCATTTTGATTTTTGTTATGATGAAAGAAGCCCAGAACAAAACATGTAGAAAATCAAGTGCCACTTTGAAACAACAAATGGACAACCGATTTTTCTGAACACAGCCTCTCATGTTCGGGTGGTGCTGCTGTGAAAATTAGGGAAAAGTATTGTTTTATGTTTGCAACTGAATAAGATACCAGGCAGGGAGAACTGATCTTCTGTTCAAAGAAACAGGAGCGAGGAATTTTAAGGACTAAGGACTCACGAGAATGGACTTGCTTTTAGAAATCAGTTCTCAGTCAAGATACTCCAAATACTGAATGAAGGAACATTCAATGCATACCAGAAGACTCAACCTGGTGTGGCAGAAAGAAAGCAGCATGTTGAAATCCCAAATTAAATTCTGTAGAATTTAATCTACAAAGCCACATTACTGCTGACAGTGTGACAAAATATATTGGTTGTAATGTAATTGGGGTTGTGTTAATTAGTTAAGGAGAAAATACTTTTTTAATGTAGTTTGTGTGTTAGTTACTTTTATTATAGGTCACTAAATATAGGTTTTTGCTGGCCAAGCCAGAATTTGTTGCTAAGTCCTAATTGCCCTTGAGAAGGTGGTAGTGAGCTACCTGAACCCCTGCAGTCCATTTGGTTTGGATCCATCCAATAATGCTACTAAGGAGGCAATTGCAGAATTTTTACCCAGTAACATTGAAGGAGCAGTAATATAGCCAGCCCAAAGTAGAATGGCGATTGGCATGATGCAGTTGGTGATGCTATCATGCACTTTATGCCCTTTTCCTTCTGGATGGCAGTGGTTGCAGGATTGTAAGATGCTATCTAAGGAGCCTTGGTGAGTTACAGCAGTACATCCTACAGATGATAAATACTTCTGCTAGTGTGCGTTAGTGATTTGTGCATGTGGTGCCAATCAAACGTGCTACTTTGTCCTTGATGGTGTCAAGCTTCTTGAGAGTTTTTGAAATTGAATTCATCTAGACAAATGAGGAATATTCCACCACATTCCTCACTTGTGCTTTGTGGATTGCGGACAGGCTTTCAAGAGTCAGGAGATAAGTTACACATCTCAGGATTCCTAGTCTCTGACCTGCTGTTGTGGCCATTAGTCTAGTGGTTAGTCCAGTTCAATTTCTGGTCAATGGTAACCCCTCTAGATATTGATAGTGGAGAATTTAGCATTAGTAAAGCAACTGAATGTCAAAGTGCAATTATTAAATTCTTTCTTATTGGAGATGGTCAGTGCCTGGAACTTGGGTGGCATTACGTTACTTATCCTTGTCAGCCTCTGCCTGGAGGTCATCCAGATCTTTCTCTATTTGGACATGGATTACTTCAATGGTGCTAAACATTATGCATCTCAGTGAAACTCCTCATATTTGATCTTCTGATAGGAAGTCAAAAATCACACGACACCAGGTTATAGTCCAACAGATTTATTTGAAACCACAAGCTTTCAGAGCCCCTGCTCCTTCCTCAGGCAGCTGGTGAGAGAGAATACATTGACACAGAATTTATAGTAAAAGATCAAACAACTTATGCAAATTTATTGAACAAACTTACGTGACCACTAAGACTTTAATCAGTTAGAATTGAGCTGCAGGTTTTGATTGCTTATTATGTAAATCCCTGCCCCAAAATAACTTCAGGTTTTATCAGAATAAAGGTGACACCTTAGGTTGGAAATGCAATTTATGGGTGAGGCCACATTTCAAGTCTGTTTGTATCTCATCCAAGAGCCAGACTGGTTTTATGTACAAAGTAGGAACTTATAAAATGCCACATTGACTGACTGTATTGAGACTGTGTGCTTTTTGAACAAAATAGAATGTACCTGCAAATTCAAATCTGCAAATGCAATTTCATCTCATAGATTTCTTTATGTGTGTGCATGTGTGTGAGGGAGACGGCGAGAGAGAGAGTGTGTGTGTGTGTGCGTGTGTATGGTAGAGAGAAGGAGAAAGTGTGGGTGTGTGGACGTGTGTGTGTGTGCACCTACCCTATCGGGAGACAGAGAGAGTGTGTGTGTGTGCTTGAGAGAGAGTCTGTGTAATGTGAGGGAGTATATGCCTGTCAGAGAGTGTGAGTGCGAGTGTTTAGGTATGAGAGAGGGTTGGTGTATGTATGTGCGGGGAGTGAGTGTGTGTGTGTGCTCTTGAGAGAGCGAGAGAGACTCTGTGTGTGTGCTTCATAGGGAGTGTATGTGAGTGTGAGGAAGTATATGTGTGTGAGTGTGTGAGTGAGCAAGTGTGATTGAGAGAAAGTGTGCATGAGTGTGGGGGAGTATATGCCTGTGAGACAGGGAGAGTATGAGTGTATAACAGAGGGTCTGAGTGAGTGTGTGTGTGTGTTTGTGTGAAAGTTGTGAGTGTGTGTGAGTGTGAGGGAGTATATACAGGTGTGTGAGAGAGTGTGTGTATATGAGAGCGTCTATGTGAGTTTGTGAGTGTGTTTGTGTGAGAGAGTATGTGTGTGTATGTGTCTGTGTGTATGTATGAGAGTGTATAGTGTGGTGGGGTCACCTGCAGTGTGACTAAACCCAAGATCCTGACTGAGACCATCCCCATGGATACTGAACTTTGCTATCAGCCTCTGCTTGGTGACTCTGCATTGTTGCATGTTCCAAAGTCCACCTTGGAGGACGGTCACCGGGAGATCCAAGGCTGAATGCCCTTGACCGCTAAAATGTTCCTCCACTGGGAGGGAGCATCCCTGTCTGGTGATTGTTGCATGTTGTCCATTCATCTGTTGTCGTAGTGTCTGCTCGGTCTCGCCAATGTATCATGCTTTGGGGCATCCTTGCCCGCAGCGTATGAGATAGACAATATTAGCCAAGTCACATTAGTACCTGCCGTGCACATGGTGGGTAGTGTCCCCATGTGTGATGATAGTATCCATGTCTATGCTTTGACATTTCTTACACTGGTTGCCATGACAGGTTGTAGGGTGTTGTGATCAATGTTGATCTGAAGGCTGGACAATTTGCTGAGATCAATGAGCTGTTTAAGGTTTAGCAGTTGTTTGAAGGCAAGAAGTGGAGGCATAGGGAAGATCTTGGAGAGAAATTCATCGTCATCGCTGATGTGTTGAAGCTGTGAAGTACATGGCATATAGACTCTGCTTCCGGGAAGTACTGGATGACACAGGGTATCCTATTGGTCCTATCCCTAGCCTGTCTCCTGAGGAGGTCATGACGATTTCTCACTGTGGTATGTCAGAACTGGCGATTGATGAGTTGAGCATCGTTTCCCCATCCTTATGAGGGTGTCCCTCAACATCTTCAGGTGTTTGCCGCATTTCCCCTCATCCTGTATATGCGTAGGGCTTGTCCATAGGGGATGGCTGTTTTAATATGTTTAGGATGGAAGCTTAAGAAGTGCGCCTATGTGAGGTTATCTGTGGACTTGCGGTAGAGTGAGGTAACTGAGGTGTCCAGCCTTGATGGAGATGCATATGACCAAGAATGAGACTGATCCTAAACAGTAGTCCGTGGTGAGTCTGATGGTGAGATGAACTTGTTGATATCTTTACATAGTTGTTTCAGTGATTCCTCGCCATGGGTCCAGAGGAAAAAAATGTCGTCAATGTATCTGGTGTTTAGTGTTAGTTGGAGGTCTGTGTGACAAACAAGTGCCAAGTTTCTGTAAGAAATTTATTGTGTCACGACAGAAGCTGGGTGTCCCAATTCAATGGGTTTGAAGATGCCCTGGACATAGCTGGAGAAGTTCTCACACAGGGTCCCATTGCCTGATACGATGGGACATCCAGGTGTGTTGATTTTGGCAGACAATAGAGGTCACCTATGCCAGAAGTATGCAGGATGAGAGTGTGTATGGTACTCTGGAGGATTGGATCAAAATTCTCGATCTGTTGGGACACTACAGATTTCTTCCAGAAACTCAGCACCCACGGATGAGTCAAACCAGGAATATTCCTCATCACAATGCATGTTTCAGCACTCTACACCAGACCCCCACAATGACAGCATTGCTACAACAGCCTCAGTTCTCAACTCATCTTCGTCATTCTCAACCACAATGTCTTCACCTTCGACAACCAGTTCTTCATCCAGACACATGGAACAGCCATGGGGACCAAATTTGCACCCCAATACGATAACATTTTCATGCACAAGTACATGAACAAGACTTCTTTGCTGCACAGGATCTCCAACCAACACTACACTGAACCCATGGTAAGGAATAACTCAAACAACAATATACACATATCAACAAGTTTCATCCCACCATCATATTTACCAGGACTACTCTTTAGAATGAGTCTCATTGTTTGATATACACATCTCCATCAAGGATGGACACCTCAGTACCTCACTCTACCGCAAGCCCATGAATTACCTCACGATGCTCCATTTCTCAAGCCTCCACCCTAAACATATTAAAATAGCTATCCCCTACAGTCAAACCCAATGCATGCACAGAATCTGCTGAGATGAGGGGGCATGTGGCAAACACCTGAAGATGTTGAGGGACGCCCTCATAAGGATGCTCAACTCATTGATCACCAGTTCTGACATTCTACAGTGAGAAATCGTCATTACTTCCTGAGGAGACAGGCTAGGGATATGACCGATAGCATACCCTTCATCATCCAGTACTTCCCTGAAGCAGAGACTCAACACATGTTCAACACATTGCCAATGACGATGAGCACCTCCCCAAGATCTTCCCTATGCCTTCATTTCTCACCTTCAAACAACCACCAGACCTTAAACAGACCATTGTTCTCAGCAAACTGCCCAGCCTTCAGGACAACATTGACCACAACAACGTACAACCCTGTCATGGCAACCAGTATAAGAAATGTCAAAGCATAGATGTGGATACTATCATCACACATGGTGACACCATCCACCATGTGCATGGCAGATACTCATGTGACTTGGCTAATATTGTCTATCACATATGCTGTGGGCAAGGATACCCCAAGGCATGATACATTGGCGAGACCAACCAGAAACTACGACAACAGATGAATGGACACCGTGCAACAATCACCAGACAGGGATGTTCCCCCCCCAGTGGAGGAACATTTCAGTGGTCAAAGATATTCAGTCTTGGATCTTCAGGTGACTGTCCTCCAAGGCGGACTTCAGGACACGCAACAATGCAGAGTCACCAAGCAGAGGCTGATAGCAAAGTTCAGTATCCATGGGGATGGCCTCAATCAGGATTAGTCACACTACAGGTGACCCCACCACACTATACACTCTCACACACATGCATTCATACAGTCACACACATACACACATACACAATTTTTCACACAAACACACTCGTGCAGATCCTCTCTCATACACACACACACTCACACTCGCACGCACTCACACAGACCCTCTCTCATACACATACACTTGTATTCACGTTCCCTCAAGCATATGCTCCCTCACCCTTGCACACACTCTCTCTCACGCACACATATTCTCACACACAGCATATGCTCTCACAAACAACTCCCTCTCTTTCACACAAACACACACACACACATATACATAAAACTATGAGATGAAATTGCATTTGCAGATTTGAATTTGCAGGTACATTCCATTTTGTTTAAAAAGCACACAATCTGAGACAGTCAGTCAATGTGGCATTTTATAAATTAGTACTTTGGAAATAAGGGGCAGCGCGGTGGCTCAGTTGTTAGCACAATTGCCTCACAGCACCAGGGCCCTGGCTTCAATTCCCACATCAGGTGACTGTCTGTGTGGAGTTTGCACAGTCTCCCTGTGTCTGTGTGGGTTTTATCCGGGTGCTCTGGTTTCCTCCCACAGTCCATAGATGTGCGGGTTAGGTGAATTGGCCTTGCTAAATTGCCGGTAGTGCTAGGTGGATTAGTCTGGGGTAAATGTTGGGCAATGGGTCTGGGTGGCTTTTTGGAGGGCCGGTGTGGACTTGTTGGGCTGAAGGGCCTGTGAATCTAATCTAATCAAAACCAGTCTGGCTCCAGGTTGAGACACAAACAGACTTGAAACATGGCCTCACCCCTAAAATGCATTGTCTGACCTAAGGTGTCACCTTTATTCTGATAAAACCTGAAGTTATTTTAGGGCAGGGATTTATATGTTAATCAATCAAAACCTGCACTTTCATGCTAACTGATTAAAGCCAAGTAAGTTTGCTCAATACATTTGCATAAGTTATTTGACCCTTTGATCTTTTACTATAAATTCTGTGTCCAATGTATTCTCTCTCATCAGCTGCCTGAGGAAGGAGCAGGGGTTCTGAAATAAACCTGTTGGAGTATAACCCAGTGTCATGTGATTTTTGACTTTGTCCACCCCAGTCCAACACTGGCACCTCCACATTTTGATAGGAAGATCATTGATGAAATAGCTGAAGATGGCTGACCCTAGGACACTATCCTGAGGAACGTTTGTAGAGATGTCCTGGAACTAAGATGATTAACAACCAACAACTACAACCATTATCCTTTGTGCTAGGTATGACTCCAACATAAGTAATGTTTAGTCTGTGTTCATTTTAGTTGTTTGTTACAGCAAAACTCTTAAAATGTGAAATCTTGTCACACAATTCTTTCCATGCCTGGAAAATTCATTTCCTTTAAAGATTATATGGCGACAAAGATCACAATATGAGAAACATTATATTGTTAATATGAGTAAGCCAAGGATTTCAGGGTCAAATGTTTACATATCTTTTTTGGACTCTGAGTCCTCCCTTGTTCAATAAAATTTAACTCGATCGACTTTGAAATCATTACAAAAAATGGGAATGGAGTACATTGATGTTTACAGAAATTATGTACTTATATTCTTTGTATACGTAAAACAAACAAAGAAACATTGCGCAATTTTGTGATTCTTGCATTCGACGACTATTTTAAAACACATTAAGTAACAATAGACTAACTCATATTCCTCTTGAGAATCCATCAAAAAGTTTTACTAGTAATAATAATTACATAATTTGGATTTTTCTTTCACAATTTTAAAGAAGAGATTTGCTTCATAAATGATTCCAAGTGCAATTGAGCGAGTAACTTTGGTTTGAGAATGCGTAGGAGTTGAATCGGGATATGGCTCATTATCCTGTAATTTCCCAGATTTATTATCCGACAGTAATATGTCATTCACCAAATTTATGAACATAATTTTACCACAACTGGAAGCAAAACCATCAAATGAAAACATGTTCTCAATTGATGCCATAAGGTTTCAGTGTAATGTTGCTAATACTTTGTGTGTTTCAAACCATAAGTCTGTCAGTCAATTTTATAGCAACATTTTACAACTCCTCTAAGTGAAAAATCTATTTTCAGAATGTTAGAAATAACTAGGCAGATGCTAAAGTCAATGTCAATTCTTTGTCACTGATCTGTGTTTGCCAACAAAGTATGGAAATGTTTGGGGTAAGGAAACTGCCAATCACACATCAAGCTAAGTCATTTGACAATTATAATGCTGAATTTGACAATTATTAATTATTTGTCAACTTTGATGTCCTCACATTGAAATAGACTTTCTGAACTTCAGTAATTCTGTAAAAGGTATCATAATACCTTTGACGATGAGAGATTGTCATTTCTTGGAGACTACCATCTGATTTTTGTTCTGTACATTTGTGTGTCTGTGATGTACTTTAGAATACTTTATATGGGTTTGGGATTTAACAATGAATGTAAGAATTGCAGAACGTTTCAAGAAATGCCCTTGTGTTTCATCATGCAATATAAACAACAAAGGAAAGAGGTATGATTGTAATTGGGAGGGGTTGGAGGGGGTTACGCTGCTGAATAAAAGAGCACAAGAAGTAAAGAAATCTAATGGAGAGACCACTGTTCAGTGTTGGCTATATTGCCAAAATTTCCTTTGCTTTTAAATGAACGATGATAAGATCTAACCCCGAGGTAAGTTTCATCGACAGAAGTTTGTATTGGTTAGAGGATTGACTCACTTATAAGGGCCCAGTTCCACAGCTCCAACTGATGCAGTGTCAAGTGCATTAAAAAAACAATAAGTCAATGTAACATGTAGCTATTGCTATTATGCAATAAACTACATCTTGTTTTGTAAGTCAAGTGCCCGCTCTTGTTAAAACTCACGAGTGTTCTAGTCCTACCACAGATAACTAGACCAGCCCTGAGGCTCAGCATCGGAAGGAGGATTGTATGGAGGAGATGGTGGTGTGTGGTTATCCATTAACTCAGAAGACCAGGCAAATGTTTCTACATTCCACTTGATACAAGAAAGAGGCATCTGCCATCTGTTGCTGCATATAATTTACTGTTGTGGTGCTGGAGTATTGCCAACATGTATCTTTCAGGTCTTCCATGACAAATGGGCACCACAGGAGCTGGTGCACACCATCATGTCAAAATAATACTGCAACTGAAACCTGTAAGTTTGGTTTGAAACTCACCATTTGTCGCAGTTCCCTTATGGGCTGTGACACTAATTAGTTTTAATTTAGGAATATAGGAACAGGAGTAGGCCACTCAGCCCCTCAGGCAAAAGTGAGTACTGCAGATGCTGGAAACCAGAGTTTAGATCAGAGTGGTGCTGGAAAAGCACAGCAGGTCAGGCAGCATCTGAGGAGCAGGAAAATTGATGTTTCGGGCAAAAGCCCTTCATCAGGATTCCTGCTGCTCGGATGCTGCCTGACCTGCTGTGCTTTTCCAGCACCACTCTGATCTAAACTCAGCCCCTCAACCTGTTCCATCAGTCGACAGTATTATTTAAAGTATTAGAAAGAAAGAAACGAGTGGTAATACTATGCCTCTAAAGCATAATACAGGAAAACTTAAATCCTGTTTCAGAAGTTGCTTCATTTGATTGAAGCAGATATCAGACTTCTGGGCTCGGGTTATTTACATGGGATCCATCCAGCAGTTCTGAAAAGTGACCACTGAAACTGCCAGAAATGAGTTGCATTCTTTTTTGAACGTTCTTACCATTGCTTTAGGACTACTGCTGGTCACTGTTGGCCCACCCATTCTTCCCATCACCTCTGGCTCTCTTCTAAGACAGATGTGAAAGTTGCTGCAGGCATTGCTAACATTTCCACATTCAACCTTCTTTTTCCTGCCTGCAGTCTGAATGTGTGTATAAAAGGCATCCTTGGCTCACTGCTCTTATTGGAATATGGATCAAGCCTTTAGTTTACCTGTTCCAGCATTTGTCCAGCTCATACTAGCTCGCAGCAGGAATCCATTTCTACTCTCCATTTTTTTTAAAAGATAGTTTTATTTTAAAAAGGATTTTTTTCTTTTGAATATCACAACAAATACAAAATCAAACAATTCAAACCAATATTAAAGAAACAAATCCACTAATTACATAAATAAATAATAATAACTAAGTGAAATAAAGGAAAATCTTAACAATACTAATAATGATAATAACCATAAGACAGCTCAGCAAAACAAAGCAATAGCCCTCGATCATTGAGTGCATAAGTTTATATATATTCACATGTTCATAGTTCCTCCCCTCTGGATACCAGATTCATTACACAGAATTGCCATGGCAATATAAAGACTCTTATTAGCATGGCCAACAAATAGGTAGTCCAAAAAGGGCCGACATGTCTTATAGAAATTCTCAGTTTTATGGTGCACCATACTTGTCAGAACGTCTAAGGGGATGTGCTCCATGACTAACTTAAGCCAGCTCACCAGCCCCAGGGGGATTTTTCAACACCCACCCGAATAGAATGTTCTTTCTTGCACAAAAATGAGGATACTGAAAAGCCTTTTTTGTGTGCGTCTAATGAAAGTGAATTAACAAAGCCAAGAAGAAGAAATACCGGGTCCATCTCCACCTCTGTCCCCATGGCCTTCTCTATTTCACCTACCACAGTGCTCCAGTATGCCTGCAGTCTGTGGCAGGGCCAGAGACAATGAGTAATAATGCTTGCTTTACATTTAGGACACATTGGAGATGGTCCTGCTTTAAATTTAGTGAGGCAGTCTGGGGCCAGGTGGACCCTGTGGAGAATCTTCAGTTGTAAGGCCTAAGTCTTGTTGCATATTCTCCATGTTTAATTCACTTCTGTGACATTATCTAAGACACTTCAATTGTTCTCCGTCTCACAAAGGTGAGGTAAATCAGCCAGGTTGGTTGGGCCTTATCACTTTCCAGTGGCATCTCCTGGAGACTTAGTAGCTTGCTAGCACAAAGCATCTAAATAGATACATGAAAAATGGCCACCTTTGCATTAAACAGGCTACAGCATCCCCAAAAATAATTGGGAACTTTATTTTCTTTGATGGGATGTGGCTATCACTGTCAACGCCAGCATTTGTTGATTATCCCTAGCTGCCCTTGAACTGTGTACCTTCCTAGTTCATATCAGAGGATAGACAAGATTCTACCATATTACTGTAAGTCTGTTAGTCACATGTGTATAACCAGGTAAGGACTGCAGATTTCCTTTCCTTATGGGAATTAGTGAGCTCGGTGGTCTAGAACAGTAATTAATGATAATTTCATAGTCACCATTATTGAGACTAGCCTTTAATTCCACATTTATTTTTGACTACACGAGCTGCTGTGGTGAATTTGAAATCATGTCTCCTGAACAGCAGCCTCCGCATCTGAATTAGTCATCCAGTGACATCACCACGATGTCATCATCTCCCCAGAAATGCAAGAGACTCTCATGCTATAATGGGACAGATATAAAAAATCCCATGACACTATTCAAAGCAGAGCAGGGGAGCCTTTTCTGGTGTCTAGTCCGAAATATATACCTCAGCCAACATCCTGAAAGAAGATTCTCTCCTGTTTATCACTTGCTATTAGCATGACTTTACTGTGCACAGATTGGCTTTTATATATCTGACAGTATTACCATGGCACATCTCTTGCCTTATTGGTTGTAAAGCACCTGGTGATATCCTGAGGTGTGGAAATTCAAGTGCAGAGGAGGTTCACCTCACTGTTCCCTGGGATTGTGGAATTGGTCATTGAGGAGAAGGTGAGGACATTATGCTCTCTGGAGCTTATACAAATGAGAGGCAAATCTCATTGAAACTTAGAATTCATAAAGTGTTAGACAAAAATGTTACAAAAAGGATGTTTTCCCTCGCTGTGGAATGTGGGACCAAGTGACACAATCATAGACTAAAAGGCAAGCCATTTACGGACTGAGAGGAAGAGGAAATCTTTCACTCAGAGGATGGTGAATCTTTGGAATTCTCCAGCCCACAGGGCTATGAGAAGCTCAACAATTAAGTAGGTTACAGAAGCAGATTGATCGATTTCCAGTTGCTAGTGACATCACGGAATATGGGGATATCTGAGGAAAGTAGTATTGAGGTCGATGATCTGCCATAATTAGATTAGATTAGATTAGATTACTTACAGTGTGGAAACAGGTCCTTCGGCCCAACAAGTCCACACCGCCCCACCGAAGCGTAACCCACCCATACCCCTACATCTACATCTACCCCTTACCTAACACTACGGGCAATTTAGCATGGCCAATTCACCTGACCTGCACATCTTTGGACTGTGGGAGGAAACCGGAGCACCCGGAGGAAACCCACGCAGACACGGGGAGAACGTGCAAACTCCACACAGTCAGTCGTCTGAGGCGGGAACTGAACCCGGGTCTCTGGCGCTGTGAGGCAGCAGTGCTAATCTGGAATGGCAGAGCAGGTTGGAGAGGCGGAATGGACTATTCCCGCTCCTTCATTCTTCTGTGATAGAAATGTGGGAGTTCATTGTTTTCCTCTAGCTCTCTATGCTGTATAAGTCTTCAATATGAGATTTTCAGTCATGAACAAATGCAAAATTTAAAGCAAAAGTTGCATCTTATTTGAGTTGCATTGAATAGCTAAATGGCATTAATTAATTCTTTCCTTTCTCATTTTATTTGCTGTTAATTCTCTTTTCCATTTTTGGTACTTTTTGAGTACTCCTTTCTCCCTTTGTCAGCCTGCCCTGGTGCATGGCTTCAGCAAGCATTTTCTGTTGACAGACACTCGTAAGTGCCCTGCTCTCCATTACGGTGGAAAGTACAGCACCAACAGAACAACCTTTGTACTTTCAACTTTGCAAAATTTGTCAAGGCACTTGACAGGAGCACAATCAGAGAGAAACAGGCACTGAACATAAGAAGGAGATATTAGGAGGAGTGACTAAATATTTGTTCTCAGAGGCAGATTCCAGTAAATGCATAATAATCATAACCTTAATAGGCAGTGAATCATGACCACGAGGTGAAACTCCAGTATTGAACAGTCCCATTCTGTCTCTGAAATCTGTCTTATTCCAGCTTTTGCTCATGTTAATACAGGTATTCTTGGGGTTGAAAACATTTGCTGCAAATGTTATCATAAACACATATTAAAATCTACCAGTACTATATAACCACAAATCAATACTTTTTGCAGGGATCAAGTCGATTTGTCAAGTAGGTACTGCCAGAAAGAGCTACACCTGTATTGGAAAAACACAAGTTTGCTGCCCACTCATACATTTTATGGTCAGAACATCACGGACAATGCACCATCATCTTGTGAGAGATATTTGGTTGGCACCTCTTAACTATAAAATAATTCTGTGGCCTCCATTATTACATTAAAAGCTTCCTTCTCCCAGGCTTGTTGAGAGACTATACATTCTCCCAAAGTAGCACCTAATGTTTGAAAGAAACTGTAACGCAAGACTAAATTTTACCAGTAATTGGCTAAGTGTCAATCTTGGTGAGTTTCATGGAGTATTTCTCTCTGCAAGGCCTAGTGAGTTTTCTTTTTGTAGTGTCTTCCCAAACTTGCTTCTTCACCTATACATCATGCCCTTGTGGCTTCCTACTGATTATATTTGCCCATTCTCCAAAGGCGGAGGTATTGGTCACTGCTGGAATCTCCCAGGATTCCAGTTATTGGCATAATCTTTAAAGCTGAGAAATACACTCAGGCAAAGGTTGACTATTTGCAGCTGCCCTGAATGGTTCTTGTCGATTGCCTCAGACATGTCAGGACCGAGGGAAATTGGCCAAATTGGTGACTGGAACCTAGAGGTCCTGCTGGATTGGGTATGCATGTAATTGTTTCTCATGGAGAGTGTCCTGAAATCTTAGTGACTGATGGAGATCTGGAGGAGTAAGTAAAAAGCTGCTGTTTTCAGGAAACTGCTTTGACTTTCATGTTGGGAATAGTCACCATCTAGTTTCTATCCAGTAGATGGGAAACTGTTTTTAAACAAGGTGAGATTACTTCAGAATTAGGATGCTAATGCATCAAACAGTCCTCTCACTACTTACTAGCAAGAATTTCCTCTCAATGTTTGTTTGGAAAATAAGACGTTTAGCTCTTGGCAATATCACTCAATTCTCTCAACTTTCTCATCAATGTCCACATCGTTCAGTGGCTAGGAAGATTCTGCCTTCAATCAAATAGGTTCATAAAACTGTACAGCAAAGAAAATGACCTTTCGGTCCAACTCATCCATGCCGACCAGATATCCTTAATTAATCTACCCGCTTCCCCCCCCCCCCCCCCCCCCCACCCCCCGCCTTGTCAGCATTTGGCCCACATCCCTCTAAACCATTCCTATTCATATACCCATCCAGATCCCTTCTAAATGTTGTAATTGTACTAGCCTCCATCATTTCATCTGGCAACTCGTTCTTTTTATGCACCACCCTTTACATGAAAAAGCTACTTCTCAGGTCCTTTTTAAATGTTTTGCTTTCAGCTTAAACTTATGGCCCCTAGTTTTGGACTCCCCTAGCCTGAGAAAAAGACGTTGGCTATTCACCCTATGCATGCCGCTCCTAATTTTATAAACCTGTATAAAGTCACCCCTCAGCCTCCGAAACTCCAGCTCACCCTATTCAGTCGATCCCTTTAGCTCAAACCCTCCAACCCGGGCAATATCCTTGTATAGATTTTCTGAATCTAATTCATATCAGTTAATATTTGTACCCTCCCTGCATGATATTGTCAATTCACACCATATTCTTTTTTTTTTGCTGTGCACCCATACTCACTGAGAACTTTGGTCAAACTGACTAAACATAATTACAGCAGTTATTGACAGTCACAGGATAAATGCAATTTTAACTCCATCGGTCAAGGACCAAATTAAACACAGGCAATGACTAGTTCCTAGCTCCTTGAGCATTACATTGGATAAGCAAGGTCTGGTCTGCCACACAAAAGAATTGGCATTGATGGCAATTACTTCAGAAAGGTATCAGCATGCATCACAACCACCTGATGAAGGAGCAGTGCTCCTAAGCTAGTGCTTCCAATTAAACCTGTTGGACTATAACCTGATGCTGTGTGATTTTTAACTTTGTATAACCACAAATTACAGACAGTGTTCAAGCTGATCAATGTCATCAGACTGTAACAGCCCAAATCAAGACGGAACAAGAGGTTGATTTTTGACCCATGGCTTATCTCAAAGCCTGCAGAAGTAAGTGCAAGAATCTATTTTGTCTGAATAAAACTGATCAACCAAAAGGTCATTGGAGGAGGTGTACGGACATAGTTTGTGAGCTAATATTAAAGGAGGAGAATTAGTTCCTCGATACTTCAGCTAATTACGTGCCCTGATCTCGACCTTGTTCAACTCACTCAGTAAAACTGTTCTGGCTTCAGTTCCCTGAGATGGCGGGTTGGCAGTAGGCACTAGGATTGAAATTGAGATTTCAAGCACCTGGTATAAGCAGGAAAAGGAAAATCTATCTAACTTCCCCAATGCTGATTGGTGTCCTTACTGGAAATACAAGTGACTTGGAGGCGAAGTGACTTGGATATTTGATGTGTCCCACAATGCCCTCTGAAGTTGAATTGCCAAACCAACTCAGCATCATAAGAATGAGTCACTGGAGTAAATTGTTGAAGAGCTGCTGTTACCCAAAACAATGAAGGAAAGGATCACTCCCATTAGGAAGGTGTTTGAGGCATGAGGGGATAAAATACCTCATTGTTTAGTCATCATCGTCAGCAAATTAGGGGTTAAAACGAGGTAGCACCCTTACTTTGTGATAGTCTAAACTGTCCTAAAGGGCTATGTCACTTGGAGCAGGTTGGTTTCATTACATTGATGGGATACATGTGCTGGTTTTTATCTCTTGCATTTTCCCAGTAATTCAGCACTTTAAAGTCTCAGCTGTCTGCAGATCTGCAGACAATTGTTTGGCGTAATACTATCCGGAAAAAGCTGATAAAATGCAGATGTGACCAGGGCTCTGAAATTTGTGGTTTACTAAGTGGTTTTCAGCCATTTTGCCCATGGCTAGTCTGCTTCCCTGCCAAGCATATAGGCAGGGGTTTGAGATGAAGAGGGGGAAGAGCTTCCTAGTAAAGGAAGTCAACTGCTTAATCTTTAAATTATTAGAGCAGTCAACTTTTTTTTAAAGAAAACAGCAATAGCGAAAAACAAGTTTGTTTTTGTACTTCTTGATCAAACGGCCTCAGAAATATTTCACACCCTCAGCCTGGCCTTCTTTTAAGTCACATAACAAGTGCCATAAAGGTTTAACAAGAATTTTAGGCCATCTTGTTTGATTCCTGTTTTCCCCATCCTGTTCGTACACAATAAAAACGTTTGCATTTAGTTATTTAAGCCGAGTAGCAATTTTTTGGGGGGACTGAGTGGTTGTAAAACATGCTGTGTGATACATGTTCACCATGTGTAATAACCACATTTGGACACGACCTTTTTTGTTTTCTCTTCTTTGAAAGGCATCTTGTTTCAATTACTCAGCCTCCCTCTGCAGTACGCGTTTTTGGGAGAAAGGGGGCATTTCCCCACATCATGCAACACCCCCACCTCCAAACCCCCAGCTCCATAACCCACTGCATGTAAAGCTTGAAGCTATTTCTCACAATGTGTAAATTAGTCAGTCCCAGAGTCCATAATGTTTTCTTTGAAGTAGACATTAATGAAGAGCACCTTGAGAGTTTAATCATTGCTCACATTTGTATCACAAGAGGCCCTCTTCTGTTTGATGTTCTGATGCCTTGGCTCCAATGATTCTGATTATCTAAACGATTGTGTGGCAACAGTTCCTTGGAATACTCGCAAATGCCCCCCCCCCTCCAACTCCCCCGTCCCCCGACATCACTCCCCCTTCCCCTGACACCACCTCATGATTCTCCTAACACTGCCAGCACCTCCCTCCCTCCCCCACTACTCCCCCAACCCACTCCCACTCCCACTCCCACTGAAGAAAATCGTTCTCTTAACATGTTATCACAACTGATGTTGGCACTTCAAAGCCATCCAGCTAGCCTCTGGTAAATTACAGAAGATTGCTTCATTCAAATGTGCTCCCTTATGCATGACAGTGCATGGTGACAAAGCTCAATCAGCAACAGGGGAAAGGCAGGATCAAAGGGCAGCCATTGTAGTAGTTTTGTTCCATGAAGAATTGCTTATTGTTTGAGGTTTTCTCAAAAGCGACCACTGGCTCCAGCCTAATGCTAGGGATTCTCACTTCTCGACAAGTCAGGCTGTGAATTACAGTATTGGCGGCTGCAAATTATGATGGAACACATCATTAGCTGCAGACTAGCATGTTTTCCCTCACTCAGATTTAAGTACACATAAACCCCAAATGAGTAATTATAAATAATTAAATCAATTAGAGAAGTCTTTCGTGGTGCCTTGTGGTTTCACTCCGAGTGTCAGCAGCCCATAATATTTCAGTCATATTTTTTCCACTGCAGCAAAACCTAGAAGCGAAAGATTTTTTGCAAACTTTGGCAAATGCCTCGGCTTGTTACCCTGGTAATCTTTCAACAGTAATAAACACAGTGATTGAATCCTTCCTTCCTACAGAAAGCCACTATGATTTAACTCCACACAAAATTTCTTTTTAACAGTTTGAAAGGTCTTGAGCTATTGCAGGCAAACTTTTCACAGCTCTTCTATTTTTTTAAGAACAATTAATTCCATTCTTACTGGAGTTATTAATCTAGTGTGATTAGCTTCACTGGGAAAAGGGACATAAATTCTGAGGTTATCAGATGCAGCTTTATTGGTCCAAGCCTACCACCGCAGGGAGTGGTTGCTGTATGGAATTGATAAAATTAGCGATTTATAAGGTCAGCCTTTATGAGTCTATAGATTCCTGGTGGTACATTATCATATCCTTATTACAAGACCCCACTGTGTTGTCTAGCTAAATCACAACTAACAACACTAATCCAGTACATTTGTCAACCCAAACTAGGCTTTTTTTTCTGTGGGTTTTTTTCTTTTATTTTAATTTTGTTTTTCAGTAATAAACACCAACTGATTGTCACGCTTCTCCCCGAACCCCATCACAGAACTATTACCTTGACAGCGACGGAATCAATCACCTCTATAAATCACAGGCATTCCCTTTTAAGTGAATTCAACCAGGTTTCACCACTTTACTCTGGAATTGTTACTCAGACAAGCTGAAAAGTCTTTGAAAAAAACAAAGTTAAAAATCACACAACACCAGGTTATAGTCCAACAGGTTTAATTGGAAGCACGCTAGCTTTCAGAGCGACGCTCCTTCACCTGATGAAGGAGCATCGCTCCGAAAGCTAGTGTGCTTCCAATTAAACCAGTTGGACTATAACCTGGTGTTGTGTGATTTTTAACTTTGTACACCCCAGTCCAACACCGGCATCTCCAAATCATGAAAAAAACAAAGGTGATCATTTTGAATGGAGCGCTGCAGCCCATAATCAGCTAGGGGCCTGAAAGTGCGAATAATCCTGAAGTGTCACAGACCTTGCTAAAATATAATGTTCTGGGATTAGAGGGAGCCAGAGCAAAATAATCTAAACTGCACTCAATCCTAGTTTATTCTATTCTGCTGACTGCAAACACAGTGCTTGCTCTAACATGTGTCGTCAATCCAGATGTGCAGAGGTGATTTGTAATTCACTACATTTGATAAAGAGGGATAAACATGGATCAAACGCACATAGAATCCAGATAGTCAGCTGTTTGCAAAGAACCCGACCTGATTCATTTTCAATTTTAATGTGATTAGATTAGATTAAATTAGATTACTTACAGTGTGGAAACAGGTCCTTCGGCCCAACAAGTCCACACCGCCCCGCCGAAGCGTAACCCACCCATACCCCTACATCTACATCTACCCCTTACCTAACACTACAGGCAATTTAGCATGGCCAATTCACCTGACCTGCACATCTTTGGACTGTGGGAGGAAACCGGAGCACCCGGAGGAAACCCACGCAGAGAACGTGCAAACTCCACACAGTCAGTCGCCTGAGGCGGGAATTGAACCCGGGTCTCTGGCGCTGTGAGGCAGCAGTGCTAACCACTGTACCACCGTGATCTTCGTGTTATTTCAGTTGAGTAATATGTTCCATCACAACTGCAGTAAAAAGTGAATTTAGAACTACACAAACAAAATTGTCTTCAGAAGCCCATAGAATTCAATAGCCTCAATTTTCTAATAACATAAAAAGGGGAAGTAGCCATAATAGCAAGTGATAAAGACAAAACAAAATGCAGATGCTGGATTCCAATGTAGACAAGCAGGAGGCTGGGAGAACACAGCAAGCCAGGCAGCATCAGGAGGTGGAGAAGTCAACATTTCTACATGTCCTTCTAGCCACCAACTGGATTGATTCCTCCTATCAACCAACCAAGTGGTACCCTCTATCTGTGTTCACCAATCCCCACCTCATCACCCTGCTCTCCCACCCCTTTTATCTGCAACTCCCCTTACACCCACCCCCAGTCCTGAAGAAAATCCATTATTGTTATAAGGATCATTCCAGGCTGTTTACTGCTAACACAAGGAAACATAACTGATTGTAGCCTGAGGTTCCTTCAATTAGGACTTCTGACCGAATCTCTACCAGTCACAGTGAACATTTGCACTGAATTACTTCAGTTCATCCAGGACAACCAGTGAGGCGGGGGTGGTAGTGTGTGGTGATGTGGGTGGAGGGCGAGGGGGGGTGCAGGCAGTGCCACTAAATAGCAGGTTAACAAAAAAAAGCGAGGTTTTCTGAGGATGTCTGAGCACAAGTAAATTTAACAAATTGGCTACTACGTTAATTTGAACCGAAATTGTTAAAAGTTTGCTCAGCAGGTGGAGTTCAATGTAGTGGAGTTAGAAATGATGCATCGTGGGAGAAGCAGAAATGCAAAATTTTGAAAAGTGTAGATGAGCAGTGAGAACTTGGAGTCCATACACAAAGACAGCAAGCAAATAGGTAATTAAAGAAACAATTGGGTTATTAAGGAGGGGAGGTCACAGCCTAGTGGTATTATCATTGGACTGTAGATGGTGGAATTTGAATTCGATGAATATCTGGAATTAAGAGTCTAATGATCATCATGAAACCATTGTTGAATGTCAGGAAAAACCCATCTGGTTCACTAATGTCTGTCAGGGAAGGAAACTGCCATCCTTACCTGGTCTGGTTTCTATGTGACTCCAGACCCACAGCAATGAGTATAAAGGCAGTAGGAGTATGCATAAGAGAGAAATCAGGAGGGAAAAAAGGGAACATGAGATAGCTTTGGTAAATAGAGTTAAGGAGAATCCAAAGGGTTTTACAAATACATTAAGGACAAAAGGGTAACTAGGGAGAGAATAGGGCCCATCAACGATCAGCAAGGCGGCCTTTGTGTGGAGCCGCAGGAGATGGGGCAGATACTAAACAAGTATTTACTGTGGAAAAGGATATAGAAGATATAGACTGTAGGGAAATAGATGGTGATATCTTGAAAAATGTCCACATTACAGAGGAGGAATGCTGGATGGATTGAAATGCATAAAAGTGGATAAAACCCCAGGACCTGATCAGGTGTAGCCTAGAACTCTATGGGAAGCTAGAGAAGTGATTGCTGGGGCTCTTACTGAGAAATTTATATCATCGATAGTCACAGGAGAGGCGCTGGAAGACTGGAGGTTGGCTAACGTGGTGCCACTGTTTAAGAAAGGTGGTAAGGACAAGCCAGGGATCTATAAACCAGTGAGCCTGACATCAGTGGTGGGAAAGTTGTGAGAGGGAATCCTGAGGGACAGGATGTACATGTATTAGGGAAGGCAAGGACTGATTAGGGATAGTCGACATCGCTTAATGCGTGGGAAATCATGCCTTACAAACTTGATTGAGTTTTTTGAAGATGTAACAAAGAGTGATAGATGTGATCTATATGGATTGCATTAAGGCATTCAAAAAGGTTCCCCATGGGAGACTGGTTAGCAATGTTAGATATCATGGAAAAGAGGGAGAACTAGCCATTTGGATACAGAACTGGCTCAAAGGTAGAAGATACAGGGTGGTGGTGAAGGGTTGTTTTTCAGAATGGAGACCTGTGACCAGTGGAGTGTCACAAGGATCGGTGCTGGGTCCACTACTTTTGATCATTTACTTTTGGATGTGGGCATAAGAGGTATAGTTAGTAAGTTTACAGATGGCACCAAAATTGGAGGTATAGTGGACAGCGAAGAAGTTTACCTCAGATTACAACGGGATCTTGATCAGATGGGCCAGTGAGCTGAGAAGTGGCAGATGGAGTTTAATTTAGATAAATATGAGGTGTTGCATTTTGATAAAGCAAATATTATCAAGACTTATACACTTAATGGTAAGGTCCAAGGGAGTGTTGCTGAACAAAGAGACCTTGGAGTGCAGGTTCATAGCTCCTTGAAAGTGGAGTCGCAGGTAGATAGGATAGTGAAGAAGGCATTTGGTATTCTTTCCTTTATTGGTCAGAGTATTGAGTACAGGAGTTGGGAGATCATGTTGTAGCTGTACAGAACATTGGTTAGGCCACTGTTGGAATATTGCATGCAATTCTGGTCTCCTTCCTATCGGAAAGATGTTGTGGAACTTGAAAGGGTTCAGAAAAGATTTACAAGGATGTTGCCAGGGTTGGAGGATTTGAGCTATAGGGAGAGGTTGAATAGACTAGGGCTGTTTTCCCTGGAGTGTCGGAGGGTGAGAGGTGAGCTTATAGAGGTTTATAAAATCATGAGGGGCATGGATAGGATAAATAGACAAAGTCTTTTCCCTGGTGTGGGGGTGTCCAAAACTAGAGGGCATAGGTTTAGGGTGAGAGGGGAAAGATATAAAAGAGACGTAAGAGGCAACATTTTCACGCAGAGGATGGTACATGTATGGAATGAGCTGCCAGAAGAAGTGGTGGAGGCTAATACAGTTGCAACATTTAAAAGACATCTAGATGGGTATATGAATAGGAAGGGTTTAGAGGGATATGGGCCAGGTGCTGGCAGGTGGGACTAGATTGGGTTGGGACATCTGGTCGGCATGGACGGGTTGGACAGAAATGAATTAATAGACATTTCCATGATGAGTGTTCTGTTAGAGCGACAAAATTTATTTCATCTGGTAAACAGATTAATATCTTAATTTCATATTTTCAAAGATCATTGGCAAAAGATCAAGATGAGGAAATGAGGAGGATTTTCCACTCAGCATTGTCAGACTCTGGAATATTCTATCTGAAAGGAAATGATGAATGATGGAAGCTGATGCCATAAATTATTTTAAAAGGGAGCTAGATGGGTGCTTAAGAATGAGGAACTCATTAGATTACACACACATTTGGAGCTAAGCATGACTGATTCTTCAGAGAGCTAGAATAAGCATCATGGACTAAAGGCCTCCTTCTATATTATGGGTTTTTACGTTTGGTAGAACGCATTTAACTAGTTTTGTAATTTTGCTAAAATAATAAGTAGGGAATTTTCAACCTGACATGACAGCATACTAAATATTTAACACAGAAGAATTTTTAATTGCCATCTTTTGGATTTGTAGTTATGTTGCAAGACTGGTCATCTGGAGTAAAACAAAAAATGCTGGATGACATCAGCAGATGAGCCGAAATCTGTGGAAACAGAGTTATAGGTATATGAGCAATGTTGATTATGGAGAGGCTTGTGTCAGAGTCATGTGACAAATCTGATGAGGCCTATCTCAAAGTCAGGCACATCTCACTGCATCTTTTATGCCGTGGCCAAGCAGGGTGACGAGTTTCTCTCCAGGCAGCTGCAAGTTGCTGATTAAAGGGTTTACAATTGTTAAACACTTCATTCATGCTGCAACTTGCCTCATTAATATTCAGCTCCCTATCTTATCCAATACACCAAACAAGCTAGAAATCGTGAATTCGCAACATGGATGTCAGAGTAGGTCTCTGGTGACTTGCTCCAAAGGACCTCCATGTTGAACAATGGGTGGCAACATCTCAGGGCATGTTCTGTAGGCACCAGCCACATCCATAGACATTGGCATTCAACATGTGCCAACCTCGAAGAACCCTCAGGACACATCTCCGATCTACTTACAGGATGCTTCAATACTACATCAGCAACTATCATTGTAATGCGCTGTAAAGACACTGTGCACCCAGGGACTTGTACCCATCTCATGGACTGGACCAGGCTCCATCTTCAGTCTGTTCACTTGCCCTCATAACACTCAGTTACTTACTCTGAGCCTAGCTGATGCTTATAGCATCACTGCCTTGTCTTTCTGTGCTTTGCTCCCTCGACTAGTGATACCAGGCTCATGGTGCTAATATATTAATGAATAGCTCAAGCATGAAGCTAGGAAACCAGTTATGGTGCCAACTGTCCCAAGTCAGACAACAGAGATAGCCTTCTGTCAGGTGGTCCCAGCATTGGAAGTTAGTCAAAGCAGTTTCTGAGACCAGTCCAAGGCATTAGACACCATAATTCAGAGTGCTGTCAAAAGCAGGCTGCCTTTCGCATAAGTGGTGAGGAGCTGAAGATTGTGAAGATGACCCACCTGTCTTGATTCTTTCTGCTGCATTAAGACCCTCTTTCCTCTCCTGGGATGAGGCGAAACAAGATGAAACTGGACAGCACAGCTGTAATTTTTTGATGTCCTGAGCACTTGAGTAGGCAGCACAGAGACCATGCAGAGGTAGTGAAAAAAGATGGTGCAGGCATCTGATGAAGGAGTAGTGCTCTGAAACCTTGTACTTTAAAATAAACCTGTTGGACTATAACCTGGTATTGTGGGATTTTTAACACTGAACAAAGAGACCTTGGAGTGCAGGTTCCTGGTTCCTTGAAAGTAGAGTCCCATGTAGATAGAATAGTGAAGAAGGTGTTTGGTATTTTTTTCCTTTATTGGTCAGTGATTTGAGTATAGGAGTTAGAAGGTCATGTTGCAGCTGTACAGGACATTGGTTAGGCCACTATTAGACTATTACACGTAATTCTGATCTTCCTGCGATAGGGAGGATGCTGTGAAACTTGAAAGGTTCAGAAAAGATTTACAAGAATGTTGCCAAGGTTGGAGGGTTTGTGCTATAGGGAGAAGCTGAATACACTGCGGCTATTTTCCCTGGACCGTCGGAGGCTGAGGAATGACCTTATAGAGGTTTATAACATAATGAAGGTCATAGATAGGGTAAATAGACAAGATCTTTTCCCTGAGGTGGGGAGTCCAAAACTAGGAGGCATAGGTTTAAAGTGAGAGGGGCACGATTTAAAAGGGATCTAAGGGGCAACCTTTTCACACAGAGGGTGTTGTGTGTATGGAATGAGCTGCCAAAAGAAGTGGTGGAGGCTGGTACATTTACAACATTTAAAAGGCATCTGGATGGGTATATGGATAGGAAGGGTTTAGAGGGATATGGGCCAAATGCTGGCAAATGGGACTCAATTAATTTATGATATCTGGTTGGTATGGATGAGTTGGGAGAAAGTGAGGACTGCAGATGCTGGAGATCAGAATCACGATTAGAGTGGTGCTGGAAAAGCACAGCAGGTCAGGCAGCATTCGAGGAGCAGGAAAATCAATGTTTGGGCAAAAGCCCTTCATCAGGAATGAGTTGGGCCAAAGTGTCTGTTTCCATGCTGTACATCTCTATGACTCTAACAATTCACACTTGGTCAAAAAAAATTACAACATTCAGTCCAACATTTTGGAAGAACCTTAGGACATGAAATGGTAATCCTGTTTCTGTCTCCACAGATACGGCCACACCTCCCCATGTTTTCCAGCATTTCCTGTTTTATTTCAAATTTCCAGCATCTGTATTATTTTCCTTTTATTTATGTGTTAATCCAGAGAGATGTTATTAATAACCTATGTGATATGAGTCCAAATCTCACTGTGGCTATTGGGAAAATTATGCGTAGTTATTAAATAAAATAAAAATTAAAATTTCAGTGTAATGATGAGCATTAAATGTTGAGGTTGTACAGGACATTGGTGAGGCCTCTTCTAGAGGACTGTGTGCAGTTCTGGTCACCTTGCTAAAGGAAGGATAGTATTAAACCGGAGTGCGTTCAGAAAAGATTTACCAGGACATTACTGGGAATGGAAGGCTTGGGATGTTAAAAATAGACTGGAAAGACTGGGACATTTTTTCACTGGAGTGAGGGAGTTTGAGGGGTGACCTTACTGATGTTTTATAAAGCCATGAGGGGCATGGATAAGGTGAATGACAGGATCTTTTCCTGAGAGTGGATGAGCTCAAAACTAGGGGGTTTATTTTTCAGGTGAGAGGAGGAACATTTAAAAAGGACAGGAGGGGCTACATTTTTACAGAGAGTTATTCATGTGAAGAGTGAACTGCCAAAGAAAGTGGTGGATGCAGACACAGTTATAACATCTAAAATATATTTGAATAGGAAAGGTTTGGAGGTATATGGGCCAAGTGCAGGCAGGTGGGACTGGTTTAGTTTGGGAATATGATCAGCATGGATTGGATGCACTGAAGGATCTGTTTCCATGCTGTATGACTCTATGACTTTAAATCACTGGGTTGTTCTCAAAATCTAAATGATTCACTAATGTCTTTTAGGGAAGGTGACCTGCTGCCTTGACCCAATCTGGCTGTATGTAACTCCTGAGCGAAAACCTATTGGTTGTCTTTTAACTGTTCTCTGAAATAGCCTGTTGTGTCACTCACTTATACAAAAACTATTACAACAGACAGCATTGTTTCAGGAGGGTGCCACACCATCACCTTCTCAAGTGCACTTAGGGAAAGACAGTAAATACCAGTCTTGCCAGTGAAGACCACAACTTGTGAATGAAGATTAAAAACTAAGCTCACAAATGCTGGTAAATCCTCACATTTGTGTAGGATACCCTAGTATCTATGGAACAATTTATCAACATTTTCAAGAAAGAAAGGAAACTGAAAAATAAGGATTAGTTTGGCTCATTTATTTTGATGAACAATAAATGCTAGCAGTCTATTATCAGGAATAATTTGTAATTATCAGCATCTAGAATATGTGAGGTCCACTTTGATTCCAGAGAGTTGCGGCAGAGAATCTAAAGTGCAACTCCAGTGCAGGCCTGAGGGGATAGAATGTGCACTTTCAGGTGTGTCATCCTTTGAAAGAGAATCTAGACAAAGCTTCATCTTCACTGTCAGTTCAATGCAAAAGATTCATGACACTTTTTTGTTGAAGGACAGCGATATCTAGACAAATATTTGTCCCTCAGTCAACAGCACAAGACAGGTTAAGCAGACTGGGCAGAGTATACAGGAGAAACTGTTCCCACTCATAACAAAAAGAACACGAGGGTGTAAATGAAAGTGATGTGCAAAAGAAGCAAGGGCAATGTGAGAGAAGTTTTGTCTTCATGCTGCACATACTTGCCTGGAAGTGTGTCGGAGGCAGGTTCAAGGGAGCATTGGATGACTATTTGGATAGAGATGGTGTGCGAGTAAATAACAAAAAAGCAAGAGATTGGCGGTAGGTGAGAAAACCATTACAGGCCCGATGGGCCGAATGTCTTCCTTCTGCATCATAACAATTCTGTGAGATTGTTTGATCTTTCTCACACCCGTTCTTTTGTGGGACCATGTTCTGCCTAAATTGGCTGCTGCATTTCCTACATTATAAAAGTGACTACATCTTAAAAATATTTAATTGACTGTAAAGCACTTTGAGTACAGGCTGAGGTTTTGTTTTGATTCTTTCTTTCATTCACCCTGATTTTAAAAATATATAATTTGAAAACCATTGAAAATTTTCTGTAATTTTTCTCTCTTCCAAAAGTATATATTTATGTCATTAATGCTAATATTGCTGAGGAATGATTCAGAGGAGTCATTCATCATTAGGTGTGAATCTCTGTTTTCAGCATATGTTGTGATAACTTTGAAGTTGCAGAATTGAAAGACTTTGGCAATGCTTCCAATTTTTCAATGACAGTGCTGCATCAACGTTAATGCCACTGAAAATCAGTAGGTCATAAATTGGATATATTGATCTCAGTTTGTTATTCTTTTCCCACCAAGTCACTTTAGATACCCTGTCTCTCAGTGGTGATATCAGTAAGGCAAATGCTGAGGGAACTGAACTAGTGTTATTCTTGCAGGGGTGAACAATCCTTCGAGATCTCAATCCTCTTGCAATCCTGGTTTCTTGTGCATCACCAATTTTTATTCCAGCAATGACAGCCCATACATTCAACTACTGACAGACAACATTCTAGAATTTATTTTCAAAAATTCTCTGCCTCTTGTCATAATGACAGATTACAACCTCAAATTACTTATGGACATCTGAACTTTAAAACAAGACATTTAAAAAAAAAGCCTTATCAGCCAAGAATGGCTGATCATGTAAATCTTAAGAATGGAATTCACTGACTGCTGAAAGAGAACCCATGGAGTGTTGCACCTGTGGAGTGACTGGGAAACATTTATCATAGAGACTTAAAATGAGGGGATTCAAACCAAAACTAATTTCAGCAGGAAGGCCATCTCCTATGGGTCATATCCCATACTAGGGACATGAAATGAAAGACATATTTATGTTTTACCCTCCCAGGCATACACATAAAAACAGTGGTTAAAAGTCTTCACATTCCTGATCTCATTGTGTTAGTGGTCTGACTCGTATGGTGTGAGGGTCACAACTTGAGGACAACCACTAGACACCTCTGCAGTCTTTTGCTCTGAGTGCTGGAAGCGAGGAGAATCAGTAAAGTTACAGTCAAAAAGTAAACAAGACAAAATGTCTCTCAGCTAATTGGAGAATCAAAAATCTTGAAATCAACTGCTTTACCACCAACATCAATATTACTGTTACCATCCAACTTAACAGCTGCAATATCGGTACTCCATTATCTATGTTTCACTGGATCTGAGACTGATTTGAATTTTTTTTAACTCTTGTCTTTTTTCTCAATTCGCATTTTTAATCTCTGAATATGTGGTTTTATTTAATTATCTTTTCCCTCATTTAGCAACCTTCCAATAACACATGCCTTGTTAAAGTCAAGAAAACTTGGTTAATTTATCTTTTGAAATTATAAATACATCTGAATCGGGAAGAGATTTCCACAAAGAAGAGAATTAATTATTCTTGTTATAATCGACTGAAAGATGGGTTGAATTAAGAAGGGGAGTGGGTTCATCCACCCCAAATGGGAAGATAATCCTTTGATAATCTAAGATTGTAAGGAACTGGGGACCTTTGCCAAGGGACCAATCATAACACTCTGTATCTTATTATTCATTAAATATCCTACTTAAACTCTGCCTCTCTGTTCAGGTTTCTAGTCAGCTGCCCTATATCTTATTATATAACTCAATGCCAAATTATATTTGATAACACATTTGTGAAGTACATTAGCAAAGTTCATTTTCACAAAAGTACTATCTCAATGTAAGATGTTGTTACTCCTGAACCCTAAACTCTGGAATTCCCTCCCCAAACCTCTCCACTGATCTCCTTCTTTAAGTCACTCTTTAAGCCACTCTTTAAGCGTATCTCTTGTCCATACTTTTGTTTAGCTGTCCTAATTACTTCTGAGGCTCTGACACCCTTCCAATTGAGACATTTTCACCTTGCTAAGGCACTATGTGAATGAACATTGGTGTTACTGCGCAAGCAAGCTAATTTTATTTTGCCCATACAATATTTCTGACACAACACCCAAGAAAATGGTGCATGCTCATGAATGAACAATAGCTAATTCAGCAGGAACCAGTAATTAGAGCAGGGCGTTCCCAGTCTGTATGACTCAGTACACACCACATAGTTTATTCACCCACTTTGTCATCAGGGAACTCTTTTACAGTTTTGTTATTAATTAAATTTCTACTAACATCATTTGAGAACTGTGGTGTTCACATTCTGTACGCAGAATGTGTTGCAGGTGATGCAGTCTATTGTGCCATATCTGTAACAGATATGCTTCGTATGAGACTCAGTTGATCCCACTGTTCACTAAGGTGACTTGTGAAACTGAACACATTGTACATAAATTTCAATCAGAATCCCTAACATGATTTCCATTTTCAAGCAGCTGTACGCCTGTTTCAGGTCTTCTGCATTACTTGCCCATCCCTACACCCAAGACCGAATGTTGTATCACGTGAGGTTTGAGTGGCAAAGTTTTCAGTTTTCAATTGCTGACCTCCTATTTCTCAGGCACATAAGGAAGCTTTTCAATCTTTGCCCTTGTTTACCTTAAGTAACATTTGATGAGGCATTGCCACAGTCAGGACAAGTTTTGGGGAAGAACCTGCAATTATTACACAATATCCAATATATACATACCTCAGGCACAGGCTATACTATCCCTTTGCCAATTACTTTATGAATATGTCTGAGTTGTATTTATACTGTGTCAGCACGTTTCCTTTTTGAACTTGGAAATAAACCTCAGCTACATAATCCATTCAGACTCCTTAATGATGTAAGATTTTATTGAACAGTTATGACAGTTAGACTATACATTATTTACAAATTATCCCTTTATGACTTAATTGCTTCCATTCCTACTCTCTACCATTAGATCACCATTCAATTCCATATTTCATGTAGTATTACTCAACAAATTCTGTTTTAATTTCCAGCATGTGGCTTATTATATAATTAACGAGTGGCCAAATTCTTGCCATCAGGGTAATTAAATATTTGACTATAGACTGTTCCTTCATCATTGAAATATATTTGTACAGTTGTGCTCTCCAAGCATTTATATAAAATGACACATGCTTTTAACTTTCAAGACAGTTTTGTTAAGTGCTCTGCTTCTGGGAACGTTCTTGATAATAGTGCAGACATTATACAGTAAACCTTTTGTTCACTATGAACATAAATTAATTTGCTTTGTTGTTTTATCTTAAAATGCATTGATAGATAGTAGACTTCAGTAAGTCAGCGTTAGGAGACTAGTTGACAGAATACAGTTCAGCCAAGCTGTCAATGTAAGTTTATAATGTAAGTTCTTCTTGCAGTAATGTGAATCAATAAAGTGGCATCAAACTGTCACATGATTAATAAACAATCCTTCAAGATATAGGGAGTTGTAAATGAGAATAGCTTTGAGTGTTATTGAGAATGACCAACAGCATGGGAACTATAAGTAATGTAAGTCACTGATGTGTTATAACCGAAAAGGTCAGCGAGGAGATGGGCTATTGAGAGAGGCCTACAATCTAGGAGGCCCTAACATTCGAGGGAAACCCCTCAACTATTGACAGGTCTTTGACTGATACATTTCCATACTATCAATTTGATCACCGTGTTTGAGTTTTGTTTTGGATTCAACTACTTGCTAATACTTTCAAGAACTGTTGAGTTCAGTCAACCCTTTCATAAACTTGGAGCAATTTCCAAAACAGTACAGCCATTGGTCACCAGTACCATTCAAGCTGGGCAAAAGCTAATGAAGACAGGAATGTAGTGAGTCAATTATGATTGAAGACCAAAAATGAACTTTACTTGAACTGTACCACTGGATTGTGAATGACAGAATCAATTGATGGATGAATATCATGTGTACACTTGTGTGTTATTATTTGAAGACAAACAGCTGAGCTCAAGGGAACAGACATTAATGATGTAATTAATGTGCTGTCATGTTGTATGGGATCCAACCATAGATTTTATAAGAGGATGACATAAACTAGAACTGTTCATTTTCATTTTATAGTCTAAACATTTGGAGACATGTAAATACTTACTGATATATGGGCCGTGGTTGGGTTTCTATTCAAGGAGGAAGGGATGAGCTTTCATATCTTTCTGGGGAAGATGGTGGTGAAGAGTGTTTGGACATCCTCAGGTGAAAAGCAAATAGTTAGGACCCTGAAACTGGAAGCTTAGATTGACTCAGGGAATTGGAATGGTCACTAGTATAGTTGGAAGGAGACTGATCAAAGGGAAGACAAAAGATTCAACTGAGACCGTGTTAGAAGACACTTAACGTTAACTGGTGTTCAACTAGAAATTCATTAAGGGCCGACCAGATAAATGAATTGCATTTTTACCACCTTATACTTAGTATTTAAATTTTCAAATTGCGATGTTTTGATTGATTTTATGTTACCTTACAGAGTGGGAGATGGTGCATAATCATAACATCAGTGTGCTAGCAATCCAGAATCCCACGTTAATATTCTGGGGACATGGGTTAAAATCCCATTATGGCAGATGGTGAAATTTGAATTCTGTAATAAAATCTGAAACAAAGAGCGGGCCTAAATGTGATCACGATACCATTGTCAATTGTTGCAAAAACCCATCAGGTTTATTAATGTCCTTTTGGGGAAGAAACCTGTCATCCTTATCTGGTCTGACCTACATGTGACTCCAGGCCCAAAATGTAAGTGACTTTTAAATGCCTTTTGGGCAATAAGTGTTAGCCTAGACAGCGACAGGACTATCCCATGAGTAAATATGAAAAAAGTTTTTGCGTTTTTAACTCAGGCCTGTGGATTACTATCCACTAATGTAAACATAATATATTAAGTATTCATTTTTACTGCTTCCTTCACATCCTCTACTCAAATCACCTCAGAATTCACTGTCCCATATCTGTCCGTAGTAAAGGGAAGCTGCAATTGTGAAATAAAGGAGAAATGGAACACCAGGACAAAGAGATTTGTGCCAGTTCTAGAGGAAATGCAGAACTGGAGACCTTGATGGTGAAGGCTGGCAAGAAGAAAGATGACATGATTTCATGGAGGGCCAGAATATCATAAAGGATCACTCTCCAAAGAGACTGGGTGCAGTGGAGATCAGTTCCTTGTACCTGGACAGAAAGGTCTGGTAGCAGTTCCACAAGAGAGCTAACAAGTCATCTGCATAGACAAGGTCAGTGAATGCTTCCTCACATGATATTTCATAGACACCAACAATCTCTCATGCTGCTTAGTATACAACACCTCCTTCATTCACCTAGCAGCAGTTGCTGGCACTCTAGATTCATGTTTAACATCCAGATACTTTGTACCTCACCCTCACAAATGTATTGGACTTGCATCTACCTTTCACTGACTCAGGGCACCTTGAGTTGTTCAGCTATGGCAGGCAGATCACTCAAGACAGTTCACTATAATCACTGCAATATAATGCCCGCAATATATGTCACTGCAATATATGTCACTGCAATATATATCACTACAATATAATCACTGAATGATAATGAGGCACTCATTAGAAGGCAGAAGAATAAAGCAAATAGAGTCAATGATCTTCTCAAATCACAGCACCCTCATCCTGTTGTCTGGCACATGAACAAGCTGCTTATGGTGTCAATGTGGTCCTCTGGACCTGAACCCTACTCCTCATTCCTATCTGAGTTTTTGTTATTGGACACCCAAGACCTTCTCTAAGACAGTATGCACAGAGGGAGGAGGGAGAGGAACACCACATCACTGATGAAGTGGTATTATCACTTAATTGGATTCATATAGTCAACAGCACAGCTACTAGCATCTCATAACGGACAGTAGCGAGTCAGAATCAGCATGTGCTGAGTCATCGGGCCATAGACAGAACACTTATAGGAAAGGGAGCAGAACTGTTTTGAGCTAGAATTAGAATAGAATCCCTACAGTGTGGAAACAGGCCCATCGACCCAACAAGTGCACATTGATCCTCCAAAGAGTATCCCACGCAAACCAATTTCCCTACCCCATTACTGTACATTTACACCTGACTAATGCACCTAACCTACATATGATCACTATGGACAATTTAGCATGGCCAATCCACCTACACTGCGCATCTTTGGATTGTGGGAGGAAACCAGAGCAAACACTCGCAGACACTGGGAGAATGTGCAAACTCCACACAGTCACCCGAGGCTGGAATCAAACCCGGGTCCCTGACACTGTGAGGCAGCAGTGCTAAACATTGAGCCACTGTGCCACCCCACGGGATGCATGGAGTGGAACATTGATGTACACTGACATGCTGGCAGTATTGACTGGTTTGCCTATAGCCTCTCATTACTGTCAAGCAACTTGGAAGATTTTGGCTCCAACTTGCATCAGGATGTTGTGCAGAGTTCAGTTAATTTTGTTTTCTCATTGCAATCCCCATAATCTCTGCTAAGTGCAGCCTTTGTTGGACAGGTCACCAAATCCTTTGCTCCCCCTGTGAGGACATGGCCTCACTTTCCAACAAATCCAGGAACTCACCACAAAACTCCCAAAGCATATTGGAGAGTACGTACAGACACTTTGTATGAGCAGAAATTCTTCAAAATGACCTTACTTGCAATGGTAAAAACTTGAAAGAACTGAGGATGCTCCAAATCTGAAACAAAAACAGAAAATGCTAGAAAATCTCAGCAGATCTGGCAGCATCTATGATGGGAAATCAAAATTAATGTTTTGAGTCTAGTGACCCTTCTTCAGAACCTACTTGGCACCTAATTTGGTGCCTGGTGCTTTCAATGATGCTGATATATCTTGTAGGTAGGCATCTGATCCTTTGTGAGTGATATGTGAAATCTTTGAAAAGCCTTGCATGTTCCAAATCTGGTGAATCGGCATCACATCAGCTGCTAGGTCTATGTGAGTTCACAATAAGATGCTCTTAGTTGCTTCTGATGCTTCCAATGGGAATCTGCATGAACACCCATCTGCTGCACCATATGGGCCAACCCATGAGGGTTGTCAGCACATTGTGAACAATTGGGATGATGTTCAGAGTGGTGCTGCTGATCTAAATTTCATGTTCCCAATCTCTTCTAAAGTTGCATTCACAACTTGTCATAAATCTACAGCAGCATGACAGCAAACCAAACCCTTTTGATGTTGTTTTAATTGATTTTAGACTGTATTTTACCAACACGTTAACTGATCAAATAATAACTGTACTTTCCATGTTTATTTTCAGAGAAATATTCCAAAAGACAAAGAGAGACACTTGTCTGGTGAGATATAGCTCAGGCTAAAATCTAGTGGATCATACATACATACTTTGAGCATTTTGTTCAGTAAAGTAAACGTGAAACTGGCTGATACTGGCTTGCAATGGATCTAATCTTGTTATCAATTATGTGCTCCAATCCTTAGCCTGAAATGGTCTGCAAAGGATCTCAGCTGGTGTGAAAATAGAGGAACTAAAATCTTCTTAAAGTTCAGAAGGAGGAACCACCCAGAAAGCTCCTAACTGCAGACTTGTGCAGGTAAGGGCAGGAATTGCATTGACTTTGAGACCCCAATTTGGCCAGCACAGCGGGTTAGAATTTCAATAAGGTTTTTAAAATGATCATACCTGTCTTTATGATTCAGTGGAAAGGAAAATCAAGCAAAACGTGTCATGACTTTCCAATCCAACTTGTCTATTTTATAATGCCACACCCAGGTTGAATGTTCTGGCATCACTGCTTTTAATTTAAGGCTGGGAGATGAAGCAAATGGTGCAATGGAATAAATTTACAATAGATGGACTGAATAAGCTTTGCTTGACAAAATTTAAATCTAAGCTTGTGTGTTTTCTGTTGGTGAGTTTGTGTTGGAAACACATCTCCAAATCCATCAGTTACTTGAACGAATGTGACTATCCCTAAAGTTGCTTGTAGGCAGCTGCCAAATAAAACCCACACTTTGTGCTAAGTGGCACTGAGCTGTTTAAATTACCAGCAACCAACATTGTGTAGCCACTGAAGTAGACAGAACTCTTGTTAAATTATAACTTATGTTCAGAACCCAATGGTGCCAGCAGCTCAGCAAAATAAAACAAGATACAACACTTGTTTCGCTTCACCCTGCCATTAGGTCAAGATTTGATCCTTTAACTAAAACATTGTAGATGACATAGTTGATCAAGTCTGTCCTCTCTTTCAGAATATTGATATTAGAACAAGAACACTTTTCAAGCAAAAGATGATGTTATACTCTTCCAACTCCGCATAAGTATCACGAGTATTTGCAGAGCTCTCTGTGGGCCTCCTCCCCTTTAGAAGTCAGATAGAAAGACAATGTTTGCTTTGGCTTTCTTTCCCTGGATGCCAAGGCTCTTCAATTTATTCTCACAACATCTTGTGATGTTTCCATCAAATATGATCACACAGTTTTGGTGCTGTGATAGTAGCACATGTACAAAACAAGAGACTTTTGGATTAATTGAAGTTGTCTCTTGGGCTTCATCTAAAATAATATTGCGAACTCCCAATGCTCGTCATAAGCCAAAAGGCTGTTTGTCAAACAGGGGACATCAACTGCAGAACCCCATCAGGTACAATCTGATCGAGGGTGTTTCAATAAGTATGGAAGGGAAGCTCACAACTCTTGTGGAATTGGGGAATACCTGCTCTTCCTGATCCCTTTTAGAAAATAAACCCCAGGAATTCGGTTATGGGATCAACAATTGCACAGATTGGGCACAGGTCGTTGATCTGTTCAGTTGGTCTGCTTTGCACTGATTTTACATTCATTGAAATATCTACCTTGCCATTTGGTCTCTGATCTACTTATTAGATTCTTTTTAGCAAGTTGCAGATTTGTTAAGGAAAAATTGTTCCAATAACTCGTGCGTACATCATCTTTCCTGATCTTTCTTCTCTTTCCTGCTTAACATCATTTTAAATCTGAGGTTTTAAAAGCTTGTTCATTAGATGTGAGCTTTGCTGGCTGGGCTGGGATTTATTGCCAATCCCCACTTCTTAGAGGGCAAATAAGATGCAACTAGATTGCTGTGGATCTGGAGTCACGTGTAGGCCATAAGATTTCTTTCTGTAAAGGATGTTGGTGAACCTGATGGGCTTTACAACACTTGAAAGCAGTTTCATTAGACTTGCTTTTTATTTAAGATTGCTGTTGAATTCAAATTTCACCAGCTGCCATTGTGGGATTTGAACCCATGGTATTCAGAAGATTAACCTGAGATCCTGTGTTGCTAGTCCAGTGGCATTACCACTATGGTACCACCTCCCCATTTGGTGCATGATTATTTTTGCAATATCCTGTTACTATTCCCTTAAAAGTGGACTCCAGCATTTTTGCAATTTGAGATGCTAGACCAGTTGGCCTACAGTTTCTTGCTTTCTGTCTGCTCCTTTCTTGAATGTTGCTTTAATTTGAATTCAAATTTTTAGAGCCCTTATTGGTTGATCATTAAAACTCACACATAAAAAGGAAAAAGAAAAATTATATTATCAATGTAAAATTCCATGTCACTGTAGTGCAGCACCATCTTACAACCAAAAGAGAGATGAAGAAATTCACACAGGGACAGAGAGAGAGAACCAGGACAGATGGAGAAAAGAGTTTCACGCTTCACGCTCACTGCCTTACTTGATTTATTGGGACCAATGCCTCTCACTGGCTCAGCACATCAGGTGGAGACATCTAGACTGGAGCTGATGAAGTGTTTGTGTCCCCAAGACTATCTCCAGATAGTCTGGCGGCGTGTTTGAGAGGACTTGAGATGAGGGGAATGTGGAGATTTGGAAGTTCTCTGAATCTGCAATCCTCCCACAGAAAATTGACCACTTTTGTTATCAATAGCTTTTTTAAAACATTCTCTTCAAGGAGAATTTTTTTTACAAGATTTCAATGTAGAATCATTACCCATTGGTTCTCGTAATCTTGTGATCTTACATCACTAATAGTGTAGATAGTTTTATTTATATAATTAACGTAATCCTTTACACAATATATCCCCAAATATTTGACTCTTTTCAATAGCAATTTACATTGCCCTACATCTCCCCTCCAAGTCACTTACTTTATTTGTGCTTCTCTGATGTTGTCCTTCGCTCTCTTGGGGAAACTGTACATGGTTCACTTGAACTCTAAGGTAGCACATGAATCAGTAAATGATGCTAGTCCACGGTCTGGGCCATCTTTCAGGTCTCCTGAATAAATTGTCCATTCCTTTGAAAGTCTGCTCCTTGGAGAAACTAGTGTGTTCCTTTTTCTTCTCACCATTCTATGTTCACTCTTCATGAAGTAAGATCACAAATATAGGGACTTTTCAATAATTTGATCTTGACAATTTTGATCCCAAAGCCACACAGACTCCACACCTGTGAGCTGGGTGGTAGTCATTACAATTTCTTGTTCAATTTGGTCGTCACTTATCCTCCTTGTCTCTCACTCTCCAATTCAATTACTGTGACACGTGGCACGAGTGTGTACAAAAGAGCAGGAAGTAGAGTCCAGAGTCTCCCTGCTATGAGAAATTCACAAAGAGTCAAGTTATTCAGGACAGGTGTAGAATGATAATTTGACAATGTCAGGTTGATGTTGTCATTCTTCTTCATAAAGCTTTTGCCACCCTTATTACTCTTTCGGCCTCACAATTAGCTTATGACTATCTGGGTCATGTGGATAAACATAAGATTCCATGAACCATTTGAAGCATTTGGTAACAAGTTGTGGGTCATTATCTAAAATGTCTAGAATTCTGTATGTCGTGAAATGTTCTTTCAATAATAGAATAATTGCTTCGTAAGTAGAATGATGGAGATATGTTACTTCTATTCACCTGGAACAGCAGTCAACCACTAACAAAATTGTCTGTTCCCTAAGCTTGAGGGAACATTTCCAAGGTCTGGGTCAAGTATAAGGTTCATGTGATCATCCTTTTTTTACACTGGAGGGTAGGATTTATCTGTAACCTGACTTGCAGTTGTATACAGTTGTATGAATAAGGTAAAGGTTCTGAAAGGGTTGATGCAGCAGGCTCATACAATATATACTTCTGGACTTTGAAGTTGTATAGTTATGGTTGGAGGTAGTTTTGCTTTAACTGTGGTTCTGTGTCAAAAAGAATTGGAACTTCTGCTCTGGTATTCGAGTTTAAGTTTGTTTTATATCCATCTGTTTTACATCCATCCATTCACATTTCTGCTCTCCAGTAGTTTTCATTTGGTCCTTATCTTTCTCCCACACATGACACTTCAATATCTTTAACATATTCAATTTCTTGAATGCAACTAACTTCAAAGGGTGACTTTGAGTTTGGAAGTTTCTGAGTTTGGAATTTATTCTGCAATATACAAGTTTAAAATGCCTCTCCCTTTATAGCAATGGCACTCTGCATTTTTGGTGGGACAATCTTCATGTTGATGCCATCTCCTTTTGTCACAGCAGGAGCATTTATAAATGGAAGTTATTGCAGCTTTTTTCATGCTGTCCATGTTTCTATGTAGGTATGCTGCCAGTGCAGAGTCCCAGAAAAAAAATCTCCCCTTTGCCTCATACTGATGCTCAATTTTGTTTTCTCACTTCTACATGTCTAGATAACTGCAATAATGTCAAATCCTCACTTGACTGCAGAAAGTCAGATAGTGCCTCTTCTAAGACATTAAAACATTATATTCCCAACTTCATTCATCTTTTAGGGCTCTGTATTCACAATTTTCAGATAGCCTCTGTAAATCGCTAATAGCAAGATTGACAATCTCTCCCTGTCATTGGGTGCAATTATTTAACTTTACTTGCAGTATAACAGTCTTCTTCCTATAATAGAGGTGTGCATCAAATACTTTAACAACTTCTTCCTCTGTAGTTTGTTTGGTTGCTATTTCCGTCACTGTTCTTGCACTCACAATCATTTTTACTGACTACCCCCTAGCTGCTGTTTTTCACCTGTTGTTTTCATCTGGTTTTTTTTTGTCCACCCCAGTTCAACATTGGCATCTCCACACCATGGCTACCATGGACATCAAAAACCTCTGGCTCAAAGTGGAGAAGATCTCCAAGAAGATCATGACTTCACCTGATGAAGGAGCAGCACTCCAAAAGCTTGTGATTTCAAATAAATCTATTGGACTATAACCTGGCGTCATGTGACTTCTGACATTTTTCACCTGGAACCATGGTCATTTCTGATTGTCATCCAGTTATATTCAGGATTGGGGTCAATAGAAACTGTAAGAAGCTTGGTCATTGCTAGACATCAACTTTTATTGAACATTGTCTTCAGACTATATGGAGGACAGGCATTACATGACTCTTTTACATAGAACCATCTCCCACTAATTCTGATAGTAGGAGACTGATAAATTACCGATGTTGTACACCTAATTTATTTACTAATATTAACATTAACCCTTTACACATACAGCCTGTGGTGATCATTTGAAACTTAGCATTCTTTCAATGAGTGCAAAATGAAAAGCTTCAGCACTGTATCGCATTTCAGCAATATTCACGTTTTGTGGGGACTGTTTATAAACCTGTAAATGCAGATTACAAACTTCAATTAATAATCTGAGGGTTTTGCATAATTACCCTTTGAGGAGATTTTACAGAGTATTGTTTCTTGAATGTTAGTTACCTCCAGCATGAGATGTATTGGAATATTTCAACAGATATTATGACATGTAGATTAAACATAGAAGGAATGGGCTAAATAAGGTAGATAGACATTCCTGTTATCTTTTGCATCTCATTCTTTAATGAGACATACAGAAGTAAAACAGTTAACAACTATTGCATTTCTGCTGCTGAATTTAACTGGCTTGACAGAATTGACAGAACATTTCTCTGATCATGTAACACTACCATTATCTAATGAAAATTCATTTCCATTCACTTTCTTGCACTTGTGGTTTACATCACCAAAATATTTACTGTCAAAGAAATATGCACACCATATTGACGCAATTATGTGGCTCCAATTTTCATACTTTGTCACTAAATGTAATACTGACCTTGTTGGAATGAATCACATTCTGAGTGTGTTTTTAGTTTATGAGTTATTTGATGTGAGACAGATCTTTGTAAAGAGAGGTTACAGTAATGTCTAGACTTAATGGGCAGAATTTTACCAGCTGGCATGAGGCAGGAAGCAGGCATGTGCGGTAAAATCGTGGGGTGCCATGATTCATTGTTCCATGATGTTCGGGGAATTTAACCGACAGCGGGAACAGAATTGGTGGGATTGAGGCGGTTAGTTGGTTTAAGTATGCAAAGACCCTAATAAGGCCCAGTTTACCAGCCTGATGCCATATTGCGGACTGATGGGCAACAGTATATTCCCCTAGTGGGAAGGCCACCATTGACTGTAAACAGTTGACCAATGGCAATCCCTGGGTCATGGGTAAGCAAAGATAGCATCACAGGAAGGGGAGGCAAAACCCACAATCCCAATGAATCCACTGGATGGGTTTATCCTCCAGCAATCGGATTCCCAAAATTTTAAGTTTTTTATCCTGAATGCAGTAGGTCTCTTGACCTTGTCAGGAGTGAATACTGTCCCTGGTGACACTGCTGAGGCTCCTGAGCTGGTGACTCTTGGATGAGGCTGGGGCAAAGAGCTGCCTAGCTCCCACAGGAAAGTAAGGTGGGTAAGGCCCATCAGCAACCAGAGACCGTTGCCAACACATATTTCTAGCTGAGGTCAGGATAATGTCATCCAGCACAGAACAGCCCGCAGCTCATCCAAGCTGACCAGGTTTCCTAAATGAACTAGTCCCATGTGCCTGCACCTGGCCCATTTCCCTCCAAACCTTTCCCATCCACAAACCTGCCCAAATGTCTTTTAAACATTGTAATTTTACTTGTCTCTACCATTTCCTCTGGCAGCGCGTTCCATGTACGCTCCACTCTCGTGTGAAAAAGTTGTCCATCAGGTCTCTTTTAAATCTTTCCCCCAACCTTAAACCCGCAAATAGAATTAAGGAGAATTCAAAGTGTTTTTACAAATACATTAAGGACAAAAGGGTAACCACGGAGAGAATAGGGCCCCTCAAAGATCAGCAAGGCGGCCTTTGTGTGGAGCCGCAGAAAATGGGGGAGATACTAAACAAGTATTTTGCATCAGTATTAACTGTGGAAAAGGATATGGAAGATATAGACTGTAGGGAAATAGATGATGACGCCTTGCAAAATGTCCGTATTACAGAGGAGGAAGTGCTGCATGCCTTGAAATGTATGAAGGTGGATAAGTTCCCAGGACCTGATCAGGTGTACATTAAAACTCTGTAGGAAGCTAGAAAAGTGATTGCCTCTTGCTAAGATATTTGTATCATTGATAGTCACAGGTGAGGTGCCAGAAGACTGGTGATTGGCAAATGTGGTGCCACTGTTTAAGAAGGGCAGTAAAGACAAGCCAGGGAACTATAGACCAGTGAACCTGACGTCAGTGGTGGGCAAGTTGTTGGAGAGAATCCTGAGGGACAGGATGTACCTGTATTTGGAAAGGCAAGGACTGATTAGGGACAGTCAACATGGCTTTGTGCGTGGGAAATCATGTCTCACAAACTTGATTGAGATTTTTGAAGCAGTTACAAAGAGGATTGATGAGGGCAGAGCAGTAGATATGATCTATATGGACTTCAGTAAGGTGTTCGACAAGGTTCCCCATGGGAGATTGGTTAGCAAGATTAGATCTCACGGAATACAGGGAGAACTAGCCATTTGGATATAGACTAGCTCAAAGGTAGAAGACAGAGGGTAGTGGTGGAGGGTTGTTTTTCAGACTGGAGGCCTATGACCAGTGGAGTGCCAGAAGGATCAGTGCTGGGTCCTCTACTTTTTGTCATTTATATAAATTATTTGGATGTGAGCATAAGAGGTACAATTAGTAAGTTTGCACATGACACCAAAATTGAAGATGTAGTGGACAGCGAAGAAGGTTACCTCAGATTACAACAGGATCTTGACCAGATGGGCCAATGGGCTGAGAAGTGGCAGATGGAGTTTAATTCAGATAAATGTGAGGTGCTGCATTTTGGGAAAGCAAATCTTAGCTGGACTTATACACTTAATGGTAAGGTCCTAGTGAGTGTTGCTGAACAAAGAGACCTTGGAGTGCAGGTCCATAGCTCCTTGAAAGTGGAGTCGCAGGTAGATAGGATAGTGAAGAAGGCTCTGTTTGGTATGATTTCCTTTATTGGTAAGAGTACTGAGTACAGGAGATGGGAGGTCATGTTGCAGCTGTACAGGACATTGGTTAGGCCACTGTTGAAATATTGCGTGCAATTCTGGTCTCCTTCCTTTCGGAAAGATGTTGTGAAACTTGAAAGGGTTCAGAAAAGATTTATAAGGATGTTGCCAGGGTTGGAGGATTTGAGCTATAGGGAGAGGCTAAACAGGCTGGGGCTGTTTTCCCTGGAGCGTCGCAGGCTGAGGGGTGACCTTATAGAGGTTTACAAAATCATGAGGGGCATGGATAGGATAAATAGACAGGGTCGGGGAGTCCAGAAGTAGAGGACATAGGTTTAGGGTGAGAGGGGAAAGATATAAAAGAGACCTAAGGGGCAACGTTTTCATGCAGAGGGTGGTACGTGTATGGAATGAGCTGCCAGAGGGTGTGGTGGAGGCTGGTACAATTGCAACATTTAAAAGGGATTTGGATGGGTATATGAATAGGAAGGGTTTGGAGGGATATGGGCCGGGTGCTGGCAGGTGGGACTAGATTGGGTTGGGATATCTGGTTGGCATGGACAGGTTGGACCGAAGGGTCTATTTCCATGCTGTATATATCTCTATGACTCTATGCCCTCTAGGTTTGGACTCCCATATCCTGGGAAAAGATCTTGGCTATTCATCTTATCTATGCCCTTGTGATTTTATAAATCTTTATAAGGTCACCCCTCACCTCGAGTTCCCTACTGGAAGGTGAATCAATGAAGTGGCTGTATAAAATTTTCCAGTAGTAACAATAGATAGGATTTTAAATATGTAAACTCCTAAAATACTGTACATGATGGAGGACTTTCTTTTGAGGTGTAGTCACTCTTCTAACAGGGGATAATACAATTAGTGAAACTAATGCTACCTAACAAAATAATTTTAAATTCGATCCAAGGCTAATATGAAAAAAATCTTATTGTGCAAATAATTCAGTTCCATAGATATTGGGTTAAAAGTAAATTGTTCAGCATCCTTCAAAGACTCTCAGTAAGTATCCTATGTGATATCTTATGACTTGGTGTAGTGCCCTGAGCTTTGATACTGCATAATATGATACTGCAAACTCAGCCAACAGTTTGCTAATTCTCTCACCAAGTCATAGTCCAATGGATTTATTTGAAATCACAAGCTATCAGAGCCCTGCTCCTTCGTAAGCTGAATTGGACTTCAGCTTCCCTCTGTGCCACTTGTGACTTCACCTGAAGGTATCATCCAGCCACTCGGCATTTGTTCATAACAAGCAACAATACCTAATTGCCACATCTTTCACTCTCACTGACAGACTTGAACAGTGCCTCCACTGGGTGCTAGCCTTGCAAATCCCCATCATGCCTATCTCATTCTCCCACTGCTCACCTTGCGATGTCTAGACAAGGGATGATGTTTCACCCCTCCTCTGCACATCCCCCTCCAGAATGTCCATTTATTCATGCACAAGATACTTACCATCAATTGTTGTGGAAGATTGCATCAACATCATGTTCTTCCTGGAAATCTGATTTTCCCTAGAAAGGAAGCTTCCCCATTTGGCGACATCATCTACCATCTGTTCCATCGAGATTGTTGCAGTGGTGGTGTAGCACTTACCAAATGACACCTCTACCTGAGCCTCTATTTCTATGACACTTCCTCCTCCTTTGAGCACCCCACCTTGTTCTGACCTCTCACCTCTCATTCAAAATCCTAGTTCTCTGCCATTCTCCAATGTGTGATAAAAAGTTTCCAATAAAGGTATCTTCACTGCTTTCTTCCCTCCATTTCAGCACTGAATGACCTCTCATCCTTAACAAGTTCATGTTCTCTCTCCGCTGAATTTACTATCTTCCTATCCTCACTGAACATACTCCCCTCATGTAAATCCCAAACCTACATTCTTGACCATCTCCTTAATGTTACTATCTCCTGACCTGCCACTCACACTGTATCAATCATATATAAGGCTATCTCTGATCACTGACCCATATCACTTTCCACCAACATCCCATTCTCACTCCTAAATTTCTATTTCCTTCTATATCTGCCTGAGGAACAGTTCACTTACAACTGCTCTTTCAAAATTCCAACTGTCCAGCTTCTGGACATCTGTTTGCCAAATTTCTGCAGCCATTGATTTGCTTATCCATACCTTTAACACCACTTTGATTACCTATAATAATAACCATTTATCTTTCCCAGTCTGATCATTTTCCCAGCAACATTCCAACTCACTAAGTCCAAGGGAAGCAGCCTGGAAAGGTCATGGTGGACTTTTGGTTTAGCTATTCACCACCAGATTTAGCTAACCAGAGCACTATCTGGTTCTACTGTCATCTGCTATAATTGCACACTGTTATAGGATAATATTGGAACATAAAGATAACTATCAGATTCATTGCTTTAATGCAAACTGTTTTCTTAAACCTTCTCCCCGTCTCTTCCAAACATAACATGAGCTGCTTAAAGACTTTGTTACTAAAATCAAGGCCATTCAGTCATTAGCCACTTCTGCTTTCCCCCATCCACCAGCTTCTTCCAAAGCTCCCCATCCTAGCTCTAAACTTGCATTCTTCTCTCTCTTCTCAATCACCCTTTATGCCACAGTTCATCGTGCCCATGAGATCTACCTTCTTTTCCCTCAATATAATTCCCACTAAATTGTGATCACCCAGCTCCATCTTTTCCTCTTCAATTACTGTCACTCTTTCCTTTAAATCTGCTGTCACATGCCTCTCTCCAAACACAAACACTTGGCATCTCAGCCTCTCCCCAGCATTGGCCTCTCCCAAATCCATGTCCATATTTCTCAGAATTCCATAACACAATTCTTCCAATGAGTTTCCTGCCCTGGGATCAATAATCCTAATCTTAGAATTCCCATTGTATGGTATAAAACTCCCTGATTAGATTAGATTGGATTAAATTCCCTACAGTGTGGAAACAGGCCCTTCGGCCCAACGAGTCCACGCCGACCCTCTGTTGAGTAACTCACCCAGACCCATTTCCCTCTGACTAAAGCACCTAACACAATGGGCAATTTAGAATGGCCAATTCACCCGACCTGCACATCTTTGGATTGTGGGGGGAAACCGGAGCACCCGGAGGAAACCCACGCAGACACGGGGAGAATGTGCAAACTCCACACAGACAGTTACCCAAGGCTGGATTCGAACCTGGGACCTGGCACTGTGAGGCAGCAGTCCTAATCACTGAGATTGCACATTGTGGTACCACAAGATGTTATCCTGCATCAATGTTCCCCTGAAGCTACACAGCACATCTGAGACTCCTCACCCACCAATCAGTGTAGTCATGCTGTTCCCAGTGTTGCCTTCTGGTCTGGGTAGGTCTTGGAGATCTGCGTAGAAAAATTAAAGTTAGAGGAAAGCATAGTGTGACACCTCATGGTCTCATACAGAAGTGTGTGACTTTATGTAGTGTGGCAAAATAATAGTGTAACATGGGTCGCAGGTCTAGTGGCAGAAGTGAACTTAATTAGTGAATTGCAACCCCACCATCTGCCTAATGTAGCCCTAATTAAATTCTAGACACCAAGTCCCAAGCTCAACCCTTCCTGCTCCACTGCTAATCAAACCTCTTAAGTGGTGAATTAATGACTGCTTAAGATGGTCATCATACCTGGGCTGAAATGGCTTCAGCTCCAGGAAGAGTTGACCTATACACCCAGTTAACCACTGTGGATAGGCCATCAGTTTTGGTGATGGGGTTCCCTCAATCTGCACTCATTTGTGCAAAGCCATGGGATTGGACTTTGCCTCTCATCTGCATTTCCCCCACCCTGAGAAACATGCTTCCAAACAACACTCACCTTTCCTGTCAGTGATCCCCCAAGCTGTCAGCCAGTGGTTAGTGTCCCAGCAGCAGACAGAACCTGCTACGTGGCATGGCTGAGTTCTGAAGCTACCAGCCTCTGATCGGCTCCAGGTGGGAGTCTAAAAGGGTGGCGCTGGAAAAGCGCAGCAGGTCAGGCAGTATCTGAGGAGCAAGAGGGTCGAAGTTCATCAGGAATCTGGAGGGGGAAGGAGGTTGAGAGATAAGTAAGGTGGTGGGAGTGGGTCTAAGGGGAAGGTAGGTGGGAAGCTGATGGGTGGATGCGGGTGGGGAGTAATTGTGATAAGTCAGTGGGGGGGATTGAGCACCTAGGTGATAAGGAAAATGGAGAGGTAGGACAGTTCAAGAGGGCGGTGCTGAGTGGGAGGGTTATGAAGTGGAAGTTGACATGGGGCATGCTGACACAGGGCACACAGACACAAGATGGCCGCTGAGCCATTACATGGAAAAGTACAACGAAGTATACACAGATACTGCCCGAGGCCAACAGGATACAAGTGTTAATACCTTAGATTTGTAGTAATAGAAATGATCTTCCTTCTCAGGAAGAATGATCACGACCAATTACTACAGCAATGGACTTCTGCATAGCTGCTGAAAGTGATAATGACTCTGTAACATTCCTCTGAAACTGACAATGACTGTGTAATGTTTTCTGTAAACAAACCAAGCTGCACAAATGAAGACTCAATATCTGGACCATTATACGATGACATGTATAAAGTATCGTGACATGTACTCTGAGGGTGAGGGAAGGCTCATAGCTGACAGACGATTTGCTGGACGTCTCTCCCTCTCTCTCCCCAGAGCTCCGGTTTCTTTGTACAATAAACTCTGTCATTGAATCCCGATTTTGACTCCAAGACGAGTAACTTAGGGGGTGGGTGGATTTGGAAACTAGTGAAATCGATATTGATGCCTTGTGAAGGGTCCCAGGTGGAAGGTGAGGTGTTCTTCCTCCATTTGGCAGGTGGATTTGATTTGGCGATGGAGGAGGCTCAGGACTTGCATGTCATTGGGGAAGTGGGAGGGGGATTTGAAATGATTGATGTCAGGACAATGGGATTGTTTGGTGCATGTGTCCCAGGGATGTTCCCTGAAATGCTTTGCGAGTCGACGTCTTGTCTCCCCGATGTAGAGGAGATCACATCGAGAGCAACGGACGCAGTAGATGAGGTGGATATATGCACAGGAAAATCTCTGCTGGGGGTGAAAAGTTACTTTGGCCCCCCCCAACAACCTATCATAATTACCCCCAACCTGCATCCACCTATTGCCTTGCCACCTACCTTTCCCCCAGCCTCAACTCCACCCCCTTATTTCTCTCTCAACCCCCTTCCTCCTCCATATTACTGATGAACGGATTTTGCCCAAAATGAGGACACTCCTGCTCCTGATGCTGCCTGACCTGCTGAGCCTTTCCAGTGCCACACTTTTCAATTCTGACTCTTCCTCTTCTGCAGTCCTCACATTCTCCTAGCTCCAAGTGGGAGGAACCTCCTGCTCCAGGCTCCTAATTCTGGTCGGAAGCCAACTGACATCCACTTAGCTGCCTGAGCGTCAGAAGATCTGGTGAGCCTTCTCACTTTAATAGACCATAAGTTTCTCTCCTGCAAATACTCCCACTTCAGAAACTCCTAAGATCAGTTCCAGGGAACCAAGTTCAGAAAGGAATATTCAGAAACATTGACAACAACTTGTTACGGTCACTTTCTCAAAGATTCCAAGGAAATTGATTTGGCAGGATCTTTCCCTCCGAATTGGTTTCCAGTTACATAATTATTTATATTCAAACAATTCTTAACTTTCCATAATTTTCATTGTAACTATTGATTTTTGGTTTATGGTTACTTGCATTTATTGATTGGACTTGTTTACAAAGACTAATGCACTGGCTCAGTTACAGTTAAGTGGGGCAGCTTGTATTCACTGATTTGCTGAAGTTATAAGGAGCCTTTGTGAAACCTCACCTGGAGCATTGTGTGTGGTTTTGATCTCTTTATCTAAGGAAGAATATGGACTTGTCATAGGTGGAGTCTGAGGGAGGTTCACAAGATTAATCCCTTGGGTAGTGGGATTATTGTACAATGAGTGCTTGAGGGTACTGGGCCTGTATTTTTAAAGAATGAGAGGAGATCCCATTCTGATTTACAAAAATAATCAGATTGGTATGGAAGTTCAATCATTGAACAATTTCAAGATAATTAGATAGGTAGTCATTTTTGACTGATGTGGATTAAATGGGCCAAAGGGCCTTTTTTTGCGCTATAGATCTCTATGATTCTATAGAAATTGAGAGGTTTCTGGAAACTAATAACTTTATGAGGTGTGGAAGTAGTTTGGGAAAATTGCATTGAAGAGACAATCATGACCTAGACTAGTGGAATAACTAAGCACAGAGAATGCTGAGGAAACTCTGGCAGCATGTGTGGAAAGAAAACAGAATTAAGGTTTTAAGTCTAATGACCCTGAATGGTGGGCAGGCTTGTGGAACTGAATATATTCCAATGTTCCTAACTCCCTCACAATCACTAATTTTGTATTGTTTCCTTCTCCCCCACTGTTTCATTTTATTTTAACCATTTTCACTTTACATTTTTTTAACAAGTCTAGCAAAATAAACCTCCACTGTTCTCTGTTTCTTGACCTTTACCTTCAATTATCCATTTCCTTTCTATTTTTCCTTCTTCCAACTTTCTCTTTTGCTCATAAATAAAGAGAGGTAACAGGGAACATTGGACATAGCAATTATTCAATCCGTGCTAGAAAGCAGACAAAATCAAATGTATTTTTATAATAAATTGGCACACAGACCTGGAACTGAAAGAGAGACAGCATTGCACTTAGTCTTAGTCATGCATGGTGCTGGGAGAGATAGAATTGCTGTGCTTTCTCATTTTACTCAATACAAATTTTAAGATGCTGAATTATCAGAAAGTCAGAAAGAGAATAGCAAACAACAGCATACACAGGAGTTATAAATAGATTATTATCCCAAGTTTTTAACTCATGTGGACAATATAATTGCCAGTCCACACGCAAAAAAGAGAGGTTTCTGTCAATATTATTTTGTTGGTGTCTACAAACTGCGTGCTTTTGATTCAACATTTCCACAATTTATTCAGTAATGGAGACCACAGAAACAAAATCCGATGTTTACAATAGTGCAGTAAATGAGCTCCCCCTCGATAAAAGAAATACATTCTCAATGAGAGTTGCTGAATTGTAAATGCGAATCATGGTGTTTATGGGACAGGAAATGTGTTCCTCATCACTGATAGCTGCCTATGAAATCTATAGCTACAAAGAGTCCTTTCTGAACAGTTAATGCAAAATTGATACAGTTTGGCTCCATTTAGACCACAAGTTAGTGGTTTATGGCTTGTAGTTTCCACATATGAGGTTATCATTAGAAATCATTCACTAAGAAGTGCATGCAGTGCAGCATATTGCAAATCTTGTGAATTCTGTATGGATATTAGTTTTTCATCTATGTGTCAGCAACGCAGATTTAGCTAAGGCTCCAGGAATGTTGGTTAGAAGGGTTGTCAGGTCAGATAAAGCTGGAAGAGTTTGATGTATGTTTCTGTTGGCTATCCACCTGCATATTAATAAATCAGCTACATTAGGAAAGAAACCAGCCAGTTCCACTGGCCAAACTCACATCCATTTTTTTCCTTCTAAAATATCTCATGTTGACAACCATGACTCCAGTAGCATTTTGAATATTTAGGTTTTTGAGATGAAATTTTATTAGTAAATACGTCAAAGCAAAATCATCCAGCAATTAGGTTTAGTTGCCCAAATTGATACCTTTGATTTTCATTGCTTTTGGCATCAAAATAAATGAAGAAGGATTTTTTTAAAAAATGTAATGATTTTTAGGAGGATCAATCTAATAGCGAGGCAAAATTAAACAAAAATCAAAGAACTGAAGATGCTGGAAATCTGAAGCGAAAACTGAAATAGTTGGAGCAGTTCACCGGGTTTGACAACATAGAGTCATAGAATCATAGAGATGTACAGCATGGAAGCAGACCCTTCGGTCCAACCCGTCCATGCCGACCAGATTTCCCAACCCAATCTAGTCCCACCTGCCAGCACCCGGCCCATATCCCTCCAAACCCTTCCTATTCATATACCCATCCAGGTGCCTTTTATATGTTGCAATTGTACAAACCTCTGCCACTTCCTCCAGCAGCTCATTCCATACATGTACCATCCTCTGCATGAAAAAGTTGCCCTTTAGGTCTCTTTTATATCTTTTCCCTCTCACCCTGAAGCTATACCCTCTAGCTTCAGACCAGGGAAAAGACTTTGTCTATTTATCATATCCATGCCCTTCATAAATTTGTAAACCTCTATAAGGTCACCCCTCAGCCTCCGACGCTCCAGGGAAAACAGCCCCAGCCTGTTCAGCCTCTCCCTATAGCTCAAATCCTCCAATCCTGGTAACATCCTCATCATAAATCTTTTCTGAACCCTTTCATGTTTCACAACATCTTTCCGATAGGAAGGAGACCGGAATTGCACACAATATTCCAACAATCGCCTAACCAATGTGCTGTACAGCCGCAACATGATCTCCCAACTGCTGTACTCAATACTCTGTCCAATAAAGGAAAGCATACCAAACACAGCATTCTTCACTATCCTATCTACCCGCGACTCCACTTTCAAGGAGCTATGGACCTGCACTCCAAGGTCTCTTTGTTCAGCAACACTCCCTAGGACCATAAGACCATAAGACCATAAGACATAGGAGTGGAAGTAAGGCCATTTGGCCCATCGAGTCCACTCCGCCATTCAATCATGGCTGATGGGCACTTCAACTCCACTTACCCACATTCTCCCCGTAGCCCTTAATTCCCCGAGACAACAAGAATCTATCAATCTCTGCCTTAAAGACATTTAGCGTCCCAGCCTCCACTGCACTCTGTGGCAATGGATTCCACAGGCCCACCACTCTCTGGCTGAAGAAATGTCTCCGCATTTCTGTTCTGAATTTACCCCCTCTAATTCTAAGACTGTGTCCATGGGTCCTAGTCTCCTCACCTAACGGAAACAATTTCCTAGCATACACCCTTTCCAAGCCATGTATTATCTTGTACGTCTCTATTAAGTCTCCCCTTAATCTTCTAAACTCCAATGAATACAATCCCAGGATCCTCAGCCGTTCCTCATACGTTAGACCTACCATTCCAGGGATCGTCCATGTGAATCTCCGCTGGACACGTTCCACTGCCAGTATGTCCTTCCTGAGGTGTGGGGACCAAAACTGGACACAGTACTCCAAATGGGGTCGAACCAGAGCTTTATAAAATCTCAGTAGCACAATGGTGTTTTTATATTCCAACCCTCTTGAGATAAGTGACAACATTGCATTCGCCTTCTTAATCACAGACTCAACCTGCATGTTGACCTTTAGAGAATCCTCGACTAGCACTCCCAGATCCCTTTGTACTTTGGCTTTACGAATTTTCTCACCGTTTAGAAAGTAGTCTGTGCTTTTATTCTTTTTGCCAAAGTGCAAGACCCGCATTTGTTTACGTTGAATTCCATCAGCCATTTCCTGGACCACTCTCCCAAACTGTCTAGATCCTTCTGTAGCCTTCCCACTTCCTCAGTACTACCTGCCTGTCCACCTAACTTCGTATCATCTGCAAACTTTGCTAAAATTTCCCCAGTCCCTTCATCCAGATCATTAATATATAATGCGAACAGCTGTGGCCCCAACACTGAACCCTGCGGGAAACCGCTCATCACTGGCTGCCATTCTGAAAAAGAACCTTTTATCCCAACTCTCTGCCTTCTGTCAGACAGCCAATCCTCAATCCATCCCAGTAGCTCACCTCGAACACCATGGGCCCTCACCTTGCTCAGCAGCCTCCCGTGTGGCACCTTATCAAAGGCCTTTTGGAAGTCTAGATAGACCACATCCACTGGGTTTCCCTGGTCTAACCTACTTGTCACCTCTTCAAAGAATACCAACAGGCTTGTCAGGCATGACCTCCCCTTACTAAATCCATGTTGACTTGTTCTAATCAGACTGCTCTTTTAAGAATTTAGAAACCTCATCCTTAATGATGGATTCTAGAATTTTACCAACAACCGAGGTTAGGCTAATTAGCCTATAATTTTCCATCTTTTGTCCTTATCCTTTCTTGAACAATGGGGTTACAACAGGATCTTCCAATCATCCGCGACTTTCCATGACTCCAGTGACTCTTGAAAGATCTCAACCAATGCCTCCGCTATTTCCTCAGCCACCTCTCTCAGAACTCTAGGATGTATCCCCTCGGGGCCAGGAGATGTATCAATTTTAAGACTTTTTAGCTTTTCTAGCACTATCTCTTTTGTAATGACAACCATACTCAACTCAGCCGCCTGACTCCCTTTAATTGTTGGGATATTACTCATGTCTTCCACTGTGAAAACTGACACAAAGTACTTGTTAAGTTCTCCTGCTATTTCCGTATCTCCCATCACTAGGCTTCCAGCATCAGTTTGAAGTGGCCCAATGTCTACTTTTGTCTATAGTTTGTTTCTTATGTATTGAAAGAAACTTTTACTATCATTTCTAATATTACTGGCCAGCCTACCTTCATATTTGATCCTCTCCTTTCTTATTACTCTCTTTGTTATCCTCTGTTTGTTTTTGTAGCCCTCCCAATCTTCTGATTTCCCACTGCTCTTGGCCACTTTATAGGATCTCTCTTTATCTTTAATACATTTCCTGACTTCCTTTGTCAGCCATGGCTGTCTAATCCCTCCCTGGATAATCTTTCTTTTCTTGGGGATGAACCTCTGTACAGTGTCCTCAATTATACCCATAAACTCCTGCCATTTTTGCTCTACTGTCTTCCCCGTAAGCCTCTGCTTCCAGTCTATTTTTGTCAGTTCCTCTCTCATGCCATCATAATTACCTTTATTTAACTGTAACACCATTACATCCGATTTTGCCTTCTCTCTTTCAAACTCCAGACTGAACTCTACCATATTATGATCGCTGCTTCCTAAGGGTTCCTTACTTTAAGATCTTTTATAAGGTCTGGTTCATTGCAAAGCACTAGGTCCAGAATAGCCTGCTCCCTTGTGGTATCCATGACAAGCTGTTCCAAAAAGCCATCCTATAAGCATTCCATGAATTCCCTTTCTTTGGATCCACTGGCAACATTATTTACCCAGTCCACCTGCATATTGAAGTCTCCCATGATCACTGTGACCTTGCCTTTCTGACATGCCTTCTCTATTTCCTGGTACATGTTGCGTCCCTGGTCCTGACCACTGTTAGGAGGTCTGTACACAACTCCAATTATGTTTTTTTTGCCTTTGTGGTTCCTCAATTCCACCCACACAGACTCCACATCATCTGACGCTATGTCATTCAGTGCCATAGATTTAATAATGTTCTTAACTAACAAGGCAACCCCACCCCCTCTGCCGACCTCCCTGTCTTTTCAATAAGTTGAAAATCCTTGGAGGTTTAACTGCCAGTCCTGACCCCCCTGTAACCAAGTCTCTGTGATGCCTACCACATCATAATCATTCACTATGATCTGTGCCATTAGTTCATCTGCTTTGTTATGAATGCTACAAGCATTCAGGTAAAGTGCCTTAATGCTAACTTTCTTATCATTAGAGATATTGGAAGTCATATGATGTCCTAAGTTATCCTTGCTTTTTTCTGCATTCCCAGTCTGCCTCAATTTTAAATCCGCCTGGACACATGCTATCCTGCTGCCTGTCTTTCCATTTAACGCCATACTCCCTGTCGCTTTCACTTTTCCTTCCCCCCAACTCAGAAGTATAAAGTCCTACTGACCACCCTATTTATCCTCTTCACTAGAACATTGGTACCTGATCGGTTCAGGTGGAGACCGTCCCAACGGTACAGATCCCCACTGTTCCAAAACTGATGCCAATGCCCCATGAAGTGGAATCCCTTTTTCCCACACCAATCCCTTAGCCACGTGTTTACTTGCCTAATTTTCTTGTCCCTATGCCAATTGGCATGTGGCTCGGGCAGTAATCTGGAGATTATGACCCTTGAGGACCTGTGCTTCAATTTCTTGCCTAGTGTTTCGTAATCCCCAAACAGGTCCTCCACCCTAGTCTTGCCTATGTTGTTAGTACCAACGTGGACCACAACAACTGGATCCTCCCTCTCCTGCTCCAATATCCTTTCAAGCCGGTCAGAGATGTCCCGCACCCTGGCACCGGGCAGGCAACACACCATGCGAGACTCCCGATCCGGCTTGCAAAGGATACTATCTGTCCCCCTAATTATAGAATCCCCTATAACCACTACTTGTCTATTAACTCCCCCCTCTTGAATGGCCTTCTGCACCATGGTGCCTTGGTCAGTTGGCTCATCCTGTCCAGAGCCCTTTTCCTCATCCGAACAGGGAGCAAGAATCTCGTACCTGTTGGACAAGGTCAAGGGCTGAGGCTCCTCCACTCCTGAACTCAGGTTCCCCCTACCTGCCTCACTTACAGTCACACTCTTTTGTGCCTGATCACTAGCTGAGTGTGAATTAATTAATCTCCCAGGTGTGACTGCCTCCTGAAACAAAGCGTCCAGGTAACTCTCCCCCTCCCGGACGTGCCGCAGTGTTTGAAGCTCAGATTCCAGATCATCAACTCTGATTCGGAGTTCTTCCAGCAACCAACACTTGCTGCAGATGTGGTCACTGCCATTCACAATGGGATCAGCCAGCTCCCACATCATACAGCTACAGCACATCACCTGCCCAGCCATCTCTGCTTAGTTAATTAATTATTTAGTTACTTTATACAAGTTTGAGTTAGAATACTTTCTGATACCTCTCTGCTATAGTCTTTCCCTAAAAAAAGAATTAATATATATACACACACAAAAACAAAGTACATTTTTAACCAGTCACTGGTAAAGAAATAGAAAATCCTTACCTTAAAAAAAAGTGTAGTTAAGGAGGTTAGAGGAGGAGGGTGGGTGGGAGATACTACAGGTGTAGAATCTCGGGTTTAGCCGCCTTCCTGATTTATATACTCACTGCTGCTCCCACTCAAATGACCGTTGGTGTCGTAGGGTGAGTATTTATACTCACTGCTTTCCTTCCTGGCTGCCCCTCTGGTAGACGTCACTTCCCCTGCTGCTCCTCCTCTTTCTGTGAAGAGAGAGGAAAAAAACACCGCTGCCCGCTACAAGTAAGTAATTTTAAAACAAACTGTCTTACCTAAGCTGTAGTCTTCTGGGTTCGTTTTTCCTGATTTATATACTCACTGCTGCTCCCACTCAAAACCTTAGTTTTGAGGACCTTACCATTAAGTGTATAAGTCCTGCTAAGATTTGCTTACCCAAAATGTAGCACCTCACATTTATCTGAATTAAACTCCATCTGCCACTTCTCAGCCCATTGGCCCATCTGGTCAAGATCCTGTTGTAATCTGAGGTAACATTCTTCACTATCTATTACACCTCCAATTTTGTCATCTGCAAACTTATTAACTACACCTCTTATGTTCACATCCAAATCATTTATGTAAATGACAAAAAGTAGAGGACCCAGCACCGATCCTTGTGGCCCTCCATTGGTCACAGGCCTCCAGTCTGAAAAAAAACCCTCCACCACCACCCACTGTCTTCTACCTTTGAGCCAGTTCTGTATCCAAATGGCTAGTTCTCCCTTTATTCTGTGAGATCTAATCTTGCTAACCAGTCTCCCATGGGGAACCTTGTCGAACGCCTCACTGAAGTCCATATAGATCACATCTACTGCTCTCCCCTCATCAATCCTCTTTGTTACTGCTTCAAAAAACTCAAATCAAGTTTGTGAAGACATAATTTCCCACGCACAAAGCCATGTTGACTATCCCTAATCAGTCCTTGCCTTTCCAAATACAGGTACATCCTGTCCCTCAGGATTCCCTCCAACAACTTATCACCACTGAGGTCAGGCTCACTGGTCTATAGTTCCCTGGCTTGTCCTTACCACCCTTCTTAAACAGTGGCACCACATTAGCCAACCTCCAGTCTTCCAGCACCTCACCTGTGACTATCGATGATACAAATATCTCAGCAAGAGCCCCAGCAATCACTTCTCTAGCTTCCCACAGAGTTCTAGGGTACACCTGATCAGGTCCTGGGAACTTATCCACCTTTATGCATTTCAAGACATCCAGTACTTCGTCCTCTGTAATATGGACATTTTGCAAGGTGTCACCATCTATTTTGCTACTTTCTATATCTTCCATATCCTTTTCCACAGTAAGTACTGATGCAAAATACTTGTTTAGTATCTCCCACATTTTCTGCAGCTCCACACGAAGGCCGCCTTGCTGATCTTTGAGAGGCCCTATTCTCTCCCTAGTTACCCTTTTGTCCTTAATGTATTTGTAAAAACCCTTTGGATCCTCCTTAACTCTATTTTTCAAAGCTATTTCATGTCCCCTTTTTGCCCTCGTGATTTCCCTCTTAAGTATACTCCTACTGCCTTTATACACTTCTAAGGATTCATTCGATCTATCCTATCTAAACCTGACATATGCATCCTTCTTTTTCTTAACCAAACCCTGAATTTCTTTCGTCATCCAGCATTCCCTATACCTACCAGCCTTTCCTTTCACCCTAACAGGAATATACTTTCTCTGGACTCATGTTATCTAATTTCTGAAGGCTTCCTATTTTCCAGCCATCCTTTTACCTGCGAACATCTGCCCCCAATCAGCTTTTGAAAGTTCTTTTCCAAACCCAAAAGACTGTTCACTGGCCATCTGGCGAACGAGCCTTTCCCCCCGGAGGTCATCCTGGCACTGGGTATCTGTGGGTAGAAAGCAGAGTCAACATTTTGCATCTAAAGCAGGGTCACTGGACTCGAAAGTTACTTCTGCTTTCCCTCCACTGATGCTGCCAGAGCTGCTGAATTTCTCCAGCTTTTTCTGTCTCTGTTTGTGACAAAATGAAATGCTGGCACACTTAGGAGCGTTCATCGAGTTAAGTGAAGACCGTTTAGAAAAAGCTGAGTAATATCCTTGAATACGCATCATTATGAAATGTGTCCCCCTATTTTTGGTACTTCAGATTATGAATTGTTTGCAACAACATGCATTTATGTAACATCTTTAACATAATAAGTCATCCCGAAATACTTTAGAAAAGCACAATCAGACAACAAAATGGCCAAACATTAGGGAGATATGATAGGAATTTGGTATAGGACATTGTTATCAAGGCATGTCTTCTAGTAAGAAGGGAAAGTAACAAGGCACAGGAGTTCAGTAAAGTGGTGGGGTGTGGTTGTGTAATGGTATTGTCACTGGACTGGTAACCCAGAAATTCAGTATAATTCTCTGAGACACCAGTTTGAATGTCACCATGGCAGAAAGTTGTATAAATGGAAATAAAGCAAGCCTGATTGCAACCATGTCAATTGATGTAAAAAAATGATCTGATTCATTACTGTCCTTAAGGAAGGGAAATCTGCCATTCTTCCTTATTCTGGCCTACATGTGACTCCAGACCCACAGCAATGTGGTTGACTTTTAACTGCCCTCTAAAATGCAAACCCCTCATTTCAAGTGGTAATGAGGAAAGAGCAATAAATGTTAGACTAGCCAATGATGTCCACATCCCAATCATAAATAAAACATTTCCAGAGGTTAAGACCAAAGGAGCTGAAAATGCAGCCATTGATGGTAGGCTCGGAATTGGAAGGACACTGAGATCTGGGATGACTCCATATTGTTACTCACCTTGTTTTCAGCTATCATGTGCCCTTTACGTAGAGTACCGCCGATTATAAACTTCAAAGATCATACCTTGGTGAAACACATACCTGTTCACACAATAGTTCCTCTAAAACGACATTGGGCCTGAATTTGTTTTCATCTTTGTCAATGGGGGAGCATAGGTTTGTTCCATACATTAGAATGGAACTATTCACAAACAGGTCTCCATCCTATTGTCAGATGGACAGAATTTCTAGTTCAGCTTATGGAAAGAAACCAACTCTCCAACCAATTCCTCAGCAGGAGGATAGTTTCAGACAGACGTATTAGCATCATAGGGTAAATCATTGTTCTTATAATCTGAGTGGTAATCCAGAAGAATCGATCATGTGACTTGACGAGGATGGGTGAACCACTCCACCAGGACATGAAGGTAAACACATATCATTGTACATTCCAGTTCCTGCATTATTCTTCTTTGAACTTGCATTTGGGAAAACTGGCATTGATAGGGTTGGGTTGGGGGTTGGGGCGGTGGGGGGGGGGGGGGGGTGGTGCGCAAGGATCTAACAATGAATCAGCAACATCTCTGCTCTTCAGCAGCCTTCTTAGAAGCTGACAGTAGTCCAAGTAACTGCTCAAATAAAAGTGGAAACCCTCTTACCCATGCAAATCAAGGTCCTAAGCAGATGCAGGTTTTAATGATAAATATCACATGGACAAAGTATTAATCCCCACAGTCAGGACCATGTATATTGGTGTTCCACACAGGAAAACATCAGAAAAAATAGCATTCATAGTTAATAAATTTTTTGTAGAACTTTAGTTATGTGAAGGGAGTAGAGGAGCTGGGATTGTTTTCCATGCAGCAAAGTTGAAGGGACCTGTTCAAAATTATGAAGAGTTTTGACAGCGTAAATAAGGAGAAACTATTTTTTTACTGGCAATAGTGTCAGTAACAAGATGATACTAAGGTAATGACTAAAGAGCCAGAGTTAAGATGAGACATTTGTTTTACACAGTGAATTGTTTTGATCTGAAACCTACAGACTGAAGGGTGATAGCTGCAGAATTTTCATTAGGGACTATGATGTGCATTTTAATGGGGAAAAATAATTGCAAGACCATGGGGCAGAGCAGAACAATGGGCCTTCTCCTTTGGTTGCATCAGCAGTACAGAATCACTTCCCATATTCCACTGGGGTGCCCAATAACTGAACAGACCTCTGTTTAATTTCGGCAGAAAGACCATAGATGATTGTCTTTGCCCACTGTGCCTTGGTGACAACTGCCCCAAGCTTTAGTGCGTCCATCAGCATGTAATCCTGGGCCTTGAAATGTGCCAGTCTGCCACACTTGGTTAAGGTCAACTCCTTGCCCTGGAAGACCAACAAGCTTCGGGCAGACCAAAAACCAGATCATCTGTTTTTGTGACATTGATTGTGGGTTAGATTTTGATCAGGGCACCAGGTATAACTCACATGTAGTTCCTTCTTGGGCTGTTTTACATCAACCTGAACAGGCAGCTGAGGTCTCAGTTTAACGTCTCACCAAGAAGATGCCACCTCTGACATCATAATGCTCCCTCAGTACGAAACTGGAGTGTCAGCCTTGGCTTTTAGGTGCTCAAAGCCTCAAGTGGAACTTGAAGCTGGGACTCTGTGGCTCAGAATGAGTGAGGTAGCAATTGAACCACAGCTGATACAAATTGGATAACTCTTGCAAAGGACCAGAACAGGCAAGATGGATTGAATGACCTCTTTCTGTGCTTCATCATGGTCATGACATGCCTCCTATTCCAATAGCATTTATACAGTCTATTGTTTATTGCAAGAATATACTTTTATTTATAAAAACATCTTTCTATATGTACATAGTCACTAACGCAGTTTGGCTCTGTACAGTAGCACATGTATCCAACAAACAAATCGAAGGCATCTCTTACTTTTCCAAGACAGTTTTCACATGCATTTGAGACTAAATCTGATAACTGAACAGACCCCATCTACCTTTGGCAGAAAGACCTTTCCCCACTGCACCTTGGTGGCAGCTCTCCCAAGCTTTAGCGCGTCCCTCAGCACGTAGTGCTGGACCTTGGAATGTGCTAATCTGCAACACTCAGTCAGGGTCAACTCCTTGCTGTGGAAGACCAACAAATTTTGGGCAGACCAAAGAGCATCTTTCACCAAGTTGATGGTCCCCGAGGTTCAGTCAATGGTTGTCTCGGTGTGAGTCCCGTGGAACAGAGTTTAGAGCACATAGTCCTGTGTCACGGAGCTGCACAGGAGGAACATCAAAAAAAAATTACATCTCTCTCCAGACTTCCATTGCCAAGGCACACTACAGAAGGAGATGTGTAACAGTCTCTATAGCCCCCTCACCCTGCCTCCACCCGCAGCTGCTTTGAGGACAGCTGTGGTGGCGCAGAGAGTCCAGAGGTATAAAAAGGATCTCATGGGGATGCCCTTCTCATCATCAGTCAAGCGATGTCTTGGTGCTTGTTGTAAAGTTCTGCTGATGAAGCATTCTGCCAAATGACTTTGACAGTCTGGTCAGAGAACAACCCGACAGGATCTCCTGCCTCCTTTTCCCGCAGGGTCTCGAGAACATTATATCCTGAAGGACTTGTAGTCAAAGCTGTTTCTCTGTGCACATTTCTCCATGAAGGACTGGTGATACAGAATGGTCCAACTGCTTGGGGCGTTCTGTAACAACAAGGTCAGTCCCATCCTTTGCAACACCGGGGACAGATAGAACCTCAGTATGTAGTGACACTTGGCTTGATGCAGCCACGCATGGTTTACATGTCTCACCCTCGAAATAAGTGGGCAAGTCATAGTTTCACCAATGCTCCTATCAGGTCAGTAAGATCTAAAAGCAGTGTTTAATGCAGTTACTGCAAAACCTTAATGACAGTGTCAGAATTCCAACTCAATCAATTAAGGATTCTGCTTCCCACCACAATGTGCAAGGAAGGGTACAGGGCAGAGTGTCTAATAAAAAAACAACTTTGAAGGGTAAGACAGGAACACACTAACCCTTATTTACCAACGTGGAGTTGCTTCCAGTTTTTGAATCACGACCAATTAAATACAACTTGCTCACAGCATGAATAGTAATGTTTATCTAACCCTCTAATTACTAAAGAATGACAAATACTCAAACAATAAACATAGCAAGATTATAGGCTTTGAAAATTCACTTTCCAAACATTAAATTTCACTTCATCAGCTGTGCATGTCTCCAGAACACAATTTTAATCTGTAACATTCATGAAAAGTAATGAAGAGGGCTATTCACTTCTGGGATATTTATACAATAGAACCATTCAAGACAAAGCAATTCTGTAATAATCAGGAGTCCCAGTTTGACAGAATGTATCCCCTTTTACATTGTGGGGTGGATCCGCAGCATTGGAAGAGAACCACAAAAAGAACAGTGTATGTGCAAGCAGGCACAAGCACAAATGTTTGAAAGTTGTGGTTTACAACTTTTCAGCATCACTAGGGACAGGCTGGCATCTGGCTTGAACATCCCGACAAGCCCTCCGCACTAAGCCCGGGAAGTGGCATTGAAGGCATTGCTTGTCTTGTGTCCTTGGTACCATTGCTACTTCCTGGACACAAAGCATATTTTGTACCGTAGTTGAATGGAATTTTTGAACTGCCAGAGTACTGCCACCAAAAAATCAGTAACGAATGTTAGTAATTGACAGTCCAGGTTAGCAGCTAAACATCACGTCACTGCTCAAACCCAAACTTAATGTGCACAATGCTGCAGGAGGTCTGCTAGTTTTGATTTTAAAAAATTGATCCTACTGATCAGGAAGGGACCATGTCCAATGCGCAGTTTGTGCAGAGTTAATCTAAGCCAGGTAGGTGGTTTGATAGCTCATGGAGGGCGGGGAAAATTAGACAGCATCACCACTCCAGGTCAGTGACCACCAGCCACTGCATAGGTGCAGATGTAAGTTAAGGGTAAGGTCAGGTTGAGTTGTGAAGTAGTCAACTGACATTGATAATATGTATGCATGAAGCAACAGCATTTGGATATGTGATGGTGATGGAGAATTATGTGTGTGGGGAATTGATGTCTGTAGGTGAAAGGAGTAATTATGTGGATCTTTTTGATAAATTTAAACTGTAAACTACTTGAAGAGTCAAAACTATATATATTCCAAATGAATTGAAAGTCACGCAGATATTGTTAAATCCTCTAATTCTTAGGATTGTCTGGGAAAGCTGATAGAAGCAGCAAGCTCACAATCTCAAGATACACAAGTCAGTCATGACTATTCTCCAGAGGGAAGGTACTCCAAATAAATAAAGAGAAGTGACATTTTGGTAGGGGGAGGTGGTCACTGTGGTTTGAAACTCTTACAATTTGAGATTTTATCCATTGACATTCATGTTTTTACTAAACCTGATTGCTCTTGATACTTTTTGAATTTCAAGCATTAAAATAATGCTATTTTACACCAAACAGAACTGTTAATATTGTACAAATACCAGCTGGCTATGGCTCTTGACAATTTGTACAATAGTTGAATTATTTTTATCTTAATGTAACCAGGTTCTCAATGTTTATTTGTTGCTTGGCAATGGCATTGCACAATGTCCTATTTATTTACTGCACAGTTTGCAGTAAAAGCTGCAGCAATCTGAAGGGATTGAAAAGCAATACCCAGTAAGTGTTAGCTTTTCATTTGACTTTGTTTTAGAAATATCAGTGGTTCACTTTCCAAACTGCAAACAGATGGTCAGGAACACCTCCCATGGGAATCTTTTTAAAAGGGCACTGGACTAAAAATGACTTTTCAAACGGTCCCATTATAAAGATAATCTTAAACTCCAGCACATTTGCACTGTCTGAATAGTAGCAACATGAGTTTGTAAATGCCTGTACCAGTTTTATGTTTGGTTGAGTCAGTGAAAGTGGTTCTGCATGTGACAAGCATTGACGTGGACTCACCCTGTTCCCTTAATTAATCATAGAACTTATCAGGGAGGCATAAAGCATCTTTCATCTAACTCTTTTGGTGCTTGTTTATTCCTGTGAACTCTGAATACCCAGTCAAAATTCATGTTGGTTTCCAGAAGTAATATTGATCATTTTATTCAAGTAATTTCATTCTGTCTGCAACCTTTCAGGAACAAACTGTAGTGGTGCTTAGATTCTGGGTTACAGGATGACTAACATTTTACCTGGTTCTCAGATTTCAAGGTAACAACTGATCTTGTAGCTCTGTAAACATATCAGGATCTTCCACTTACCAGTTCTCTTATTTTGTAATTCTCAAATATTGTACATTAGTTTATCAACTCTATCTACTCCAATCTCAGCGTTGCTGCCAGATCAGATCTCTCACACTGCCTTTCTCACAGATATCAAAGGTTTTCCCACCTTTTAAATTTTTAAACCTCAGACATTTAATTGTATCTTGAGCCCCAGCCTCTGGCTCCACAGTAATCCTATTGCAAAGGCATGTTGAACACCTTAAATGATGTACAGGATTCTAAAGATCCATTTTTATTCTCCAGGGAAAAAGGGCACTTAATCTCACTCAGGATTTTACATTTGATCATTAAAGCTCTCTATTGTCTTTTTGATCTAATGTAAGGCTAAAAGACGACTGACGTGGAATTTAATTTGGTTCACGAGAAAGTGCTTCATCTGGATCCTAGTGCCTTATTTTGTCAATTCAAGAATGCTGAATGCTTGGTCAAATGACTGTGAATGGAACGTTGTTGTACAGACATTATTTATGAACATTAGTCCCCATCCAAATGCATTTTCATATTATTACAAGTGTATTCAAGTATTATGAGTTTTGCACCATTGTATAACTTGTGAAAACATACTCATGTACATGTTTGCCAAGCCTTTTATAAATAAAATATATTTGCTTCATTTCTTATTGGTGTTACCAACCTATTTTTAACCTGACTATGGACATTTTTTTTTGTTTGGAGCATCAAGAATTATATAGAGAGATATATAATTCTTATTGTGAATATATATAATAGTTTTTGACATGAGATCATTATTTTTAAAAAGTCAACAATAGATTAACCACTCACTTACATCTCCACCAATGCTGAACCTCCTCCTAACACCTTTGAAATATTTTTGGATTTGATTTGATATATTGGATATAGGTTTGCTCACTGAGTTGGAAAGTTCATTTTCAGATGTTTCATCACCATACTAGGTAACATCTTCAGTGAGCCTCCAGACAAAGCATTACTGAGTATTCCTGCTCTCTACTTATATGTTTGGGTTTCTTTGGGTTGCTGATGGTGGTGTGTGGTGATGCCATTTCCTGTAGTGATGTCACTTCCTATGGTGAAGTCACTTCCTGTTCCTTTTCTCAGGGGGTGGTGGATGGGGTCTAATTCGATGTGTTTGTTGATAGAGTTCCAGTTGGAATGCCATGCCTCAAGGAATTCTCATGCATGTCTCTGTTTGGCTTGTCCTAGGATGGATGTGTTGCCCCAGTCGAAATGGTGTATGTAAGGACATCAGTGAGAGAAGGTCATGTCGTTTTGTGGCTAGCTGGTGTTCATGTATCCTGGTGCTAATTTTCTGCCTGTTTCTCCAATGTAGTGTTTGGTACAATCCTTGCACAGTATTTTGTAAATGACAATAGTTTTGCTTCTTGTCTATATAGGGTCTTTCAAGTTCATTAGCTGCTGTTTTAGTGCGTTGGTGGGTTTGTGGACTACCATGATGCCAAGGGGTCTGAGTAGTCTGGCAGTCATTTCCGAGATGACTTTGATGTAGGGGAGAGTGGTTAGGGTTTCTGGACGTGCTTTGTCTGCTTGTTTGAGTTCATTGCTGGTCAGCATCATGGTAGCCCACAAACCCACCAACACACTAAAACAGCAGCTAATGAACTTGAAAGACCCTATACAGACAACAAGCAAAACTAATGTCATTTACAAAATACCATGCAAGAACTGTAACAAACACTACATTGGACAAACAGGCAAAAAAACTAGCCACCAGGATACATGAACACCAACTAGCCACAAAACGACATGACCCTCTCTCACTAGCATCCTTACATACAGATAACGAAGGACACCACTTCAATTGGGACAACACATCCAACCTAGAACAAGCCAAACAGAGACATGCACGAGAATTCCTAGAAGCATGGCATTCCAACCGGAACTCTATCAACAAACATTGACTTGGAGCCGATTTACCACCCCTGAGAAAAAAAACCGGAAATGACATCACCAACCCAAAGAAACCCAAACATATAAATAGAAAGCAAGAATCATCAGCAATGCTTTGTCTGGAGGCTCAAAGAAGATGTTACCTAGTATAGTGGCGAAAAGTTCCTCAGCGAGCAAGCCTACATCCAGAACCTCAACCTGAGCTACAAATCTTCTCAAAACTCGCTGATTTGATATATTATTGTCACAGATACCTAGGTACAGTGATAAGTTCTGTTCTGCATACAGTATAGGCAGATCATACCAAACAAAGTGCATTAGGCTAATAGAACAGGACAAAGAATACAATGTTACAGCTGCAGAGAAGGCACACAAAGTGTGAGATCAGCATTAAATTTAAAATTTGAGATGTCCATTTAGAAATCTGTTAACAGTCGGGAAGAAGCTGTTTTTGAATCTGTTGGTTCGTGTGTTTAAACCTTTGTATCTTCTGCCTGATGGAAGAGGTTGGAAGATATTATAAGCAGGATGAGAGGGATCTTCCAGAGTCAGTGAGAAGTATGGATGCAGTCAATGGATGGAAGAAAGCAAGGACTTCAGATGCTGGAGAGTCAGGAATGAAAGACTTATGCCTGAAACATTGACTCTCCTGCTCTTCAGATGCTACCTGACCTGCTATGCCTTTCCAGAGTCACATATTTTGACTCTCAATGGGCGGAAGGTTGGCTTGCATAATGGATTGAGCCGTGTTCACAATTCTCCGCTATTTCTTCTGGGGTGGGGGGGTGAGTAGGTAGTGATAACGACAACCCACACATTTCACTTTGGTACCGCAGCCACCTTGCCAACACCACCAACAGTTCCGGCTCCAGGACTACCACTGCCAGGAAACCCTGCTGTAGGTATCACCACTGCCAAGGCTCCAAGTTCCAGCCTTCTATTGCCAGGAATCTCTGCTCCAGGTATCACTGCCACCAAGAGTCCAGACTCTGGGCCAACTAATGACAGGAGCACCTGCTCTAGGCACTGTTGCCGCTTGGAGTCCTTACTCCAGACACCGCCACCATCAAGAGTCCAGCCTCCAGGCCTACCGCCACCAGGAGGTTGCCGGAAGGAATACAAGACCTCAAGGCCAAAGCAGTTGAAAGCACAATGCCAATGGTGGAACATTAAATCCTAACCCTAACCCTGTTCCTAACCCTAATTAAACACAGGATGCTCAAGAGTTCTGAAGTAGAGGAACACAGTTAACTCAGATGGTGTGGGGCTGGAGGAGGGCAGGGGTGGAATTAGAGAGAACAGTGAAGCCATGGAGGAATTTGAAAACAAAGATAAGAATATTAAAATCAAGGAGCTGTTCTACCAAAGGTCAATGAGGGTCAACAAGCACAGGGTGAATGGGTAAACAGGACCTAGAGCACGTTAGAAAATGGCAGTCGTGACTTAGAGGGTAGAGTACAGGTAACTGGCCAAGGTTGCATGAGAACAGTCAAGTAAGTGAATTATGTGGCTGGAACCAAAGACAATGGTTTCAGTCTTTTTAATATTCAGTTGGAAGACATTTCTACTCATGCAGTACTGGATATCAGAGAGGCAGGTTAACCATTTCGAGATGAAGGTGGTGTGAGTGAGGTAATGGCGAAGTACAGTTGGGGTGCCATTGCAGAACATGTAAAACTAATGCTGTGCTTTCACAAGAACTTTCACAAGATGTTGCCATGTGATAAAAAAGACCCATGTCAAGAGCTACCAGACAATCTGATGGCCAGAGGCCCTCTGCTCCTATCAGTGCCACCAGGAGCAATGGTCATGACTGGGACTGCAACAGGCCTCATTAAGAGTTTTTGGTGGAGCCAACTGGAGACAAATGGGTGTGGGGTAACATCAAAACAGGCTGGCAGGCACTGACAACATGAGAGGAAGGGATCAGTGGCTAGATTGGATGGGGCATCAAGGGGAGGACAAAACAGTGGTGGGATTAAGGCATGGGAATAGTTTCCTCTAAAAGAAATAGAGGACTAGTAAAGGAGGCAACCCCAAATCTCACACACCTCTCTCTCCCCTCCCTCCACCTCCTCCCACCACAGCCTTAATGGTGGTATGGGGTGGATTTCTCACACATTACCAGCCTTAGCATGTACTAGATCCTCACTCTGTGGAACAGCAGTGGAAATGGGAAGTGACTATTACATGGCTGGTAATCAGCCACTGAATAACATTAATTTGGCTTAAGGGCTGACTGACGCTTCCCTGTTGCTTGTTAAATTGTGCCAGGGCAGAGGTAGGTAGGCACCAGAAAGACAACACCACCATCACCCTCCCACCTGTCTGCAATACCCTCTGCAGGCCAAGGTAACATCCTGTCCGTAAGCTTCCATCTGCAGATTCAGATCCACTCCCCTCCCTTCTCACTTATTTGATTCTATTTTCTATTCTCACTTAAGATATCTGCTTATCTCATTCTTCAACTCTGACAAAGAGAACGTGTCCAAAACATCTTGACCTCCTCACAAGTATCATATTGCCAACATACTTTCTTTACATTTTCATCTTTGTTAGTATCTATTTTCCCTGTGCAATGCACTATATTACAGCACAACAATCACACTTAGGTCCTTTGATTCTGTGGTTACGTTTGCCTTAATGATTCTATTCCCTTGTGTTTGGTGTACCCCTTGTTCCCCCTTTATGTCTTATTCATTGTTTAACTCTTGCCTTTATCTTGACTCTAATTTCCCTCATCTCTTTAATTGAATACTCAAGCCTTTATAACAAAAATATGCAGTGTCCATAATATGCATCTGATATTTCTCAGAGAAAAGGGCACAACATGTTACAGAAAATTCATATGCATTTTCACCTTAGTATTTCAAGCTCTCTGAACAGCTCCATCTTCACCTTCTGCACAAGGAAATATCATTACTGCTGTCTGAGATCTTACCATGAGTAAATATGCAGTGCCTACTACCCTTACAATGCAAACAAATCAAGTATTTGAGCAAACATTAGTGTATGTAGTGAATTAAAAGATCATGTTGAAATACATAGGTTTGTACAGTTGTGACACTTGATCAGTTTGTTCAGTTGTGAATTTCCCAGTCTGGCAAACAGAAAGCTCACTTCTCCTTTCTGTTTAAATCTCCCTGTCAACTCCAAGGTGACTTACTGCTTAACAATTGCCCCTTCCTTCACACCAACAGCTCCGCTAATCACCTCATGACAATCTTGTTTCCACACTTGACACCAAGTCACAGAACGTCACAGCACAGAAATAAGTCATTCAGCCTTTTAATTCATATTCAGCACGCGAACTATGACATCTTGAAACTTGCTGATTTGAACAGGAAACACAGAAGAATAAATACTCCCTGAAGGGCTATGTAGTCACAAATAAAGAGTTCTGTGATATGTTGCAATGTGATTAACACCCAAATATTTTAACACCCACCGCAATAAAACTGCTACAACTGGTTAGCTTTCACACCTATAGATAGTAATGATTTGGACATTTGCAAGTATGTAAACCACTCCAGTGACAAGTATTATTTATTGTTACCATGTGCACCATGACAAATTACTCTGTCAACATTGGGGTTTCTTGCAAACCAATGTCAAGACACCAAGGTAAACTCATTTTTGATGTTATTCTTACATGTCCTTAACAGGTCAGGAAGTGATTTAACACTTCCATGAAATAGGTAATTAGACCACATGCCTAGTTTCTCAGACTTTTACTGTCTGGCACCTAAACCAGTTTGCGAAGTCTGGAGCATTCCAGATTGCTTTAGAGTGTAGTTCATGTAATGAGCATCATTTAACATCTATATTTTTCTTGTCTGCCTTTGAAGAAACATTTTAAGGCTAACTGAGCAATGGATACATAAAATAGATTCCCAGCAAAATATTTGAAGCTAAGACAATGTAAAAACAATTGGTATTTCCATAGCACATTTAACACAGTAAAATATCCCAAAGTGCATCATCAAACACAATTAGACAATGATCAGAATTAAGACTAATTGGAGCAGATGACCTGGTTAAGGGTGTCGGCTTTAAAGTGCATCTTAAAGGAACAAAGAAAGGGTTAGGAGTGAAAATCTGGAGTCAAGAGTGTGGTGCTGGAAAAGCACAGCAAGTCAGGCAGCATCCGAGGAGCAGGAAAATCAACGTTTCAGGCAAAAGCCCTTCATCAGGAATGAGGCCGGGAGCCTCAGAAGTGGAGAGATAAATGGGGGGGGTGTGGGGTTGGGGGAAAGTTAGCTGAGAGTGCGATAGGTGGATGGAGGTGGGGGTAATGGTGGTATGTCAGAGAGGAGGATGGAGTGGATAGGTGGAAAGGAAGATGGACAAGTAGGACAGGTCATGAGGGCGGAGCTGAGCTGCAAGGTTGGAACTGGGGGAAGGTTGGGGGAGGGGAAATGAGGAAACTCGTGAAATCCACATTGATGCCATGAGGTTGGAGGGTCCCAAGGCAGAAGATGAAGTATTCTGCCTCCAGGCGTTGGGTGGTGAGGGAGTGGCGATGGAGGCGGCCCAGGATCTGCATATCCTTGGCAGAGTGGGAGGGGGAATGGAAGTGTTCAGCCATAGAGCGATGGGGTTAATTGGTGCGGGTGTGTACTCGCAGAGCACTTTAGGGAACATCTCCAGAATACCTGCACCAAGCCACCCCACCGCCCTGTAGCCAAACACTTTAACCACCCCCCCCCCCCACCCCACCCCACCACCTCCCATTATGGTTTAAGTGAAGTGGAATCTTCCAAATTCTCTGCCTTTAATGGGTTATTTTGGAAAATTCCAGATGGAAGGGAATTACTCATCAGAATCTTCAATTTCCCAGAGAATTCCCATGAAGTCTGCTACATCTGCAATCCTGCTGGTTCCAAGCAAGTCCAGTCTGCGCTACTCTTAGAACTATCTGACTATTGGAACATCCATGGGAATACAATAATATAACACTGTCATGATTCACTGGGGTAATGCACTGGAAAACAAACTTGACTATTGCCAGAGTCTTTAAAAAATGAAAATACACAGAAATCCCCTATTCACCTGCTCTTTGAATCTAGGGTGACTGAAATCACGAAGCAGGTTTCTTTACTATAACTGTTTACTTATCTAGCTATATAAGTAAACAGTTATGAACCATTAGTATATAACTCTACTAACCAACATTCTAATCCCATTATGATTTCCCCTTTACACAAATACACATATAAGGAAAACATAGTCAAGGAAGAAAAGTACGCAGGCATTATGGATGGAGGGACAACTGGGAATGCAGTCCAGATTTACAGGATCTGCTGAGGTGTGCTGATCAGAATGCGACTTCTTGCTCTTCCTTCTCCAGATATTTCCATTGGTTTGCAAGAGGCAAAGAATGACTGGTTCACACTTATAAAAGTTTTCTGATTTATCAGTTAAAAGTTATGGCTTACAGCAACTGCTGGAGTAAAAATAAATTGATTTCCTTCGGGCCGTAAATGGCTTTTACTGCGGAGAACACTGAGAGGCCCTGAGCTGGTGGAGGTCTGAATGAGTCTCTGCACATTGTTCACAGCCTTAGGCTACCTGAGAACCTGTGACAACTGGAAGGCCTTTGTCATCAATACTGGTCAATAATCCACAAACCAATCAGCTACTTAAGAGTCATAAAGTCACAGAGACGTAGAACTGTACAGCATGAAAACAGATCCTTCAATCCAACACATCCATGCCAACCAGAGATCTTAAATTAATCTAGTCCTATTTGCCAGCATTTGGCCCTTATCCCTCCTATTCATATACCCATTCAGATACCTGATAAATGTTGCAATTGTACCAGCCTCTCCCACTTCCTCTGGCAGCTCATTCCAACCACACACCACCCTTTGCATGAAAACGTTGTTCCTTAGGTCCCTTTTATATCTTTCTCCTCTCACCTTAAACCTCTGCCCCCTAGTTTTGGACTCCCCCACCCCAGGGAAAAGACTTTGTCTCTTTAGAGTCAAGACTGTGGTGTTGGGAAAGCAGGTCAGGCAGCATCCGAGGATCAGGAAAATCGATGTTTCAGGCAAAAGGCCTTCATCAGGCTTTTGCCCGAAATGTTGATTTTCCTGCTCTCGGATGTTGCCTGACCTGCTGTGCTTTTCCAGTACCACACTCTTGACCCTAATCTCCAGCTTCCGCAGTACTCACTTTTGCCACTTGTCTCTTTAACCTATCCATACCCCCCATTGTTTTATGAACTTCTATAAGGTCATCCCTCAGCCTCCAATGCTCCAGGGAAATCAGCCCCAGCCTTTTCAGCCTCACCCTTTAGCTCAAACCCTCCAACCCTGGTAACATTCTTGTAAATCTTTTCTGAAGCCTTTCAAGTTTCACAACATCCTTTCTACAGCAGGGAGACCAGAACTGAACTCAGCATTCCTAATCAATATCCTGTACAGCCACAACATGACCTCCCAACTTCTATACTCAATGCACTGACCAATAAAGGAAAGCATACAAAATATCTTCTTCTCTAGGCAAGGTACGAAGGTAAACTGGCCAAGAATATAAAGGAGGATAGTAAAAGCTTTTTTAGGTATGTCCAAGGCAAAAAAATGGTTAGGACAAAAATTGGGCCCTTGAAGACAGAAGCAGGGGAATATATTACTGGGAACGAAGAAATGGCAGAGGAATTAAATGGGTACTTCAGATCTGTGTTCACTGGGGAAGACACAAGCAATCTCCCTGAGGTAACAGTGGCTGAAGGACCTGAACTTAAGGGAATTTCTATTTGCCAGGATTTGGTGTTGGAGAGACTGTTAGGTCTGAAGGTTGATAAGTCTCCGGGACCTGATGGCCTGCATCCCAGGGTACTGAAGGAGGTGGCTCGGGAAATTGTGGATGCTCTGGTGATTATTTTCCAGAGTTCAATAGAATCGGGGTTGGTTCCTGAGGATTGGAGGGCGGCTAATGTTGTGCCACTTTTTAAGAAGGGTGGGCGGGAGAAAGCAGGAAATTATAGACCAGTTAGTCTGACCTCAGTGGTGGGAAAGATGCTGGAGTCTATTATAAAGGATGAAATTACGGCACATCTGGATAATAGTAACAGGATAGGACAGAGTCAGCATGGATTTATGAAGGGGAAATCATGCTTGACTAATCTTCTTGAATTTTTTGAGGATGTAACTCGGAAGATGGACGAGGGAGATCCAGTGGATGTAGTGTACCTGGACTTTCAGAAAGCTTTTGATAAAGTCCCACACAAGAGGTTAGTGAGTAAAATTAGGGCGCACGGGATTGGGGGCAAAGTACTAGATTGGATAGAGAATTGGTTGGCTAATAGGAGACAAAGGGTAGTGATTAACGGCTCCATTTCGAAATGGCAGGCAGTGACCAGTGGGGTACCGCAGGGATCCGTGCTGGGACCGCAGCTTTTTACAATATATGTAAATGATATAGAAGATGGTATCAGCAATAACATTAGCAAATTTGCTGATGACACAAAGCTAGGTGGTAGGGTGAAATGTGATGAGGATGTTAGGGGATTACAGGGTGACCTGGACAAGTTAGGTGAGTGGGCAGATGCATGGCAGATGCAGTTTAATGTGGATAAATGTCTGGTTATCCACTTTGGTGGCAAGAACAGGAAGACAGATTACTACCTCAATGGTATCAAATTAGGTAAAGGGGCTGTTCAGAGAGATCTGGGTGTTCTTGTCCACCAGTCAATGAAGGCAAGCATGCAGGTACAGCAGGTCGTGAAGAAGGCTAATAGCATGCTGGCCTTCATAACAAGAGGGATTGAGTATAGAAGCAAAGAGGTGCTTCTGCAGCTGTACAGGGCCCTGGTGAGACCACACCTGGAGTACTGTGTACAGTTCTGGTCTCCAAATTTGAGGAAAGACATTCTGGCTATTGAGGGAGTGCAGCGTAGGTTCACGAGGTCAATTCCTGGAATGGCAGGATTGCCTTACACGGAAAGACTGAAGCGACTGGGCTTGTATACCCTTGAGTTTAGAAGACTGAGAGGGGATCTGATTGAAACATATAGGCTTATGAAAGGACTGGACACTCTGGCAGGAGGGAACATATTTCCGTTGATGGGGGAGTGCCGAACCAGAGGACACAACTTAAAAATACGGGGTAGACCATTTAGGACAGAGATGAGGAGAAACTACTTCACCCAGAGAGTGGTGGCTGTGTGGAATGCTCTGCCCCAGAGGGCAGTGGAGGCCCAGTCTCTGGATTCTTTTAAGAAAGAATTGGATAGAGCTCTTAAAGATAGTGGAGTCAAGGGGTATGGAGATAAGGCTGGAACAGGATACTGATTAGGAATGATCAGCCATGATCATATTGAATGGCGGTGCAGGCTCGAAGGGCAGAATGGCCTACTCCTGCATCTATTGTCTATTGTCTATTGTCTATTGTCTCTCTACCTGTGACTCTACTTTCAAGGAAAAGTGACCCTGCACTCCAAGGTGTCTTTGTTCAGCAATGTTCCCCAGGACCTTATCATTCAATGTATAAATTCTGCCCTGATTTGCCTTTACAAAATGTAGCACCTCCCATTTATCTAAGTTAAACTCCACCTGCCACTCCTTGGCCCATCGGCCCATCTGATCATGGTCCGTTCTAATCTGATATAACCTTTTTGGTTGTCCATTACACCTCCAATTTTGATGCCATTTGCAAACTTACTAACCATATCTCCTATGTTCACATTCAAATCATTTATGTAAATGACAAAAAGCAGTGGACCTGCACCAATCCTTGTGGCACACTGCTGGTCACAGGCCTCCAGTCTGAAAAGCAACCCTCCACCACCACTCTGTCTCCTACCTTTGAGCCAGTTCTATGACTAAATAGCTAGTTATCCCTGTATTCCATGTGATCTAATCTTGCTCACCAGTCTATCAAGAGGAACCTTGTCAAACAACTTACTAAAGTCCATACAGATCATGTCCACCACTCTGCCTTCATCAATCCTCTTTGTTCCTTCTTCAAAAAAAAATCAATTAAGTTAGTGAGACATGATTTCCCATGTGCAAAGCCATGATGATTGTCCCTAATCAGTCTTTGCCTTTCTAAATACATTAAATCCTGTCCATTAGGATCCCCTCTACTGATGTCAGGCTCACCGGTCTATAGTTCCCTGGCTTTTCCTTACCACCCTTCTTAAATATTGCCACCATGTTGGCCAACCTCCAGTCTTCTGGCACGTCACCTGTGGCTATTGATGATACCAAATATCTATGCAAGGAGCCCAGCAATCACTTCCTACTTGTTGTCAACCAACGTTCCATTTGTCCACAATAGGAGGTCCTGGGTTATGATCCATGATCACAACCGAATAGAAAATGAATTTTTTTTTAATGAGCATGAAACTTGTGAATGTTGATGTTCAGTGTGACTTGGGTATAGTTGCACACAGAAGTCTAAATGTCAGCATGCAGCTATGGCAAAGAATTAGGAAAGCAAATGTTGACTATTATTGAGAGGGAATTGGAGTACATGAATTACATGTTACAACTGTTGTGGTTTTTATGCAACCACTGGAAGACTGTATTATTTTTAGTTGATATTGAAGGAAGGACATACTTGCAATAGAGGCAGTAAATCCAAGGATAGTTAGAATGATCCCTGAACTGAGAGGATTGTCTATGATTAGAGGTTAAGTAAATTGGGTAAATATTCTCTGTGCTTTCGAAGACTAAGAAGTAATTTCATTGAAACATTCAAGATCCTTTGGGGCTTGAAAGTTTAGACATTGAGATCCTGTTTCATCTCGCCTCTTTTGTGTTCTTTTTCTTCTCTCTTCTCTTCTTTCTTCCCGCCTCAGACTCCAGACCTCAGTGCAGGATTGGACTCTTCGCTTCGGACTCCTGGCTTCAGTTCAGACTGAGCAAGGCATCCTCCTAGCCTGGTGTGGTGTTCTCCTAGCCTGGCATGGCAGTCTCCCAGTCTGGCAATGGCAATCTCCTGGCCTGGTGTCATGGTCTCCCGGCCTAGTGTGGAGGTCTCCCAGCCTGGTGTGACGGTCTCTCGGCCAGGTGTTGTGTCTCCTGGCCTGGTGTATCACTGTCTCGGTCTGACATGGCATTCTTCAGGCCTGGCGGTCTCCCACCCTGGCATGGTTGTCTTCTGGTCTGGTGTGGCATTCTTCCGTGCTGGCATGGCATTCTCCTGGCCTAGCGTGGCATTCTTCTGGCCTGGCGTGCATTTTCTCCTGGCCTGGTGTGGCATTCTTCCTGCTGGCATGGCAGCCTCCCGTCCTGGCAGACAGTCTCCTGGCATGGCATGGAGGTCTCCTGGGCTGGCGTGGCAGTCTTCCGGCCTGGCGTGGCATTCTCCTGGCCTGACGTAGCATTCATCTGGCCTGGCGGTCTTCTGGTCTGGCATGGTGGTCTCCTGTTTGGCATGGCTGTCATCCAGCCTGACGTTTCATTCTTCCGGCCTGGCGTGGCGGTCTTCTAGCCTGGCGTGGTTTCTCCTGGCTTGGCATGGCATTCTCTCAGCCCAGCATGGCATTCTCCTGGCCTGGCAAGGCATTCTTCCAGCCTGGCGTGGTGGTCTCCCAGCCTGGTGTGGTTGTCTTGTAGCACCTCATGGGAGTGTTTTGGCCCAGCATGGCATCAGCATGGACTTCTGGCCTCAAGGTGATTCCAGAGGGAGGTTCCTGGTTTCAAGAGCCTCGAGGTGAAGTCCTGCACAGTCTGGGGTCAAGGCCCAGTGTGAACTGGAGACTAGGTGCCAGTGTGGACTGGAGACTCGGTGCCAGTGTGGACTGGAGACAAGGTGCCAGTGTGGACTGGGTTGGAAGGACCGTTGTTCTGAACTTTTTAACTCTCTATTTTATAATTTATTCCTATGATTTTCAATGCTAGACTTTTCATTTCTTTATTTTTCTCAGTTGTTTTTCATAAGAACTTGGACTGAGGAATCTTTACCTAGGTACCTTGTACTTAAGATGGCAGCGTAACTGTCAACTTGTAAACCTTTCACTGTACTCATTGAGTACATGTGACAATCAAGCTAATTCAATTCAGTTTAAAACAAAGCAACGTCATTTCAGGATAAGGGACTTAGTGAAGGAGTAAGTTCTTCACTTAAAGGGTTAAACTTTTTGGAACTCTCTTGCCTAGAGCTTTGTGGTTGCTCCATCATTGAATCTATTTTAGGTTGAAATTGACAGATGTCTGGTGTCTCGGTGAGTCAAGGAATATATGAATTGTGTGGGAAATTAGTGTTGAAGTCCAAGGCTGGTCATGGTCATATTGAATGGTGGACCTTATGATCTATTGCTACTCCTGTTTCTTATGATCGTATCTTCATAATTCTGTGGTGTGAACGGATGGCTAGGATGAATGTGTGAAACTGTCTAAACGCAATGTAACAAAAACCATCAGTCCGAGATAGTTGTAAGTGGTGCCATCCAGGTTAATAATCATAATAAAAATGTTTCTAGAGCTATTTCAATGAGAACTGAAGGATTCAGAGGAAAAATGAGAATTGATTAATGAGAATACCGTGTCATCAATTTATTCCACATAACCTCCTTTGATATGATCTGTCGATTTCCCTGTTTATTGAGTAGTTAAGTGGGCCTGCGCTGTATGTTGTGCTGCTCCTAATTGGAAAATAAATACAGTAAAGAAGACTTGTGCAACAAGTTTCACTTTGCGCCTTCTCTGTGATAAAATCTGAAGAATGAAAATACAATTACATGTAATGGATACTAAACGCTCTTTTGGGACCCAGACAACTACTAACGCACATAATTACACATTAATTAGTGTCTGTTTTCTTCTGCATTTCTCTTTAT